>NW_028261381.1:135997222-136302222 GCF_051295495.1 Thamnophis sirtalis | reverse complement strand
CGAGAGGAATACGAGGTCAAGCGTGTGACCCGCTGAGTGAGTTGGGCCTCGAATTACTTGAGTCAAGCCCATGGCTGTCATGGAAGCCATGAACTCCTGCGCTCCATCAGAGTGTTCACCGAGCGAAGGCAAGTTAAAGTCCCCCAGAACTATAAGTCTAGGGAACTCAACCGCCAGCTCGGCTACTGACTCGAGGAGCGAGGGGAGGGCTGCTGCAACGTAGTTGGGAGGCAGGTACGTAAGCAGCAGACCCACTTGACCCTTGAGGTCCAGCTTCACTAGCAGGGACACACACCCGACAAGCTCCGGAGCAGGGATCCTACGAGGTACTAAAGACTCCCGGACTACGATAGCCACACCGCCACCCCTTCCCTGGGCTCTCGGCTGGTGTAGCACCTGAAATCCGGCTGGGCACATCTCGACGAGGGGGACTCCTCCCTCAGGGCCCAGCCATGTTTCAGTAATACTGAGTCATGACACACATCAGCTTTGTGACCACATTGCTGAGTAATAAAAATTCCAGTCCCATGTTGTAATGAAGGAATACCTATATTTGATCTCATTGGGATTTTCAAAGTCATTGAGAATATTTTTGCTTTTAATCTAATTAAACTTCCTATCTGTCCGTTTAAAATAGTGACTTCCATAGAGCAAACTAAAATCACTACTTTATAAACAAAAGGAAGGTGTTTTTTTTCTCTTATTTGGTTATGGTAGTGCCATTTTAACAATCTATATTTGCAAGTAGTATGCAGTTTTGCAGTAGTAGTAGGTTACTGAAACCCTCTGTACAGAAAGGAGCAAATTCCCACAAATTTTTAAACAATCAACAAGCATTGTTGAACATGCAGGCAATAAATCCTTGAGTTTACAAATTAACGATGGAAGAAAACTCTTAGATGTGAATGAGACTTTAATTATGGTGATTTTAATAATTTTACTCATTTAAAATAGCAAATTGCATATAATACATTCACAGAAGCATACAGTGTATAGACAACTTTTGCAATTGAATGTTAACTCATTAAAATGAAGTATATCAAGTGAAATTCATTAAAATGAAGTATATCAAACATTTACTATTTTAATATTAGTGATATTAAGTGCCATTTATATATTCATTTCAAAGCTCTTTTTTATTTAATCCAAAATGAATTTGAAAAGATAATTGTAATAATTGATAAACCCTAACCCTATAGGTACATCATCAGTCAGTGCTGATGTCAAAACGTAAAGCTGGAGTAAATGTTGTTACGAAGAAAAAGTGCAGCTGGAAGTTTAAACTAGAATGGTCTTGGGTGACATCTGTGAAAAAAATTCAGGTGCTCAGGCATGAAAATGTGCCGCTCAAACACTATACTTTTCCGCCTACACTTAAAAAAAATTAGAGGGAACATTGGACGCTGTCCTCTTTGCCCCCCCTCCAGGTGGGGGGTTCTGGTCCAGACGGACTTTGGAATTGGTTTGTCAGACAGGGTTCATGTGAGGCTCTTGAGAGCCCACACCCCCCACATCTGTCCAGCTGAAGAACTTCCTCTAACTCTATATGAAACTATGTGAAATTTTAAAAAATATACATAAATCATTAAAATCAGTAAAATCAAGCCTTGAATTTTGAATCCAGAGAAGCAAATAGCTATAGAAGAACTCAAAGAAGAAAGGGGGCAAGACATTGAAGGGGTAGAAGCGGAGGGAAATAAAAAGCAGAAAAAACACTCCTTTGATCCTGGCAGTGGTGTAGGGAAAATTGTGATTCTTTTCCGTTTTGTTTCCCCAACAAAAGGGAAAAGAAAGCTCCAAAAGTGATCTTGGAGGCTTTTAGTACATAAGGAAAATTGAAGCAGGAGGTTATGCCCCAACAAAGAGGAATATAAATTATTCCTTTGGTCACCTGGGGAAATTTGAAGGGAGTGGATGTGTCAAAATAAATTATTATTTTTATTATTATTATTAAAGAGCCGAGGTGGCGCAGTGGTTAGGGTGCAGTACTGCAGGCCACTTCAGCTGACTGTGATCTGCAGTTCAGCAGTTCAAATCTCACCGGCTCAAGGTCGACTCAGCCTTCCATCCTTCCAAGGTGGTTGAAATGAGGACCCAGACTGTGGGAGCAAGTTGCTGACTCAATTTGCTAAAAAAAATTGTAAACCGCTTAGAGAGGGCTGAAAGCCCTATTAAGTGGTATAAGTCTAATTAATAAATAAATAAATAAAATAAAAATAAAGAAAAGGGAGAAGATAGGAACAGAGAAGTGGGACAAAAGACTTACCAGGAAAAAAACCAGATAATTAGAAACTAATATATGGGAAAATATAAAGTTAAGATAAGAGCTTTATTCCTAAATATAATAATTAAATGGAGTTGCTAACTGGTTGAACATGATAATGGAAAGATAACTAAATAAAAATTAAAATATATGGAATATGGATAAATATGAAATTGATATGGGGAGCTTGTAAAGCAGAGGTTTGTGATTTACCTTTTTAACATGATAATTAAATTGAGCTGCGAATTGAGTGAATATGACAATACAAGGACAACTAAGCATGGGTCAAAATCTATGAAACATGGACATATATAGAACCTTTTAGATGATGAACAAAGTGAGATGTTTACAGCTTGTTACTTTATATTACATTAAGGGAAGTGTAATGAACACTGAACAGCGAAGAGTGTCATCTAGAGATAATTAAGGCTAATCTAATCCAAGATATAAAAAATGGAGAGGAAACATGGAATATACCTACAATGGGAAACTATTGTGATAAAAAGACAGAATCACAAATAGGGGGCATGTAAGGATGTATAATTATATAAAGATAATAATGACAATAGCTGAGAATTGTAACCAGGTCCACAGCTTGACCAAAATTAGGTTGGGGGGGGGGCGTTTAAAAGCACAATGACTATATATGTATACTCTTCTGTTATATTACCTTTTTTTACTAAAAAGGAGAAAAATTAAATATGTGTATTGAAAAAGAATTATAAATACCATTAACATAAAAAGGAGCTTGCTCAGAAGCTGAAATACACCAAGTAAATGAGATGAAGAGTGGGAAGTAGAGGAGAAAGGGAAGGGAAGAAGAGAGGGATAGGAGAGAGGACAAGGGGGGGGGAGAAATGAGGAGTGATAAGGGGAGGGAGGAGAAGGAGAGAGGAAGGGGAAGTTGAGAAGAGAAGGATGACAGAGGAAAGAAAGAAGGTAGGGAGCGGGAGGAGAGAGGGAGAAAAATGTGATGGACAAAGTACAGATATGGTGTATGGAGAGCAGAAGAGCCAATAATTGGTTCTTGGGAGTTGTTGGTTAGATGTATTGATGTAAATATTTAATAATACAATATGATGTTGGCTATGTAATAGTATACATGTGATTATATGTTATGAAAATGGGGGAAAAACTTTAATCAAAATAATAATAATAATAAAGATACAGATTGAATCTATTTAGCTATATCACAGAAGCAGCAACTTGGAAGGTGTTTTTGTAGGAATTAGGAATTTGTGTGTGTGTGTACATGCGCGTGTGTGCAGGCATGTTTGTATTGGCATATTATTTAACATTTTAAACATGTTCAGTGCTATGGTTGGACAATATGACTTTGTGTATACCTTTTTTTCCTTTTTTTGGGGCGTGCATCTCATCTCAAAGACAGTCATCTGCCATTTGTATGACATTAATGAAACTGATACCAAGGAGAACAGAAGAAAAAATCTACTGCGCTATTCTTCAATAGGTCTTGCTCCCAGCATACAGATCTTCAATAGCACCTACTCAAGAGTCTTCTTCTTCGAAACGTCTCTGGTAAATAAAATGACTGGGGAAGGTAAATTGTTCAGTGGGAAAGAAAGTGCAAGGTTAGATTCCTTTCCTGATATACAATGGCAGAGTTGGAAGGGACCTTGGAGGTCTTCGAGTCCAACCCCCTGTTGGACAGGAAACCCTATACCGTTCCAGACAAATGGCTATCCAACATCTTCTTAAAGACTTCCAGTGATATCTTCAGTTAGATTCAAGTGGCAAATGATTGAAATATGTAAATAGAGAGAGAGAGACTTCCAGTAGTATGAGGCAACAATAGATTAAATATTAAAATAGTCCTATTCGGTGTACAGCAGCATCTTGCCTTTCTATTATTTTGTAGCAGAAGCCAGCAATCTTTTCAGATGATGGGCATTATTATCTAATTGTACATGTTATAATAGGTGCTACAAAAATATACAACATTTCTAAAATGTTTTTTCTAAAACTTTTTTTTTAAAGCATTTAAAAAACAATTTGCAGTTGTGCAAAAATAGTGATTTTAGAAGACTCGGGTCCTTTATATCCCCCTAACATTGTATAGGATTTGGCAATCTCGTGGAATTTCCACCATTTATTTTAAACAAGTTATCTTCCTTTTTAATTTACTTTTGGTTTCCTTTAAGAGACTCATGTGTGCCATGATTCCTGCAAGAATGGGACTACCAGATATTTCAGTGCTTGGAAGATTTGAATTAAAAATTGTGAGGAAAAAGTTGAGATTTACAACATTGCTCAGGCTGAAAGTGAAGTTTATTGCAGTTGAAAGAGAAGGCATATTTTGATCTCTGTACTTGATAATATTAAATCTCAAGGAAATACACATACAACACATCTGCAGACATACAGTATGTGTCTGTGTACATGTGGCATTCATGATGATTGATACTACTTTCAGGATCAGATCTAAGTTATCAGTTACTGTGAATTACAGCAAGAGATGATTTGGTCCATTTATGGGCCTCGATAATCAACTCTTTGGTACAATTTGCATTAATCTGAATTAAAATTTTTACTTTACTTATGTATTATAAGTTTATGCTGCCCGTCTCCCCTATAAGCTGACTTAAATTAAGATGTTCATTTTTGAAGTGGCATAAACATTGTTATTTTAATTTGATATTCCTACAATACATACTCATTTACTTTCTTGGCCAGAAGTGGAGTGCCACTGTTTTCTTCCAGTATACAGTATATACCGTATCTACACCTATAGTCTATAAACTCGGGTTTCCATCTGAATACTAATCATTGACCTCATGTAGTTATTTTAAGATATGAATATAAATAAGAAAATTGCATTACTTCTGTTTTTGATTTTTCCCAAGGAGCTTATAGCCTATTCAAGAGTAGTTTCTCCCCACCTAAGCATCAAGCAATAAATTTGGTTAAAAGATTGACTCATGCAGGCTTAGCTAGTAAATTTAGCTGAGAAGAGAACCGAATCTAAACCAACCATACCATACAATACTAAATGCATATTAAAATTATGATGTATAAATGACTATAGCTGTTTAAACTTTAAGTCTGAAAGTCTTTTTCTGACATAATTTCTAAAGGCAGAAGGAAATGAAGAAGTGGATTCATGGTCTATTACAATCCCTAGAGAAACTATTACAAATAATAAAGGTGAGAGATTGCTATAAGCCATGGTGGGTGGCACAGTGGTTAGAGTGCAGTACGATGGGCTACTTCCGCTGACTGCCGGTTGCCTGCAATTTGGCAATTCAAATCTCCCCGGGCTCAAGATTGTCTCAGTCTTCCATCTGAGGTGGGTAAAATGAGGACCCAGGTTGTTGGAGGCAAAACGCTGACTCTGTAAACCGCTTAGAGAGGGCTGTGAAGCACTGTGAAGCGGTATATAAGTCTAAGTGCTAAATGCTACAATAGCACGTTTCTTCTAATGGGATTATTTCTGCTTCCTTAGTTTAATTTGCACCAATGCCCCATAGTGTGTCATATTAACTATAAACAATATAAAATGATAAATATAAATGTAAACATGAATATAAGTGAGAAAATGGCATGAACCCCCAAATATGAAAACATATTCATTATTGAAAAAGCAACTGAATAAGTCCACTGAATATGCCTGGGTGTATTGTATATTAAAGAAAGATGTTAATATATTTAGATGTTCATAGGAATTATACTCATATTCTATTTCCTGTTTGACTAGATCTTGGTTCAGTAGAGGAATGGTTTGTAAAATTCAATATGCATCATGGGTTAGGTATGTTCACCACTGAAGGAACATTATTGGATATAATGCGAGGTAAGTTTTAGCTACAGTCCAGGGAAATTACTTGTAGTAGCTACATTCCATTCAAAGCTTTCTGAAGGTGTTCAGATATTAAATGGTGGTCATATGATTGACTAAGACACTACAGCCATGAGGAGAGATTTGTTTGTTGACAGCTGAGATAGATTATCAAGTGACTTTTATTACTGGAATTTAGGATAAATAACTCCAAATCAAATATGAAGGACAGATAGCAATTCTTTGTTTATTTAAATGGCATTATTCTCCAGGAAGTATTGGAATTTAGACACTAACTAGATACATAGTATTTAGGATTGGGCTCATAATAATGGGGCTGTAAATATATTTTCAATGATTTTAACAATGAAAATCTTTATTTTCATTCTGTATCTGTATTTTATAGTAAAGTTGAAAACTGTGCAGAATACACATTTCTTATATATTAACCTCACTGTCTTATATTTTACAGAGCCAATGATTTGGTGGATTTTTGAAATGGGTAAATACGTAGATATTACTATGACAATATCTGAGATAATAGATTTGGAAATCACAAAGAGTCCTTGTGCAAGTGATATAGCAATAATTGGTGTGATTTATAAAAAGAAAGATATGGGTAAGTGCATCATCTTGTCAAAACTGCATATTATTTGATGAGTGTTACATAGCTACAACCCCCAATGATGATAGATTTGCTACCCAACAAGGTAATCTGATATATGTGTACTCAGAACCAAATGCTACTACATGTCCCTATTCATACAGATAATCCTAGACTTATGACCACAAATACGAAATTTATGTTGCTGAGACAGTTGTTACGTGAATTTGGCCCCATTTTACAACCTTTCTTGCCACAGTTGTTGAATCACTGCAGTTGTTGAGTTGGTAACATGGTTGTAAAGTGTTACTTTACAACTTCCCCATTGACTTATTCTTGTCAGACGGTGGCAAAGGATTATTACATATCCTGGGATACTGCAACCGTCATAAATATGAGTCAGTTGCCAAGTATCTGAATTTTGATCACATGACCATGGGGATGTTACAACAGTCGTAAGTGCAAAAAAGCCACTTTTTTCAGTTCTGTTATAACTTTGAACAGTCACTAAATGAACTGTTGTAAGTCAAGGACTATCTGTACTTACTTAGGAATAAGTCACAGTGAGCTCAGTGGGTTTAATTTCTGAATAAATAAGTGAACTCGTAACAGACTTTGTCTTTTAAGCCTGTAAAGGATTACACAATTATGTTTTGCTTAAGATTGCAAGATATTTTACTGAGGCCAGAGATCTATAAACGTTAGAATTAAGTAAATTTATTTCAAATTTACCACACATACCCAGAGACAAACAAAAGTGTAAGAAATTTGCCATCGTCCAAATTTGTCTTCTTATTGGTACTTCATCACCATATTTTCATTTTTTTCCCAACAGAAGCTGAACAAGGAAAGAATCCTGTTGGGCAGGATTCTGTGTTGGTAGTTGTTTGTGTTCTTTTTTCTCCATGAGGACATCCTGTTTTGGGAGGAAGTAACCGCCCTCTGGGGAAAGGAGAGAAGATCCCACTGCATCAGGCTTCTGAGTTGATTGACATTTGCCTTCCTACCTTTCTACTTAGCTATAATGTCCAAGAGGCAATTGGTTATAAGTTATAACTTATAACCAGGGGTGGTATTCAGCCAGTTTGGATAGTTTGTGCGAACCAGATGCTAATTTTACATCTGGTTTGACGAACTGGTAGTTGCAAGGATTAGCTGGCCCACCCACCCTGCCTCGCCCCACCTAGGAGTCTCCACGTGGCCCATTTTGGATGTCAGTTAAATGCAGGGCCTGCACAGAGGCTCTGGGAGGGAGAAAAACGGACCTCCCAGAATTTCCGGGAGTTTGGAAACAGACCCATTTCTGGCTTCCATAAGGCCTCCAGAGGCCGTGGGAGACCGTTCTTGCCCACCCTGAGACTCAACAAAAGCCTCCAGAGCCTGGGGAGGTCAAAAGACAGGCCTCCCAGAAGTTCCCAAAGTCTGGAAATGGGCTCATTTCCGGCCTCCGGAGGGCCTCTGGAGCCTGTGGAGGCTTTTTTCACTCTCTTGGAGGCCCGAGAAAAGCCTCCGGAGCCTGGGGAGGGTGAAAACGACCCCCCCCACACATACCATGGTGCAGGAGACCGAGTAGGCCACGCCCACCATGGCCACGCTCACCCAGCACCAGGCAGAGAACTGGTGGATAAAATCTTTGAATCCGACTCCTGGAGTAATTTCAAGAAATGCTAAAATGATGAATCTTGTAACTAGTTCTAAAACAATTTGCATAACTTTCTTCTGCTGGTTGTCTCAAAAGTGGTTTTTTTTCCTCCAAAAGGTAACTGGACTATGTTTTTTCCTTGAGGAAGAAGACATTCTGGTACTCATCCAAGAAGCTTCTTCAGTTATGGCTATCTGGGGGTGGGGCGAGGGGGGGGGATGAAAGGATAGGTTCTGACAACTGTGCACAACTAAGCCTTGCATCCCTCCACCACCACCATCTAGCCAAAACTGATGAAGTTTTTTGATGCAAAGCAAAATCTCTTCTTTTTCCTCAAGGAAAAAACACAGTTATACTTTTTGGGGGGAGGAGGGGAAGCAACTTTGAGACAACCATGACCTGGATGACTGAGAATCTCCATAGAAATATTTCTTCTGTTGAGAAACCTGTTGATTGGGGACACTTCCACATGGTCTTTGAGTTGGTCTCTTTCTGGCTTAGCTGAATTGAATTCAGAATCTTGCTTATACAGTACATAAAACGCCACTGTGATCTGTTTAGCTACTCACCTCTACTTGCCACGTTTTGTTACGTTTTCGGTCAGAACAAGAAATTCAGTTGAGCTCTTATGTTCTGCAAGCTCCTGAAGATGCAGAAGGGCTTCCAACTAGAGATGAGCTATGACTATAGTAAATGTTGCTCCCTTTGCAGTGTCATGTCCCCACCTATCCTGTAAAACCAAATATAAAAGAAATGCCTTATTTCTCTTCATCCACGGGAACCCAAATCTGTTTCACCTCTGAAAATTCTAGATGACTTGTAGAAATGGGAAGCCTACAGCACTGTACTATGTATTAATATCATGATTTGTATATAATTCTGTTTTTATTTCTGTATTCTTTTTCTGGGGATTCATAGGACTAATTATAGGAATGACCTACGATGGATTTATGACCTCAGATGTAATTTGGCGTAATTTAACAAAAGACATTTGTGTTCTCCTGGATTACGGTAATATTTTATTTTCAATTAGGATATGTCTTTTTTCATTTTCTGTATTCCTAAATTTTATGACAGAAGCCTAAGACTCATGTAGCCCTAAAAACTTAACTATAGGCTTCAGAGGTCTCTCCCAGATTTATATACCAATTATCATTTTTGATAAGTCTGGAGGGAGAAAATATTAAATAATGTGATTGGACTGTAAACATACTATAACTTAACTATAGCTTAATTAAGATAAAAAGTAGGCTCAAGATAGAGAAGTATCTTGACAGACTTGAACATTGGGCCCTATTTAACAAAATGAAATTTAATGTAGAGAAAAGTAAGGTGCTATACTTAGGCAGACAAACCAAATGCACAGGTATAGAATAGGTGGTACCTGGTTCAACAGTAGTAACTGAAAGAGGGATCTTGTAGTAAACAATCACTTAAATATGAGCCAGCAGTGTGCTGCAGCTGTCAAAAAAGACAATACACTCCTTGGATGCATTAATAGAGGGATAGAATCAAGATAAGATGAAGTGTTAATATCACTTTATAATGCCTGGGTAAGATCACCCTTGCAATATAGCGTCCAGAGACTCTAGTAAAGTGCAGAGAAGTGCAACAAAGATGATTAGGGGATTGAAGACTAAAACATATGAAAATGGTTGCAGGAATTGAGGGTGTCTAGTTTAATGAAAAGAAGGACTAGGGGTGACATGCTAGCAGTGTTTTAATATCTACGGAGATGCTGCAAAGAAGGGGGGGTAAACCTATTCAACCATTGCTTCCTGTCCTGAAGGCAGTACAAGAAACAAGGGATAGAAATTAATCAAGGAGAGAACCAGCTAGAACTAAGGGCAAATTTCCTAACAGTTAGAACAATGAATCAGTGGAACGACTTGCCTCTAGTGGTTGTGGGTGTTCCAACAATGGAGGTTTTTAAGGAGAGTTTGGACAACCATTTATCTGAAATGGTACAGGGTTTTCTGCTTGATCAGGGGGTTGGACTAGAACAACACCTTCAAAGTTCCTTTCAAATCTGTTATTGTGTTATTAAATTCGGTTTTTCTTTCCTGGTCTGGTCTGATGCTTTTTGGGGAAAGGGCCGGAAAAAGTTGTATGCTCCATTCTTTAAGGCCTATTAGAATTCTGTATGGTAATTTTATGCTTTGGAGAGAAGATCCCGATGCATCATGTCATCTCTTCACTGACTCAGAATAATCGCTGTTCTTTTAATCCTAAAAGATAATGGCCAGTGCCCTTATAAGCAGTTGGAGTTAAGGGGATTTCAATTAATGCCTCATAACCAACTGGCTTTTCCCATGAATTGTCCTGCTGATGTTTCAGTCACGGTTATTTAATTGCCAGATCCAAGCTCGAGTGAGTTGATGCCCCTGTGCATGCCCAAATCTTTCCCTCTGTTTTGTACCATCCTCCTATCAGTGCTCCTTTCTTCTTCTTCTTTTTTCAGAAATGCACCCAATTTGCAGTTTCCAGATTAAATATATGGGTTCAAATACATTCTGCATTTCTCTCAAAATTTCAAACCAGAAAGCAAAGTGTTCGATCACATAACCGGTTGTTAAATCAGTTGTAGCCCACCCCTAAAGACACTCCTGATAGGACTCAGAAAACAAGCATATATATTATATTGAAGTTTTTAATCTTCAATAAAATTTTGCCAGGAAACAAATGTATTTGCTTTAGGTGTTTTGTTCTTGGTGCCTTGCTGTTGTTCATTTATCTGTCAGCTCCAACTACACTGGTCTTTAATATATTAACATAAATGTCCATTCTCCTTGTTGCATCATACAGTCCATCTAAAATCCATTGTAAATCATTCAAGTTCTCAGATAGCAACACAATATTTTCGGCATACCTGTAAATCTACACAAAACTTGACAAGCATTCCTTACGCTTATCTATCTATCTATCTATCTATCTATCTATCTATCTATCTATCTATCTATCTATCTATCTATCTATCTATCTATCTATCTACCCACCTACCTACCTACCTACCTACCTACCTACCTACCTACCTACCTACCTACCTACCTACTCCCTCAATCCTCAAATTTGGATGTTTGAAAAATGTACATTATTTGCCTTATTGGTAGAAAATAATGTTAAAAGATATAAAGAAAAATAACCACTCTCCCATGAATCTTTTTCATTTCTACAGATTGCTCTGGTCTTGCACTTGTGGATGTCCTTCTAATAAATACACGTTTAATACTACTTACTACATTGGGTCTATTTGTCAGTGAAGATATGCGGCATTTTACTGGAACGAAAATTAAAGTATGTTTTGAATATACCCTTCCCCTATGATCTGGTGTAGTAAACAAAGAACATACTGAAAACATGTTCAGAGAATGTTTGAAAACAGACATTTTAGACTTTTAGAAATCTTTTGAAGGAAACTGAGGGGTGCCTATAAGTGAGATCAAACTAAAGAAGTAGAACACAGAGTTAGAGGAAAAAGTTAGAAAAAGTGTAGTGAGGAATCGAAAGAGATTAATGCATTGTTTATTTCCATAGAAAGATATTCACAAACTATTTCATAGCTACTCTCTCTGCATCTTCTATTAAAATGAAAACTAGTAGCAAATCTGATGATGGGCGTATATTGAATCATCCTGAATCAAGAGTATAGCTCAAGATTTGGGCTTGCTATAGACAAATGAACTCTTTTCTTTCATGCATTTATTTTAAAGATACATAGCCTATATTTCTATTTAAGTCAGTGATCTGCTGTAAAGCTATTAACTTGTTCTCATGGCAAGTTTCTTCTGTGAATTTAAGGCAATCAAGCCTTTTCCCTCATGGCACTTCAGAACAAACACCTGTGTAAGTCTTGGAGCTGGTTAAAAAAAACAACACTTGAATTAGATACCAACTTTCTGGTAAGAATGTCATGGTTCCACTACAGTTTCCACTTGAAGTCTTTTAGTAAAAGGCTTTGTGATCTAGGAATACTTTCTATGGTATAAATCGACCGTTGACTTACCTGAACGGTCCTCCTATGTGTGCTGCGAGGGGAATCCAAGCATGGGTTAACTTTGTCCATTAGCCTAGAGACTGAGTTATGCAAATTGGTGACCACACCTCCTCTGACTGGTAAGGTCAGTTTTGTACGAAGTCAGCCGTTTAATGATGTATAACAATAACAAAATAGGCCGGAGCCTAACAGGTATACAAACACGGCAACAATAACAAGATACAACCAGTCACAAACAGTCATAGTCAAGTCAGAGATCAGAGTCAATCAGGTGAAAGTCATGACAGCCCTGCCCAGCCGAAGCTGCGGGCGGGTTTGGATTCCCCTCGCAGCACACATAGAAGGACCGTTCAGGTAAGTTAACGGTCGTTCTCCTGTGTGCTGCTTGGGGAATCCAAGCATGGGACATGCCAAAGCAACTAAGAGTCAGGGCAGGAGCTAGGCTGGCCAAGATCCCCCACAGGGGGGAGCACCTGTTGCAGCACACGCCGCCCAAAGGAGGCCTCAGCCGAGGCATACACATCAACTTTGTAGTGTCAGATGAATGGTGAAGGTATAGACCAGGTTGCCGCCCTACAGATTTCTTCCACTGAAGCTTGCGTGGCCCAGGCCGCTGTGGTAGCCGCACTCCTGGTAGAATGGGGAGTGATGCGCCTGGGTACCTGCCAAGATTGACTGCCATAAGCAAGGGCGATGCAGGCCTTCAACCAGCGACCTATCGTATGGGAAGAAACCTTCTGCCCCATCGACAATGGCTGAAAGGACATGAAAAGCACCTCCGAACGCCTGAAAGATGCTGTGCGTTTCACGTAGCGACGAAGGACCCTGCGCACATCCAGGTGATGCCATTGGCGCTCCTGCGGATGAGAAGGATTGGGGCAAAAGTTCGGGAGGACGAGTTCCTGAGCCCTCTGAAATAACGTGTTGATTTTTGGAAGAAAGGCAGGGTCCAAATGGAGAACGACTCTGTTGGGGTGGAAAATATAGAGGTCCACCCGAACTGACAGCGCTGCCAGTTCAGAAACCCGTCTAGCTGGTGTAATGGCCACCAAAAACACGGTCTTAAGAGTCAGTAGTCGAAGACTGATGGAAGTAATAGGTTCGAATGGAGAGTCCATAAGCGCCCTGAGCACTAAGGTCAAATCCCATGTAGGGTAGCGGTGCACGGTCGGAGGCCAGATGTTGGCCACCCGCTTCAGGAAAGCCTTGACTTGTGAATGTTGAGACAATGAACGACCCTGACCGCCCCCAATCACCGTGGCCAAAGCCGTGACCTGCCTGCGAAGCGTGTTGGGTGCCAAACCTTTGTTGAGACCCGACTGCAGAAAATCCAAAACTCAGGGCACCGAATCCTGCAGGGGGTCTGCCCCCGCCCGGCAGCACCATCTGCAAAAGGCCTGCCAAGTAGCCTCGTAAATCCGAGTGGTGGAGGGGCGACGAGCCGCTTGAATTGTGGCGATGACCTCGTTGGAGTAGTGAAGCTCGATCAGCAGAGCCCGCTCACGTGCCACACGGCTAACTGCAACAACTGGGGGTTTGGGTGTATGAGAGCCCCCTGGCAGAGCTGGATTTGTTCGTCCGGAATTCTCCACGGGCGTGAGATCGACAGGTATACAAGGTTGACATACCAGGGGCGCCGCGACCACATCGGAGCCACCAGGAGGACTTCCCCCTGCTCCATCAGTATCTTTTGTATGACCGCCGGGATCACTGGCAGCAGCGGGAAGGCGTAGAGAAGGCCGGCTGGCCACGGGCTGCTCAGGGCATCCACCCTCTCCGCCCCGGGAGTCACATATCTGGAGTAAAAGCGAGGCAGTTCAGCGTTGTGAAGTTGTGCGAACAAGTCCACTACTGGGCTGCCGAACCAGTGAGAGAGCTGTTGGAAGAGCTCGGGATGGAGTTGCAACTCCACATGATCCACCGTGGCTCTGCTCAACCAATCTGCCTGGACGTTGGAGTCGCCCGAGATATGCTCCACCTGGAGCGACAACAGTCTGGACTCCACCCAGTGATGCAACATCTCTGCCTCCAACATGAGGGCCCTGGAGTGCGTGCCCCCTTGGCGGTTGACATGCGCTTTGGCAGCCACATTGTCCGTTAGGATCAGTACGTGGTTGTGGCTCACAATGTCCTGGAACTCCCGTAGGGACAGACGGATGGCCCGGAGCTCTAACCAATTGATGCTGTTGGTCAGCTCCCGACTCGACCAACCGGTGCCACCCAGTTCAAGGCATGGCCGCCCCACTCGAAGAGGCTGGCATCTGTCGTAACCTGGATACGATCCGGCTCCTTGAATAGGCAGCCTTTGAAAAGCTTGGAGGATGTCCACCACCAAAGGGATCTGAGTGGCTTGGACGGTAGTCGAACTTTGAGCTGTGAATGACTGCTGTGAGACCTTTGATAAGGGAGCAGGAACCATTGCAGAGGTCGTGCGTGAAATCTGGCCCATGGAACGATGTCAATGCATGAAATCATCTTGCCTAACAGCTGGAAGAGCAGGGCCAGGGGCACAAGGCGCTGAGCTGACATCTGGGTCACCAGTCGTTGGATGCTCTGACATCTCTCCAAGGACAGGAAAACCTCGCATGTGGCAGAATTGATAACGGTCCCTAAGTGAAGCAGCGATGTAGTAGGCTGCAGATGACTCTTGGGAAGATTCAGGACAAAACCGTGCCTCCACAGGGAGTCCATCGTTACTTGAAGATCCCAAAGGGCCTGTTCCCGGGACGGTGACAGGACCAAGATGTCATCTAAGTAACAATTCACTCTCATGGGAAGCGAGCGAAGGGAAGCCGCCACCACTGCCAGGAGCTTGGTAAAGGTATGCGGTGCCGAGGAGAGATCGAATGGCAAGGCTTTGTACTGGAAATGTCGGTCTGCAAACTGGAAGCACAGAAACTTGCGATGTGCCGGGTGAATGGGCACATGGAGGTACGCTTCCTTGATGTCGACTGATGTCATCAAGTCACCCTGGCGGATGGCTGCCAGGATGCTCTTTAAGGACTGCATTTTGAACCTTTGGTACTTGATGTACCAATTGAGTCTTTTCAGATCTAAAATGGCCCGCCATCCCCCTGAGTTCTTGGGTACCAGAAACAATATTGAGTAAAACCCCAGGCCTTTCTGCCCTCTGGGAACCTGTTCTATGGCATTGATGGATAAGAGATGATGTATTTCGGCTTCCATGAGGCGCCGTTTCACAGAGCATCTGGGGACTGGACACCTGATGAATTGTCTCGGGGGGATGGAGAGAAATTCCAGGGTGAGGCCCAGTCTCACCACCTGAAGGGCCCAGGCGTTGGACATGGTCTCCTCCCACTGATGAGCGAAGTCCAGCAGGCGGCCGCCCACTGGCACCTCGCCTTGGGAGTAACCGGTACCTTCAAAAGGACCGGTTACCAGATCCACAAAAGGACCACCTATTATGGGATTGCGCCTGATGCTGTTGGCGTCCCATATTCCTGGACCCCGCACGGTCCTGGCCGTGATCCTGAGTCTGGTGGAACGGCCTATTGTAGTGGGGAACAAAGGGAGCCGCTGAATATCCCGAGTAGCCACCTCGAAAGGACTGGCGTCTACCATATGGCTGCTGCCTCCTGTTGATGCGTCCCCCAGTGGAGGGGAGAACATTGAATGAGTATGGGATCAAGAACGGCCCCAAACAATGCCCCGCCCTTAAAGGGTGTGGAAGCTAAGCGCTATTTAGACTTAACATCTGCCTGCCAATGGCGAAGCCACAGCAGTCGCCTGGACGCTACATTGGAAACTACAGCTCGGGAAGCGAACTTGGCCGCATTAAGAGTGGCATCCGCCGAGAATTCCAGGGCAGCCATAATTTTGGTGACATCTTGGTGAAGACGCACCTCATCAGGGGCTAGCCTTTCCTGTAATTGCTTGAGCCAAAGAACTGAGGTTCTATTAAAGAACGATGCTGCTGTCACAGCGTGCAAGGCCCATGCTGCAGCCTGGTGAGTCTTACGAATGACAGTTTCGACCTTGCGATCCTCCGCTTTCAGACCCTCAGAAATCTCAGAGGGAATGAGGGCCAGGGAGGCCAGAGCCGCTACTGGTGGATCCACAGTCGGGAACTGCAAAATGCTCTCCAAATCAGGAGTGGAGGTGTACAGTTTCCTGTCCCCATTGCTTGGAGGGGTAACCACAGTCAGTTGATCCCACTGTTTTTGAATAAGATCCATAAAGAGTTTTGGAGAAGGAATCACCTCCTGCAGTGAGACCGGCTCAGCGAAGAGTCGCTCAGTGGAATCAAGGCCTATTGCAGAACCATCCTTAGAAGCCATGTCTCCCATATTGGTAGCGGCCTTAGCTTTATACAACAATGACTTGAATAACGTGGGTCGAAATAAGCTCGAGGAATTAGGCTGATCGAAGATCAAACTCTCATCATCAGAGAACTCCCTATCAATCAATTCCCCTTCCTCCACTAATGCTGAATCCTCGCTGTAAGTAGAAGGAAGAGGCAAAGAAGACCCAGCTGTAATATCGGGAAGATCCATCTGTGGGTCCTGAAGACTAGGCCCACTAGGGGCACTGGTAGTCACAGGGGGTTGGTTTCTACGGATCAATTCCGTAGCTGCAGAAATCATCTGGTAAAGATCTGGGGAAAAACCCTGATCATAGGCTTCTATAGGCCTGAGGCCTGCAGCAGTGGGAGTAAAGGTGGCGGAGGGCCCAGCACAGGGCATCAAGTAAGCTGAGGTAGCCTGGGCTTCAGCAACAACTGGGGGAAGTTGGATCCCCAACCCCCCCACCTCAGCCTCCGGAATAACGGGCAGTGGGCAATCAGGAGACCAGGCCTGGTGTCCTGCAGGTGATGGAATAGGAGCTGGAGAAATACGCTGAGAAACTAGCATGGAAGGAGAAACTCTACCTTCCCCAGAAGCCTTAGAAACGTTCTTTGATTTATCTTTCTTTTTATGGCCTTTATCCGGAGCCCCAGATGCCTCCCTGGGCCTCTGGCTAGTGGCTCTAGATGCAGCCCTACCAGGACTCGAACTAATCCCCGTTTGGGCAGACTGCTGGGCCTCAGTAGATGACTCTACAGTACCCCCTGAGGTGGATTGATCGGCCATTGTAACTTTAAGAAGTAAAAAGACTCAAATAATACAAAAAGGCCCCAGTTTACTGTGCAAGAACTGCAGCCTCATGGTTAACAAAGGCAGCGGCAGCGCGATCCTCTCACCAGGCGATCAAGCTCGAAGTGAGGGAAGTGGGAGGGGCGATGACTCAGCAGCCTTCCCGGCGCGAAGAGACCAACGCCCCATCCCAAAGGCCTAGGGCGCATGCGTCGGAAACGGCTCCAAAATGGCGGGCGCAATTCAAGCGCCAAAATTCAAACCAGCCGTTAGATGGCAAGCCGGTCCGAGACTCCCCCGCAGGAAGAGAAGCCGGCGGCAGCGCTGTACGATCCTGTCACTCCCAGCAACAATGTAGCCAGGCAAACCGTGCCGCAAACAGCGGGCGAATGTGGCTGGTTCCTCCCGGAGCAACCGCTCCACGAACGGGGGGCATTTCCGGTCCTCCGATTCGGTTGGCAAAGGCTGCAGGCACAGCAACAAGCCATCGGCTACAAACCTTATCGCGAAGCCCAAATGGCAAGCACATAGGGTAGAACGGGCGCTAAGCCCAGCGCCAAACCTCCCATCCAATGATCCAGGCTAGTTCCAAGCCCAAATGCAGTGGCTGTAAGAGCCAGCAATGCCTGCCACGAATCCAGGCAGTCAGGAAAACCGGCAGACAGCGAACTGCCACCTCTCCTTACATGTAATAAGAAAACACTCACACACATCACTTGAAAATCCAAATAAAGGCAACTTTATCTCAGAAGACTGGAGAGAAAATTGGTATACGTCTCGTCTGGCTGGACTGAGTAAAAAAACTGACCTTACCAGTCAGAGGAGGCGTGGTCACCAATTTGCATAACTCAGTCTCTAGGCTAATGGACAAAGTTAACCCATGCTTGGATTCCCCAAGCAGCACACAGGAGAAGTAAGAATTCCTATGTTGGACTGCTATCTGTGGCAGTCATTCTAAGAAAGTAGAAAAGATTTAACTGAAAAAAATTAACAAGGTTAACTGGATAGATAAGCAGTTGTGGTGGTGGAAAAAAACCACAAAGAATCTACAACAAATGTGTATAAACATTTGAGAGTAGAAACCTAAGAATGATGATGTAACTGCCCTCCTTTGCAATTCCAGCAGCCAAATTCCTCAATTAAACCAAGTCCCCATGCCTGAAATATTTGGCAATTAAATGCTAATACAAACTCAGGAGAAATGTATAATATTAGGACACAGCACTGTATCGAGGTGGTCTATGTATTAGCAATAGCACTTAGACTTATATACTGCTTTACAGTGCTTTACAGCCCTCTCTAAGTGGTTTACAAAGTCAGCATATTGCCCCCAAAATTTGGGTGCTCATTTTACCGACTTCGCAAGGATGGAAGGCTGAGTCAACCTTGAGCCTGGTGAGATTCAATTGCCAAATTGCAGTCAGTCAGCAGTCAGCAGAAGTAGCCTGCAGTACTGCACTCTAACCACTGCGCCATTTCGGCTCTTAGGTGAATATGTAATATAATATATAATATATTTCTGCACTTGCTTTGCAAGCTTTAGAAGTTTTAATTTCTCCATACATTTCTGCTTTTTCATTTTACCTTTTCTTTCTTCCAGTTCAACAAACCATCTTTATGTGGCTTTGAAACGGTGAGAAATTGCTAATATTTTTGCTACGGTCATACTCATAACATTCAATTATTTGACATGCTATTTCACAACATAATCACAAACACTTGAAAGAGGTTTAGAGGTTTATTGGATTTATATGCCACCCTTCTCCCAAGGACTCAGGGCTGCGTACAACATAAAAGAAAACACATATTACAAAAATTAAAAGGGACATTAAATAAAGTATCCAAACAACCCAATTGATATTTACTATAAAATTTTAAAAATTAAATTAAAATTAACAATCAAATCAATCCTATATTTTATATTCTTCAGGCCAGGCAGCTTCTGACTTCTCTAAGTACTTGCTTTCAACATCTTTCTTTTAAAAGAAAAAGAAAAGAGAGGAAGGAAGGGTCTTCAAAATGATACATTAGAATATACAACCAAATTATGAAATGCAGTATACTTAGTTTTCAGCCTACTTCTTGGTAAGACAGAACAATATGGGATAGACAGTATCATTACCTGATGGATTTGTAGTTGGCTGACCAACCACACTCAGCATGTGGTCCTTAATACAACTACATATACTTGGAGGGAATTATGCAGAGGGGTTCCCCAGGGTTGTTTCTTGAGACCAACTTCTTAATAAATGACCTAGATGAGAGGATTGAAGGGGCACTTGTCAAATTTGCAGTTAACACAAAAGTGGGAGGAATTGCAAAGATACAGGATTCAGTACTTTGCTTAACACTGCTGTACTGTTCTATATGGCACTTGTGAGCAACATTTGGAATAGTGACTCCAGTTCTGATCACTGCAATACAAAAAAAGCCCTAGGAAGAGTACAGAGAACAACAAAGATGGCAAGGAGTCTGGAAACTAAATCCTATGAAGAATGGCTAAAGCAATTACTGTATATACATTTAGCTTCACAAAGATAAGACTGGAGACCTGATATCAGTCTTCCAAGGAGAAAGTTTCTGACAGTGAGAATGATCAATCAATAGCACAGCTTGTCTCTCAGAGTTGTGGGTGCTCCATTGTTGGAGGTTTTCAAGAAATGATTGAACAACCATTTGTCTGAGATGGTATGAAGACTCCTGCCTTGGGCAAGGAGTTGGTCTAGAAGACTTCCAAGGTTCCTTCCAATTCTATGATTTTATGATTCTATTAAATAACTTTTGTGAAGCCATATTGTTGCTGGGCAAGTTTGATATTCTTAATACAGAATTGATCATGATTCAGACAAGAAATGAACAGGCAATGTTCTAATAAAATTTAAGATGCCAGTTAATGTCTCTCCTTCTCTTGATATATTTCCAGTCTTGCCTGCTTTATCCCACCCTTCAGCAGGTTTATGTTGCAGAACATATTATTGCTGAGGGTCAAAATCCAGTAGCACCTCAAGGCCTACTGGTCACAAGGACATTGTATCTGCTATAGTCACTCTCCTATTTAAAGATTACAGTGGTTGCATGAATGATTTGGGAGGGATAATGAGCTAGCAATTTGTAGGCATTTGGTGTCAAGATTATGTTGGTTACAAGTGTTGTTGCCATCTGTGGAGTTATGTCTGTTACTGACATAAAATGAGGATATAGTAGTAACCCTTGAACAAAAGCAAAGAGTTTAGAGATTTCTGGGTGTTGGACAAGATTTTTTAAACTTGATAGCCCTGTTTTATATTGTAGTTTGTGACATACGTATGTACAAGTAATGTTCCCAATTCCCATCATTTAAGAGTAAACTTTTTTTAATCCCTAGTAAGAGTCAAATATCTAAGTAGCATCAAGTAGGTTCTGTGAATGTATTTCTTATTATATGGCCTACAGGCTTCTTTTTATTAACCATGATTGGTTAATTCCATTTTATTCTTGAATTACTGGATTTACTCTTCCATAATAAGGTTATAGTGATGGTCTCTGTTGTTAATTGCCGTTGTCACCAGAACTGCAACTAGAGATCCTGGGGTGTCATCTAACCTTGCTGGCATTTGATAATCCTAACATCTATCTTCCTCCGTTTCACTTGTGGCAGAAGGAAAATGAAATTCAGATGAAGTGGGTCCAATCATATATAATACTTACATACATCATGTTCCAATTTATATGTTAAGTATTCATTTCACATTTTGATTTCCACAGGCTGATTATTATGAAGCAAAAATCTGGTATAATCTTCAGTGTTTAGCTAACAGAGAAGCCCATGAAGGTAAGAAAACCAGATTTTCCAGCAGTAAAATGTGTGATGCACAAAGGTATGTCCAAAATAGTAAATGAGAATTATTTTATAAATTATCGGTGCTTTTTAAGTGATTGCCATGATATATGTCTACAACTTTGTAAGGTTTAGTAATAAAGACACTATAGCTGAACCTACTAATAAGAATTTCATGAGGTTATCAAGGCCATATCATATCATTTGTGTAAAAGTTCTTAGATCTGATCCCCTCAAGAGTTCTATTTAATCTTTACAAAACTAATAGTGAGTATTCATATTATCTCAAAATAAAATGCTAAAATTGTAAGTATGCAGTTAATTAAGGTAGCAGTATAAAAAGTTTAAATTCACATTAAGAGTTAACAGGTGTGTGTTTTAAGATCAATGATAGTTCGACTTTAAACCATATTGGAACATTCAGGTCCACAACAGTTGGCCAAAGTCAATCAAATACCCAATCTTTTGTTAAGTCCATTAAAGAATGAACAGTAAACTCACACATAGTTGAGTTTAAGGACAGAACTTCAAATTATCTTAGCGCAAAGCAGGACCCCACAGCTATGAACTGTAATTATATAAATTTAGCATTTTTTATCTTAGTATTTTTGTCTACTACAAAAACTTGTTATTTTTATCTACTAGGCCAATGTGACTTGTTAGCATGTTGTCATTAAGAAGAAAAAAACTGGGATTAGAGTAATCCCCAAAGTTCCAAAAGTGGATAGAATTTATTTTGCAAGAGGGCAATGTTGAGGTGTTAAAACTTGAGCAGGGTTGAAGCAGAGGTGGGTTCCTCCCGGTTAGGCCCAGATTGGGTGAATCGGTAGTAGCGGCGATGGGATGCTCCGTCCACCGGCCTGGACGCTTCTGCGCATGCGCAGAAGTGTCACATTCGTCCACGAGCGAACCGGTAGTAAAAAAAAATTGGCAACCCACCACTGAGTTGAAGCAAATATTATGCTCCTGAATTCCCCCTATAATTGAAAAAAAAAATGGAAGGGGCCCTAAGTACTACCATGAAGATGCTGATAATCCTCTGGCCTCACATTTTATATCCCAGTATAACCTCAGTATTAATATAAGCCCAGTAAAGTTGCAATACTTGGAATAGAGTACCACAATGTAAAATATTTTGACCCCACATAGGAAAAAAAAAGAAAATTTCTTATTCACAAGTTTGGTTTCCTAAACCAAAAGAGCAACAAAATGCTTTACTTTATTTAATAATGATACTTATAATGGATGTAAACCTTTCTTTCTATAGAATATTTCATACACAATATTTAGTTATAATATTAAAGTGTTGGACAGATCCAAATTCAAGGTCACTCCCAGTCATGGAAGTTTATGATGCTTTCATCTCTTATTTGAAGGAGAGACTAGTATATAACACACTTCAAACTTTTTCAGAAAGTTTTACGCAACAAAATATATAATAGCCACAGATACGATCCCATTAACCTAATTTAAATGTTTAGTACAGTCTAGGAAAGCTTTTCTGCCAAATATTTTAGTTCATTATACATTATACGTTAATAATTTATATTTGATGCTAAAAAGTATGGAGTATGAAAATGCTACAACGCTACTGATAATTTTATTTATTAAATGTTTATGCTGTCCATCTTCCCTATAACGTGACTCTGGGTGACTAATCAAAAGTGAATTACTCATCAAAAGATTTCTAAAAACAGAAAGTCATGTCAATTTGTGCTACATTGCTTTTTAAAAGAAAGAAGCTACCTTTTTGTACAATTGTTCACATGTAACTAGATATGTACATCTTTGTACTTTAGCAATGTAAGCAATTGAATGCACTTCGTTTTTCTTCTAGTGGATTATGTCAGCCTCACATTCAACAAAGATAAGTCATTGAGTCAGGTAAGACAAATAATGACCATTTTTATCATAGCTTCCTCTATTTTGTTCAATATAGAAGCTGACCCAGGAACATCATACAGAGGATTGAGCACAATGTCCATAAAAATCCAATTTTAGTAATTGATAACCATGCAGAGTCATTTCTGCCACTGCTGGAGAGAAGGTTTGATGCTATGTGGGAAGGAAGGAAAGAAAGAAAAAGGAGAGGGGGGGGAGAGAGGGGGGGAGGGGAGGGACAGAACAAGGGATGTGTGTGTGAGTGTGTGTGTGTGTGTGTGTTCTGACCCCCCCCTGCCGAGACAAGCTTAAGTGGAATGTACTTTAATAGCAAGAAACCAAAACCTCGGTGGCTGAAACCAAGCATAAGAAATAGATAAGGACCCTGGCAGCAACTCAGACAAACCTTGGCAGCAATCCAGCCTGCCAAGGTAGTTACAAAACTTTTAGTCAATGCGTTGACTTCTGCAAAGAGGGGCGTGTGCACAAGTAGTCTTTTTATAGTCTGGAGAGGAGCCTAATGACCACCAGCTGAGTGCAATTATCTCCTGTAACTGCGCAACTGTTCCTGATGCCTATTAGCTCTTCGGTGCTAGGCATCCAGGAATAACTCACTGCTGGACCCAGGCTCATGCTCCCTTGTCTCCTCCCACTGGTCCAAGGCTCAGGCGCCTTCTGGTGGCCAACCAGCCTCTCTGCGCCCTGCTCAGAGTTGGAACCCTGTCCAGGGTCCTCCACATCCTCCAGAGCCGACTCATAGGGCCCCTCGCTGTCGGAGTCTGGTGGCAACTCCAACGGCTCCTGCTGGGCCACAACCAATGTTTCCTCTAAGCTGCGCTGGTGCGCGGCCGCGCACGTGGCAACAAAACACCGCGCAGCAGTTTCCAATGGCCACCCAGTGGTTTTTGTGAGATGCCTTCCACGATAATGGGAGAGGAGAGCCAGCCTGGAGACAGAAATCTGTTCTAGGTCCACAAGGCAGAAAGTAGCTGAGAGAAGGGGTGTGGGGGTTGGGAGAAGGCATGGGATGGGCTCCCAGCAGCGGCTGCTCGGATTTGCCATTTGAGAGAGAGAGAGAGAGAGAGGGAGGGCGGGAGGGGGAGAACGCGAGTGTGTGTATCCCTCCTTCCTTCAGCCCAGCACTCTCGCTGGCATTCTGGCCAGGCGAGAGGGACTGCAGAGAGTCTCCTCGAGTCTAGGGCAGCAAGTCATTTGATGGGAAAATTGCCTCTTGGAAGGAATGACCCACTTGGCTCCCGCTTCGTCTCTCCTGCCTCGATTCTCTGTTCGGTCGTTGGGCGGCAGATTGAAAGCGGGAGCCAAGCCAGGTCAGTCCTTCCAAGAGGCAAGTTTCCCATCGAATGGCTCGCTGCCCTAGACTCGAGGAGACCCTCTGCAGTCCCTCTCATCTGGCCGGGAAGCCAGCAAGAGTGTTGGGCTGAAGGAAGGAGGGATTCTCTCTCTCTCTCTCTCTCTCTCTCTCTCTCTCTCTCTCTCTCTCTCTCTCTCTCTCTCGGCAGGCTTAGCACTTTGTTAAGTTTGTTTCTCTCTGCATTGTTTATATATACATGTCTCCATGGATGCAATTGTGCAAGCATTTTTTTCCTCTTTAAAAGAATTTTTGGATTTCTCCTCCCCAAACCTCTAAGACTGAAAGAGTTAGAGTTGAAATATAAAGAGACTGTCAATCGCCTGTTAGATTGATAGGCAATTATGGACTATCTTGATTATATCCTCCTTAGAAAGAATATGCTATTGTATGGTTGAGAAAAAGATCAAACTTCATTCCATGGAAACCCAACAAAGGTCATAGGGAGGGTTTCTTTCTACGATGGGCTTCTTGGGTCAAGAGTGAATATCAGTTATCAAAAATGTAGGTAGAAAATTAAGCAGGCAATAGGCAATTACAAAAAGGGAAGCCAACTTTCTGAATTCTGTTTCTTTGCACTTAGTGACTTATAAATAGACTAATGTTCTGAAAACCTGACCTAAATTACTATGTATTTTAAATAGCTGTAAAGCTGTGCTGAAAAAGTTGTGCTCATGGTATTGTGATAAATCCAATAAAAAGAAGGGAATTCTTGATGAACTTAAGGAGAAATGAGAGTATTGGATAGTAAATGGACAAATAAAATTACCAACCAAAGAGAATATTTGCACCTCAGGGTTGAAATGAGATGTTCTCTCTTACTCTTTCCTCTTCCACTCTTCTCTCTCTGTCTCTCTCATCCTCTTTCTCTTTCTTTCTCTTCTCTTTCTCCTTCTTTTCCATTCTTCTGTCACTTTCTCCTTCTCTGTCTCTTTCTGTCTCTCTTCCCTCTTTTTTTCTTCCTCTCTCCCACTCTTTTATCACTTTCTCTCTACTGCCCAACCTGTCCCCATACTTACCTTCGATTGATCATGTTTGCAATAATTTACCTTCTTTCTTAAATAGGCGCAGTTCCCTTACCGGATCCGTCGCTCACTCAAACAGACACACACACACACACACACACACACAAAACCATTTTTCTCCATTCCAATTCCGATTCTATAAATAAATTGCTCTGTGAAACATCTGTGAAAAAAATTCAGGTGCTCAAGCATGAAAATGTGCTGCTCAAATACTATACTTTTCCGCACACACTGAAAAAAAATTAGAGGGAACATTGGCCACAGCACGCACACACACACACACACACACACACACACACACACACACTAAATTACAGGTAGTCCTCAACTTACGACCACAATTGAACATTAAATTTATGTTACTAAGTAAAATGTGTTAAGTGAATTTTGCCCTATTTAACGACCTTTCTTACCTCAGTTGTTAAGTAAATCACTTCAGTTGATAAGTTAGTAACATGTTTGTTAAGGGAATCTGGCTTCCCCATTGACTTTGCTTGTGACAAAGTTGCAAAAGGAGATCATGTGACCTTGGGACACAGCAGCAGTTATAAATATCAACCAGTTGCCAAGCATGTGAATTTTGATGACATAGTCATGGAGATGCTGCAAAAGCCGTAATTGTGAAAAACAGTCATGTCACAGTTTTCACTGCCATTGTAACTTTGAACGGTCATTAAATGAACTGTTGTAAGTCGAGGACTTACAACTATTTACTAAAATCTACCCTATTTACTAAACTATAAATTACGTTATGAGATGTTAGCAAGAATACTCAGACAGAAGAGATGGGAACATGAAAGTTCTATCAAATCTCAAAACAAGTCGAACATATTAAGCAGTGCACCAAATAGGGGTGAAGTGAGGAAAGCAGACATGCTCAAAAGTTTATACTTGCATTAACATATCAATTGTATTCCCAATATTATTAGCCCTCATTGACTGCCTCCATATGCAATTCTAATCTATAAACATTATTTGCCAATCACAAGTTGTTCACACAATTAGAAAACCTCCAATATAGCTGAATATAATATGTGTATTCCCAGAGAGGGATACTTGGCCTTTTGTGAATTCAGTTTTGTTTCTGTTTTCTTCATCTGCTTTTTAGAGACAACCATACTTTTTTTTTTAAAGGTTTTTATATGTACAGGTATTTTCCAATTAGAAATGCCATCATCTGGTTTTTGTACCCAAGGCTGTATGGGAACAAGCAGAAGTTGGGGGATGAATGGCGAGAGGAATAATTTTAACCAGAAAATCGATACAGGGTCCCAGTGCATTTCAGAAGCTCATTCTGATTGGAAGCTTGGACTCTTGGCCTCGATCCCTTTCTTTCTGGTTTGTTTTAATATGCTGAGCAGATTATTTGGCAGCCCATTTAAGTCAAGAATATAATATATTTCTAGATATATTAACAGTTTAATATCTTGCACTTTTATATTTATCTTTCTCATGCTTTTACAGGAATCCACCTGCTTCTATAGCAATGATTCGTTTACAAAATGGCACAGTTGCTTACCATATAAATCCCAAGCTGAAAAGCATATTTCTAGACGGGTAGTTTCTTTTGTTGTTGATTATGAGCAGAATACTGGTATAGCGCTATTATCGCAAAAGGTAAGAATATTAGAAATGGTTCTTTTTCAATTACTAGTTCTATATATGTATACTTTGTTGCTATTCTTCTCTTCCCTTCTCTTCATCATGCAGTTTTAAAAAGTGTGCTTAGTATTAAAATGATTTGATCAAGATTTTTCAATTGTGTTTTAATACATGGAACAACAATGGGATAACATACGGATTCTGAAGCAATCTAGAACTTTACTTTACTTTTTATTCTCTGTGTTCCTCTCTCTCCATGCCCACACTCCAATTCTAGCTTTCTGAGTACTAACAAAAATTCCAGTTTCTTATAATGGCCTCATAAGCTCAGAAGAATGCCATTCCACTGGCAAATTTACTTGCTAAGTTACATGTCGTTATTGTTAGTTCATTCTGTGCCTTTGATAAGGTACAAAATTTAATATTTTTTTCCTTTTCTTCCCAGGACCAAAAACTTGTATCTGTGCATAAATTAACAGATGGTGGTGCATTGAATAAAAAAACCAAGTTTCCTCCTTTCATATTTCCATCAAAGACTTTTGTACCAACTGGATTATTTTTTCATCAAGGAAGCCATATTGCATATGCTTATGGAAACGAGGTGTGTAAAATGGGAGACACGTGAAACTGACAATTTCGACTATTAATTCTTTTAATTGTTGCT
Organism: Thamnophis sirtalis; assembly: GCF_051295495.1. Lineage (NCBI taxonomy): Eukaryota > Metazoa > Chordata > Lepidosauria > Squamata > Natricidae > Thamnophis > Thamnophis sirtalis. The sequence goes on along the minus strand of NW_028261381.1, from coordinate 136,274,472 downwards.
TTTGGGGGAAAGAAATATAGGGATACATGAACAGAACAAAGAGTGTCAGAAAACAAAGAGAGATTACATCCTGATGCCATTTGGAACCTTGGGCCATTTATAAATCCAGTTATTCTTCTGCAGCTGAGACAAATACAATTTAAAAAAAAGTTTTAAAAGAAGTTGCAAAATGTATTTTCAAGATGGTGCAGCAGGACACTTTTCAACTGTGTGTAGAACTACTGGTGTAGGATACGTGTTTCTTCAAAACAAGGGAAGAAACATTGTGTTGGTATTCTTATGATTCTAAGTGATGCAGATATCTGATTTAATAATTTTTAGTGGACATGTGATAATGTGAATACTATGGATTGAACTCTTATATTAAAATGATTGTAATATACTTTATGCAGGGGTGGGTTGCTGCCAGTTTTACTACTAGTTCACTTCACACGTGTTATGTGCTTGCACAGAACAATTTGCAGTAAAATGCGCATGCAACAAAACATGGTGAGGAAACCGATTAAGGGGCGTGGCATGTCTGGGTCACCGCCAGTTCTGCGACCCAGGCAAAAATACCAGGCTGAAACAGGAGCAACCCACCTCTGACTTTATGTATGTTTTTCTTAAATAATTTTCTGAATCCAATAATAATCCAGTAATTCTCATCAAATCTACTATTTGTTTCCATCTGGTGGAATCCATCTGTCCTTTTGTGGACAACCTTCAAACCCATCTTATTAATTATGTTTGTTCCCAAATGTAAACATAGACAGTTTTCCGGTGATGTAAAGGGAGGGGTCACGGCAGGGTTTTATCACAGCCTATCCCATTGGCTCCCAGTTTCCTCTCAGTCTTTCTGGTCCTAGGACTGTTGATTTGGCTCTCTAGGCAGGAAATATTTTTACTAGTGAGATTTCTACAATTCCTTGCTTTAATTTGTGTTATTGGCTATTCTAAATTGTCTAAATTGCTTAAATTGAGCAAATTTGGCTGTGCCCAGATAGGACTGCCCTAAAACGGTGGGGGAGGCCCGTAGGGCAGCTCCTCTTTCCCTCCGTGGGCCAGGCTCCCTGTGCTGATCCCCAGGGCCATTGTCGAGGGTGCCAGGGGCGGAAGAGCCCACAACACGGGCGGCTCGATTTGGAGGCTTTTTGGCACGAAAGAGGCAAGGGGGCGCCGAGTGCATCGTGCCCGCTGACGCAACGTCCTCAAGCTTACCAGCAACCCAACCAAGCCTAACAGAGAATTTCCAGCCACTCCTTCGTTGCAGGCTCCCTCCGAGTCCTCAGAAGCTCGTGGAGGCTTTAGTGAGCCACCAGCGGCTAGCCCTTTCACGTGGCAGCGAAGCGGAGCATTTAAAAAAAAAATCCGATGGAGCTCTGGTGGCCATTTTGAAATTGACACGTGGCCTAGCCCAAACGCACCTCGCAGGTCCTGGTCTACTGTACCAAACCGACTTAGGTCCCGGTCTACTGCACCTATGCATCTGCCTGAACACATCAGCAAGCCTTGCAGAGAGGCCCCGGTCTACTAACGAGTGAGTGCCACAAAATGGCTGCCAGGGCTGACTTTCTGCCAGTGGAGGCCAGCCTAACCTTCGTGAGCATGGAGAGCCTCCCAGACCAACCCAGGTCCCGGTCTACTGCGCCAGACCAACCCAGGTCCCGGTCTACTGCACCTAAGCCACTGGCTAGCACAAGACCATCCAGAGTGGCTGAAAAGGATGAGCTTAGTAGGGAAAAGGCCTTGGAGAAGACAATTGCTAGGGCAGAGAAACAGGCCCAATCCAGCAGGCCCCGATCCAGGTCTTGGTCCCCAGTAGGGCCCGATCCACGACACTCACCTTCTCCTTGGGGTCGCTTCAGTCCTTCCTCCCCATCAGCTTCCCCTTCCAGATCCTACATCAGTTTTAGGAGGGAGGGGTCCCCTTACTCCCTGCCAGGGTCCCCTCTACCTCAGGTACATGCACCTGAAGATCCCTTGGAGGGTTCCTCTAGAGGCGTCCGCCCTGGGTCTCATCAACGTGATCCAGATCCCTATCAGGACATGGAGGATCTAGAACGCCTCCCAGAGAGTATCAAGAGGTTGATCTCAACTGCCATATCTCGTGGCATTGTGCAGAGAGATAAACCTTCTTACCATGCCAAGTCTCATTACTCGTCAAGGTCTCGGTCCAGGGATGTCTCTCCTTCCCTAGTTAGCGAGGGTTCCACGTGGGGTGATGGAAACCGAAATGATATGGGGTTCTCCGAGGATGAGGACTCTGCTCTGGATTCCCCATCTTCTAACCTTCTTCCACCCACAGCGTTCAAGACCTTGCTTCACAAGGCACGCAAGACCACTAAAATAGGGATCACGTTCCCACCCTAGCTAGTTGAGTTAGGGTCCAGGGGAGGGCCAGGAGGTCTCTCCTGGGTCTCTGTGTGTTTTGTTCACAGATAAGGACACTGTTCGCCATCGAGGAAACTGGGAGCCAATGGGATAGCTGAAGGCTAAGAAGTTTTCTCTCAGTCTAACGGACCAATCAGGCTGTGATAAAACCCTGCCGTGACCCCTCCCTCCACATCACCTAAAAGACACGTTCAGGTAAGACCAACATTCTTTTCCAGGGGAAATAATTCAATTAACTTCAAAAGAATTAATCTGAGTCCCTCTGAACCCATAGTGCATTTCAAAACTTCATGTCCAAAGGTTGAATCAAGGCAACTGAACCAAACTTTGTTAATCTGAGATTTTTCATTGCTCATCCAAGCAACTTTATCAGTCAGATCAAATTAGTTAGGCAGAGAGTTATTGGAATGCACCAATTCTTGCAAACCAATTTTAGGTGTTTCTCCACAGAGTGGCTTGAAGTATGCCAATGAAGACTCAATCATCCAGGCCAAAAGTGTCTTCACTGAAACATTTCAAAACTTCCTTAAATCAATACTTCAGTCAAAACCCATTCTGACTTCCAGTTCTCCTTGTTCCTTTCTAGAGGCTCATAAATCCGCTACTTGATTATCTTTTCCAGGATTTTCTTAGGTCTTCATTTTAAGCTGAATGGTCTGTAGTTTCCTGGATACATTTCCCCCCCACCCCTTTTTGAAGATTGGAACCACACCAGCATTTTCCAATCTTCTGGCTCCAGGATCTCTGAAAGATTTCACTCAGGGGTTCCAAGATCATATCTCCCAGGTCCTTCAGCAATCTGGGATGTAAACTACCTAGTTCCAGATATTTGAACTCATCCAAAGTAGATAGGTGTTCTCTTATCAATTCCTTGTCTACTTCGATCTGCATTCCTGTTCTGTTTTCCACACAATGCTGTTTTTGATAGGTTGGCTCTATTTTTCTTTTGTCTAAAGACAGATGCAAAGAAAGAATGAAGGAGTTCTCTTCCTCCCTCCTGTCACTTTCTTGCCATCTTCTTCCATTAGTGGCCCAACCATTTTCCTGAGGTTGTTTTTTCTTATTCCTTACATATTTGAAACAAACTTTTTGTTATTTTTGGCATTTGTTGCAAGCCTTAGTTCATTCTGAGCTTAGCTTTCCTGATTCAGGCTATTTACTAGTTTCCTTCTCTAGATATAGGCCCCTCTTTCCATTTTTTTTTTCATTTGTCCTTTTTATCCCTCAGCTTGTCAGAGACTATTTGTGCAACCATGCTGGTCTTGTCTGGAGTCTCTTGTTTTTCTTTCTCTATGGTATTGTTTTTATGTTTTGTCTTTATTATCTTGCTAAATATATTTGCTTGGTTACTCTCCTCAGGCAATACAGGACCCTTTACAAGCATACATTTATTTTTAGATCTCCTTCTAAATTGCTCAATAATTCTACTTTGAACGAGTTTTTTGCATTCATGGTCCTAGAGCTTTATCGTGAAACTAGTCTTTTTGAAGAAGGGACCGGTAAACTTACATTTATCCTTTTTGATAATATATGAAAGAAATAAATCTAAAAGTGCTTTAGAATCAGGGGAACTCCTGCTGACTAAATTGGACGGCATCTTTCCATTTTCTTTAAGACAGTTTTACACTGCCATCTTCTGGGACATTTTTTCTTTGTTGCTTTCTTAGAAAAGGTCTTAATTTCTTAATTTTCCTCCAACCACAAATTCCTGCTGAGTCCCAACAAAGTAATTAAAAAGTTTAAGTCATTGTGATTTTAAAGTATATCCAATTTTGACTTTTTTCAGGTATGGGCTTCTTTTGATGGAGGCAACTCATTTGTACCATTGATTAGGCTGACTAATGAGACTATTATAAGGGCAGATTCATGTGTTTACACTCAGGGAATTGTCTATGTTTCGGACAAGGCAAATATTTATTACACTAAAGCAGGTAAGAAATTCTTTTAAAATTAAAATTACTCTTGGATTGTGAAGCTTTTAAAATCTGATCTGATGCAAACTGTTGTCTTTCCCCATTAACATATAGAATAATAAAACACCCAATTGAAAGTTCATGATCTTGTCCCCACACCCCCAAGTCAATCACATGGTCCAATCTTCCATTGCCACGCTGGCATTTTCACCCATCTGTTTCCGGTCAGGTGCAGAGGTGCGGAGACAAAGAGTGACCTTGGGCTTCTAGAAAGAAATGTTTTATTTTGACAACACACATTGTACTCCTTACTATACTCCCTCCCAATTCTCCACTAATGAAACAGCATATTAAAGAAAGAGAGAGAGAGAGAGACAATGTGGCAGGCCAGAGATTCTAAAAGGAATACGACTGCAGGCCTGATAGAGGTTTTTTTTTAAATTATAGCCAATTTAAAATTGAAGATCAGTATAGGTTGGCTCTATGCTGTCATCAAACTGGACACCTAGCCAATAAAAATCTTCCTGTATGAATGTATCCCCTCCACATGGATACCCCTTTGTCATGGGGGAAGGGCTTCTGTATTCTGCTAAGGTTGAGAGCTATGCTGGAAGTATATCATCAGAAAGTAAAGCAGAAGAGTCACCCAAGCAGATAGGTCTCAACTGAGGAGCCACACTAAGAGTATTCGCAACCCATTGGCCATGAAGAGTCAACAGAAGAAGAATCTCATATGAGATTGGACATTGCCCAAGTTAACAAAGACCATGGTAGTTGCTGTGCCTGGGCAGCTGTTTGCAAAATGAGTTACAGGTTTCGAGAAAGACCTGGCAACAGAAACAACCATTCTGTTAGTTTCTGGTATTTGGTTGGTTTCTCTAAATATTATAGCAACTTTCAGGGAAGGGGATCAGAGTTAGAGTCAGAATTATTGATTTTCATTAGGATCAAAGTAGAAAAGGTGTAGATCTCTTTTGTTCCCTTTCCTATGCTTAGTTCTTCCTGTTAATTTGGTCTTTATTTTATTTTACAATATTAATTAAGTTTATAAGATTGTTCACATTTATCCACTGAAATTCTGAGCAGCAAAGGAAATAAGAGATACTACTATATCATATTATTATATAACACCCAAAATCACTGCAGTAGGTGAGATAGGCAGCATATAAATTTAATTCCTCAAAATTATTAAATACAAAATAACCCAAGTCTAGATTCCTCCAATTTGGTTATTTGGTAGTATCATATCGTTCTGGCGTTATTATTTAAGTGATTGTACTATATATATTTGCTATGCTTAGAGTTTTATGACTGATGTAATTTAAAAATAGGATATGTACAACAAACAAACAAAGCATTGAGATAATATATATTAAAATCTGTGATTTAATAACATTTTCTCTGTCATCCATTTTTTTCCTGGAAATTACGGTGTCTTTACATTCATCTCAGTTGTTGATTTTCCACGCTGTCCTTATTGGCTAGAATAGAAGAAATTCAGTGCAATCTTCCATTGGCTCTTGAATGTTTTTCATTCATTAATTTTTTTATGCAGTTTCTATCTAAAGACAAAAACCTGTCAAAATTGCACTTTATAAAATACATATATTTTATATGTACTTATAATACTTACAAATATCGAACCACTCCAAAACGAAGCCATCAATACTGCCAATCTCCTTTTTTGCTGGTGAAGCACTTTGTACATGTAGATTGGTTTTAGAAACTATTGCTTTAAACATTTGCATTCACTTCTTTCTAAATCAAATATCTTGTATCCTGCCCTACATGGCATCGGACCTGAGAGACCGCCTCCTGCCGGTTACCTCTCTCAGACCAATTAGATCGCACAGGTTGGGTCTCCTCCAGATTCCATCTGCCAGCCAATGTCGGCTGGCGACTCCCCGGGGGAGGGCCTTCTCTGTTGTAGCTCCGGCCCTCTGGAACGAGCTCCCTGCTGAGATCCGGACCCTTACTACCCTCCCGGCCTTCCGCAAAGCCACCAAGTTCTGGCTGTTCCAGCAGGCTGGGGGGAGCTGAGAAGCATCTACCTCCACAGAAATTGTGAATGTTGGTTTTGTTTTTAATATGTTGTCTTTGTCTCGTTCCCCCTCTTTCCTTTGTCTTTTGTGAGCCGCCCGGAGTCCTCCGGGAGTGGGCGGCATACAAGACAAATAAATAATAATAATAATAATAATAATAATAATAATAATAATAATAATAATAATACACAGAGCAAACTCAATTTGATTAGAAGAAATGTTCTCTTTGAAGATACTTCTGTGTGAAGTCATAGAGTTTATAATAATAACATAAGATACGCACATGTAATTTTTTTTCTCTGTAGGAGTAGTTAGATATACCTTTCTTAGAACAATGCCACCTGGTGTTTTCGGCATGTACTTTGATCATCTGGGAACTTTAAATCATATAACTTTTAATAGCACAACTGATGATATTTTGTGGGTTTCTACGGTGGATATCAGCACTTTAATGAAGGTTTGACTTTTATCATTTATTTGATGTGCTACTGAAGATGATTTATAAAATGTTACGGTAATGTAAAGATTATTCGGTTTTATTGTATGAAATGCATATTTACTTGCTTTGTAAAGATATTATAGCTACAGTAATTTATTGTATGACCAGCTGGTAAGGCAAAGCTATGACAAAACATTGAAAGAATTAGAGATTTCTTAGAAACTAATAAGAGTTTTAGAAATTGTTGGCTTTTATTGAATCATATACATTTCTTAAGTATTGTCAGCAACTATTAGATTTGTAGTTGTAACTGTAACACATAACATATAATTTTAAGATCTAAATTCCCTTAGAATTCTTCTTATGGCTGAATATGAAACATCAAACGTAACTTTAGAAAAACACTGGAATGGTCACAACCTGCAAAGATTCCATTTGTCTGCTCAGATATAGAACTGAGCAGCATATTAGCCAGTACATGTAGTTCTTCCCCCCCTCCCCCAAGGTTTCTATTTTTTATTGCAAATTTGTACATATTTTATGAACAGTGTTCTCCGGATCTTTTCTTTTACATCCTCTCATATGCATAATACATTTTACATTATATCTCTGTTTCCAATTTCAGCCATATTATTCTCTTTCCATATTTTTTATCTTAAACGTATTTTCTTCTTAGTACATAAACCATATCACTAACTGCCCTTAATTTCTAATCTCTTACAATAACATCACTCCATCATTAAATATGTTTCTCAAATTCCCCATTGCACTCTTTAACATTTAATCTTTGTCTCTTAATTTATCTTCAAAGTTAAACCAAATTGCCATTTCACATTTTATCTGTTGTTGATCTGTTTTGATGTGAGTGACATACATTATCAAAATCATTTTTTTACATAAAGATCATGTTGCTTTGATTCATGTTCCAGTGTTGGATATTTTTATAATGTGTCGGCAAAACAAGAAGAGACATTATCAAGAATTAATTGGTTGTGAATAAATAAAAATTGAATATGGACTGAATATAAGAATGAGTGGTCTGTATGCTGCCTGGAGACGTGAATGTTCGTGCATTTTGGTGTATATACTGTGCCATATTGTTGATCAAGTACCGTTTAGATTTTTTTCCTAAAATAGTTAAAAATGTGTACATCTATTTGAAGGACTTAAATAATTACATCTTCACTTTATTTCAGGAGACTGACTTAGGTTTTGATGGTCCTTTATCTCCACATTATGTTACTGAAGAGCAAATGCTGTTTTTTCACCACGGGCCACCAAATACTGTGCCAACATTCTCCAACTTACAAGTTGGAAAGCGCTTAGATTACAAGTAAATACCAATAGTATATAAATTATTTCAGCTTTTTAAAAATTACTCTGGTATTATGAATTTTAAAATTTTGTCTAATGTTTAAGAAAAATAAATAGCACTCATCCTTAAAATACAGATTTAAGGGATAGAAGTTGTATTATACCTGGCAAGTCTTAACAGACTGGCACAAATAATTTCAAAATGAAATCACATTTGTCAGCATCTGAAATTAAATTATTCCAGTAATGCAGAATTGAGATTATGCAAGAGTCCCTTAACATTTCTTTTTGATTAGAGTATAGAGACCTGATTCTGCACACCATGGTAAAGTATAATATGATTGGTTGGTTTGGGTTCAGCACGCTATATGAATAAGGTGACCAGATTATAACATTGGTAAAGAGGGACACCATTGACCGGGAGCGGGGGGGTTCTTGATTAAAAATGTAAAAAAAAAAATCGGGAGTTTTTTAAAACGCCGCGGGATGCGGCACAAATTGTTCAAAAGTGGGACTGTCCCGCCAACAGCGGGACGTCTGGTCACCTTATATATGAACCCAGCCATTGTGGTTTGGGAATCATACGTAGCTGGAGGATTGGCATAAGAGTAGCAATTTTTTACAGGCTACTAAAGGTGTAGAGTGGACAGGGCTGATATTTTCAGCTATTCTTGATGCCAGGAGGGACTTGTCATCTCTTATTTTAAAAGGAAGACAATGAAATCCCGCGTCACTTAAAATGCTAAAGTATCATTAGATTTCAGAGGTGTGATCCTGAGGGGCTTTTGAGTCTCATAATGTGGAACAAAAGTCATAGATTTCACATCCCTTAATGATAGGTGCAAATATCTGCAGCTTTTAAAAAAATATTAAAATAAATCTAATTCAGAACCCAGTTTTGGAGATGTTATTTTAGTATTTTACATTGTCACTACTGTTGGGCCTTGGTAACTGTTTAACAGAAATATGTATGTACTGAAATACTTAATAATAAAGCTTAATAAAGATGTCAACTTATATCTTTTGGGTTTTAGCCTTGCTGGATTTGTGATTTTAGGGTTTGTTCCCTTCTTCTTTTGTTAACAGTTCAAGGCACCAACAGTATTTTTTTTTTATTTCTGTGAGAAAATGTTCTAGTGTGGGAGTTGGAAAAAGATTAAAACTAAACTCCAGATTAATAGAAGTTATGGATAGGTTGTGTAAGACGTTTCAGTACTTATAGAGTTATAATTAAATATAAAACTTCAATTTTATTAAAGTTAGTTAAAGTAAGCAAATTCATGGAGAGGTTTCAAATCTATTCAAAATGTGGAGTTTGACCCACATATTAGAACCCCGCTGCTTAATAAAATGTCCTGGAATAGTATCAAGCCAATTACCATAAAGTGGAAGAGACTACTGATGGCCACAATGTGTCTGCTACAATGACTTTGAAAAGGAAAGATATTATGACTCTTAGTAAATCCTTAATAAAATCATCATCTGAACAGCTTATAGAGGAAACTTTAAATCAAAACTCTTTCAGACAATTTCCTGAGGAAGAACAAGTTGATATTCTTTGGAGGCTAGAAGCTGTAAAACAAACCGTGTTAGAGCTTCATGCTGACCTACAGTAGTTCCTTTCAAAGTTCTACCTACCGCTAATAGTCAAGATTCAGAATTATAAGATACATACAATCCCCTGTTAATTCTTACAACTTATTGATAACATGTTACCTTGTGACATGTCAATGACAAATAATTTCAAACTTATCTTCCCCTTCCTTAAGCTTTGTCCCTTATCTTACAAACAGTAGAATTTAGGAGGAAAAACAAGCCCACAAATCCTATGAGGCAGTGGTGGGGTTCAATTTCTTTTTACTACCGGTTCTGTGAGTGTAGTAGTAGTAGTTGTAGTTGCGTTTATTTATAGGCCGCCCTTTTCCCTAAGGGGACTCAGGGCGGCTAACAACTTATGGGAGGGGAAGACGTACAATAACATAAAAATACAATATGTAGTTAAGATCAGACAACATTCATTCAACATTCGGGCAGGGGCAAACTATGGTCTTTACCCCCAGGCCTGGCGGGATAGCCAGATCTTGAGGGCTGTGCGGAAGGTCTGAAGGGTGGTGAGGGTACGAATCTCCACGGGGAGATCGTTCCAGAGGGTCGGAGCTGCTACAGAAAAGGCTCTCCTCCGCGTAGTTGCCAGCCGACACTGGCTGGCAGATGGCACTCGGAGGAGGCCTAATCTGTGGGATCTTATGGGTCGAGAGGAGGTAATTGGCAGAAGGCGGTCTCCCAAGTACGCAGATCCACTACCATGAAGGGCTTTATAGGTAGTAAGAAGCACCTTGAAGCGCACACGGAGGCCAACAGGTAGCCAGTGCAGCTCGCGGAGGATAGGTGTTATGTGGGCGAACCGAGGTGCACCCACGATCACTCGCGCGGCCGCATTCTGGACTAGCTGAAGCCGCCGGATGCTCTTCAAGGGCAGCCCCATGTAGAGCACGTTGCAGTATTCCAGCCTAGAGGTCACGAGGGCGCGAGTGACTGTTGTGAGAGCCTCCCGATTCAGGTAGGGTCGCAACTGGCGCACCAGGCGAACCTGGGCAAATGCCCCCCTGGTCACAGCCGACAGGTGGTGATCAAAGGTCAGCTGTGGATCCAGGAGGACTCCCAAGTTGCGAACCCTGTCTGAGGGGTGTAAATTTTGACCCCCCAGCCTGAGCGTTGGAACACTAGCCAAATTTTTGGGAGGGAAACACAACAGCCACTCGGTCTTTTCTGGGTTGAGTACAAGCTTGTTAGCCCGCATCCAGTCCCTAACGGCTTCAAGACCCCGGCTCATCACGTCCACCGCTTCATTGAGTTGGCACGGGGCGGACAGATACAGCTGCGTATCGTCCGCATATTGGTGGTATCTTATCCCGTGCCTCCGAATGATCTCGCCCAGCGGTTTCATGTAGATGTTAAATAGTACGGGGGACAGGACCGACCCCTGCGGCACCCCATATGATAGGGGCCTCGTGGCCGATCTCTGACCCCCGACCAACACCGACTGCGACCTGTCCGAGAGGTAGGAGGAGAACCACTGTAAAACAGTGCCTCCCACCCCCACCTCCCGCAGTCGTCGCAGAAGGATACCATGGTTGATGGTATCGAAAGCCGCCGAGAGGTCGAGGAGAACCAAGATGGAGGCATAGCCTCCATCCCTGGCTCTCCAGAGATCATCGGTCAATGCGACCAAAGCGGTTTCTGTGCTGTAACCAGGTCTGAAGCCGGACTGGAAGGGGTCCAGGTAATCGGCTTCCTCCAAGGACCACTGGAGCTGGTAGGCCACCACCTTCTCAACAACCTTCCCAATAAAGGGGAGGTTGGAGACTGGACGATAGTTGTTTAGTACGGCTGGATCCAAAGATGGTTTCTTCAGGAGGGGTCTCACCACCGCCGTTTTAAGTGCGGTGGGGAAGTGCCCCTCCCGAAGCGAGGCGGTAATAACCGCTTGGATCCAGCCCCGTGTCACCTCCCTGCTGTTAGCAACCAGCCAGGAGGGACACGGGTCCAGTACACAGGTGGAGGCACTCACAGCCCTCATGGCCTTGTCCACGTCCCCGGAAGTAACATCCTGAAACTCAACCCAGCGATGGTCAACCAAATCGTCCTCTCGTGCCTCGGCTGGCTCTGCAAAGGTGGAGTCCAAATCCGACCGAAACCGAGCAACTTTGTCCGCCAAGAACTGGGCATAGTCCTCAGCCCTACCCTGCAAGGGGTCCCCCGTATCCCTCTTATTTAAGAGGGAGCGGGTTATCCTAAACAGGGCGGCTGGACGAGACTCAGCGGATGCAACCAAGGTGGCAATATAAGATCTCTTTGCTGCCCTAAGTGCCCTGATGTAATCCTTGGTGCAGGTTGTTAAAAGTGCTCGGTTCGGTTCGGATTTATCGGACCTCCACAGGTGCTCTAGGCGTCTCCTCCGGCGCTTTACCTCCCGGAGCTCCTCGGTGAACCAAGGAGGCCTCCGGGATCCGCCGCCTCGGAGGGGCCGTAGTGGCGCAATCCGGTCGAGGGTCTCCAATGCTGCTGAATGCCAGGCGGCAGCCAGAGTCTCTACCGGACTGTGGGCGAGAGTATCAGGAATAACCCCAAGCTCCGTCTGGAACCTCAACGGGTCCATAAGTCGCCTGGGGCGGAACCAATTGGTCGGTTCCTCCTCCCTACAGTGGGGGTTTGGTCTTCGGAAGTCAAGCCTCAGTAGGCAGTGGTCTGACCACGACAGGGGTATGATCTCATTACCCCTCAGACCAAGATCACAAGTCCACTGCTCCGAGAGGAATACGAGGTCGAGCGTGTGACCCGCAGAGTGAGTTGGGCCCCGAATTATCTGGGTCAAGCCCATGGCTGTCATGGAAGCCATGAACTCCTGCGCCCCATCCGAGTGTTCACCGAGCGTAGGCAAATTGAAATCCCCCAGGACCATAAGCCTGGGGAACTCAACTGCCAGCTCGGCTACCAACTCGAGGAGCGAGGGGAGGGCTGCTGCAACGCTGTTGGGAGGCAGGTACGTTAGCAGCAGGCCCACTTGACCCTTGAGGTCCAGCTTCACCAGCAGGCACTCACACCCGACAAGCTCCGGAGCAGGGATCCTACGAGGAACCAAAGACTCCCGAATAACAATAGCCACACCCCCACCCCTTCCCTGAGCTCTCGGCTGATGAAGCACCTGAAATCCTTCTGGGCACATCTCTACGAGGGGGACTCCTCCCTCCAGGCCCAGCCAGGTTTCAGTAATACATGCCAGGTCTGCCCCCTCGTCTAAAATTAAGTCCCGGACGAGGGGAGCCTTGTGAACAACAGACCTGGCATTTAGCGACAACAGCCGGAGACCAGGGTCCTGACTACTTGCGCCATCTGGCCTCGGAGTGGGACCCATAGGGCCGGAAGGAGGGATCGCTGTGACATAGCGAACCCTCCTTCCCCGGTAATGGCCAGCCCTAAAGTCCCCGCCATATCTGCCCCTCCCCGTTATGACCGTAATGCTCCGGCCCACTCCCGTGTCCGTGGTTCCCCCAACCACACCTATAGCTCCCGCATTCCCGGTCAGGCCCTCCGAATCAGACACACTCATTCGTTCACTCAGACAGTCCCCACGTGATAATTAAAAACACACAAATACAACAATATAGGATAATAAAAGTGGGCGCTTTCACTCAGTCACATGCAGTCTCATACACTCATCATACCAATTTAAAATAAAAATTTTAAATTTAAAAATTAAAAATTGCGCAGCGTGCAAAAAGCGTATAAGGCTTGTATAAGGTCTTAATTGTCTTAGTCTTCTCTTCTACAAATCTGGTGGGAGTTCTGGCAAGAGTTCATTGAGTTCAATGGGGGGGAGCAGTTCAATGGGGGGGAGCAGTCCAGAGAGGGGTATTCCGTCCCTCTCCCTTCCTCCACGTCCCAGAAACTGTGCCCTAAGCCGGAAGGGTTTCCTCTGAAAGGGCTGAGATGACATCTCTGGGCCTCCATAGATGATAATAAACCCACTAGGTGGCCAGATTGCAAGTCCAGGCATCCAGCTACTATAAATAGAGGGGGCCAGGTGGCAGAGAGGCCCCGAAGCCGTGGGAAAATCACACAGGACAGGCCACACCAAAGGGAAGGCCAGTTCAAATGGGGCGAAGGGGGGGGGCATCCAAAAGGGGCCACGGAGGCAGCAAAGACAACTCCCCAATCTCGCCCAATATTCTGCCAAGCCAGCCCCTTCTCTGGGATAGTCTAAAGTTCGTATAGCATAAGAGAGCAAACAAAGATTGTCAAAAGGAGCCGAGGGCGCCGCGTTTCGCAAGCCAGCAGAGCCGATAGAACAGGGGGGGGGCGCTTAAAGAGGCAGCGGTCGCAGCAAGCAAGCCGACTGCCCAGCTTCGTCCAGCGCCGTTTCAAATCACCTACCGCCTCCCCAGAATTAGAGTCACAGCTGCCAAACACCTTCCAAGGCTCCTCATAGTCGACAGAGGGAACGGGGCTAAAATTGTAAAAAGAAGCCTCCAAAGACGGCGCCGTCAGCGCGCCGCCGCCATGATCTTGGTTTATGCCGCCGAACGTTGTCAAAAATGCTGCGGGTGATTTCCTGGCCCGGAGGCTGCTCAGTCGCGACAACTCTCCAAATAAACGATGGTTCAGGTACCCCAAATGTCGCTCTCCCGCTGGGGCTCCCTCCTGCATAGTCTCGAGCCGGGTCGTTAGTATTTTTTGGGTGTTTTCCGCTCACCCAGACCGGAGAGAAGAAGATAGCGGCCATTCGCCTCGCACATGCGCAGAGTGTGGCTTGGTAGGCGTGGTATGGTTTGGTGGGCATGGCTTAGTGGGGGTGACAGGGGAAGGTTACTGCAAAATCCCCATTCCCTCCCAATCAGCAGGGATTCGGGAGGCAGAGAATAGATGGGGGTTGGGCCAGCTAGAGATAGTATTCACCAGTTCCCCAAACTACTCAAAATTTTCGCTACCGGTTCTCCAGAAATGGTCAGAACCTGCTGAATACCATCTCTGCTATGACAATATAGCAGCAATGAAAAGTATGGAGGTGCTCTTAAACTTGACATCCTGCTGAACTCCACTAAACCCCAATGAACAGAGAATGAGTTTATTTATCATGGTGATTGTTCCAGAGTTTTTAAATCTGAATATTAAAGATCAAGATCACCTCCTCTTATAATATAGAGAGTCAAAGATGAGTTATTTCCCCGAATGGGAACCCCTTAGAACTGTGATGGCGAACCTGTGGCACGCAGCGCCGTCTCTGTGTGCACGCGAGCCTTTGCCCCAGTTCAGCTCCCAGCAGCCAGCTGGTTGTTGGGTCTCTGCCATGCATCCGTAGGTGTGGGGCACACATGGGGGCCATAAGAATGGGGGATGGGGCAAGTGCAGTGGCCCACACATGCATGCATGTGGGGCGTGTGAGGGGTGTCTGCACATTGCATTTTGGGGGTTCAGGCATATGTATGTGCATTCATGTGCCTAAGCGCATGCTTTGAGAAAACAGAAAAGGTTAGCCATCACTGCCTTGGAAGACAGGTGTTAGCAGCAGAAACACATGCTATCCCAAAGCAGAAAACAGGACCAAGCCTAGAAGGTTTCTGAGAGAAGAAGCTATAATTGTGGTAGATATAAAATGCAATTGGACAAAACTATCAAGATAATAATATTTACTTTTTTTTAAGTCCAGGAGGATCAGGTATAATTACCCAACTCTTCATACATGCAAATCCTGAAGGAACTGTAACATCTGTCTTGGTAGATGTTCTGGAGGATTTTCCTGTTGAATCTGTAACTGACAGCCCTTGTACAGCAAATACTTTATACATTCTATCTTCTAATTCTTCTTCTTCATTATATGAGCTTGCACTTGGTACTCCAGGTATGTCAATTGTTCGATAATGAAAAACTTTTGTTCCGAATTTGCTTAGGTGAGTCCTGCTTCTGTGCCCTTCAGTATTTCTCTTAAATATCAGGATTTTATAAATTCTGAACAGCTATACTTGTTAATGCCTTAAGTGTACTACTGAAATCTAAAATCCTTTGGAAATCCTATGCGACCAAGAAAAATTTGTTAAGCTTAGAATATTAGCAGCCATATTTTTTGTTATACAAAATAAATGGTTTTCCATTTCAGCTGGATACCATTGGTCAAGTTCCAATTTAACAAATCTCTTGAAACATTGTAAAATTCCAAATTATGGTTTCTCAAACGCACATTCAATGTTTCCTCAACCTAATCAGGGAGCCAAATCCTACAAATTCTCTCAGGTGTTTATTATGCTGAGACTTTTGAACTAGCAAGACTGAAATTTCCCAGAACCCAGGAAAAAATAACAAGCAGTAAATGGCAGATCTTCCTGATCAATTCCCTATTCTCCATAAAGCCCAACCCCTGCTTTAGGTAGGAGCTGTGTCTTGATTTGTTCTTTTTCATGCTATTACATTGTCTGCAATCTAGTTGATTTTCTCAGAAAGTGGGGAATCTTTGACGCTTCCCCACCCTATCCCCATGGCTGTACATCCCCTCTTGTGTATCAAATCTAACTGCATGATTGCAAGTTTTGCAGTGCACTCTGCGCACCCACAGCTCCCTCCTGAGAATACAAGACCAGAATCAGATCATCATTATCCCTTCAGAAGTAGGATGCGGATGGCAGATCAAGGGAAGGAATGAAGGATATAGTCTTTGCAATCTGGTCCGCTTGACGTTCAGTCATTTCAGCCCACAGGGTCCAAAAGTTCATTTAGCAGGACTGGGTCTGTTCCAATGGTGGGTTCCAGATCCCGTCGAAACGGGTATGCTGCGACGGAGCCAGGCATCCACCATGTGCACAAGTGCTGGGCACGCATGCGCACCCACCACCCTGCAATGCTCCAGCTGCTCAGCAGAGCATCACACAGACACCGTAGGTTGCATGTGCAAATGTCCCGGTTGGTACAAATACCGGTAAGGCATGCAGGTGGGTGGGTGGGCCCTCCAAAGCACTGTTCCGGTAGGGTGGCTACTGCTCCCAGCAGGCACAGGTACACCCATACTGGGGCTTACTGGCCGGAACCCACCACTGGTCTGTTCTGTTTGCATTCAGACTGCTTCCAGCAGTCTCAAGTCAAAAAGAGCTCTACTCCAACCATCACTTCTCCTGTGAAAGGCACTTATATATTTCTCCACATTCCTGTGCACACTTTGACTACTGATTGTCTCCTGATGGATGTATAGGTTACACAACTGGACTACCAACCCCAACTGGCTCCTCAGATGTGTGCCCTTCCCCTGTACCATTTCTTCACATTGTGTTCTCTTCCAAGGGGTTATCAGATAGCATTTACCTCCTCCTGGCTCCTCAGTTGTCTGCCTCCTTCATCAGCCTTTGTTTTATTCATATATCTTTGCATTTCTGAGTCTGAAAAATTGATTTTTGTTGAATTAAAACTTTATTTCCAGTGGCTATAGTCCTTTTCAGACACATTTTTAGATAAAAAAACCATGGTTTCCCTCATTTCAGAAGGAGGCACAGATGCCAAGCTAATAAGGCTAATTATGATCTTTATTAAAGGCTGATAATGAACCCTAAAAAATCCAGGTAATATTGACACTTGGAATGCTTTAGTTGCTTTAGTGCTTTAGTTGGTTGTGGGCTATCCTCAATAGTTCATTGGTTACTTTGCAGAGAATCATCCATTCAACTGGGCTAATGTTGGTGGTTTTTTTTTTAATGTGTAAATATGTTTTATTTCCATTTCATTTCGTACAGTCACATGTATACTGTGCATAACCGGGGCATATAACATTGAACAATAAACACAGCCCTCCCTCTTGTCAACAATACCCCCCAAAATACAAACCCAATATACCACCTTGACCCACCATACACCCTCTTTTGCCCCCCTCCAACTTTCGTTCTTCCTTCCAACATTCCCCTCTACTTCCCTACTTCCCCTCCCCCTCTATCACTCCTCTCTCCCAATACATTCCCTCCCTTCCTTCTCCTCCTCCCTCCAATCCTCTCTCCCACCCTCTCTACCCCTCTTTCTTCTTTCCCTCTACTCCTCCCTTCGGTGTATTTCTACTGTCTATCAATATATTCAGCTTGTCCTATTTTTACACTAAAATTAAAGAGCCACAGTATACAAGTGCAATCATGTTACTTTAGAATCTAACACATACTATATTTCCCCCCTCCCCCCTCCCCCCTAAGACCCCCCTCCCTCCCCCCGACTTCACAGAGCCCGTACACGGTATAGCTTTTTAACAAACACAGTCTAAAATATATTAAAACAAAGGCGATTAAAGAAAAAAAAAGAAAGTCAATATGATCTCTACGTTGGACTCAGCTTCTTGCTGTTACCCAAACTTTAAGCAGTTTAACTTATTCCTAATCTTAAGTATAGGCTATCTGGAATTTCTTAGTCCCATACTTGAGAGACCGCCTTCTGCCGATCACCTCCCTACGACCAATTAGATCGCACAGACTGGGCCTCCTCCGAATCCCATCTGCCAGTCAATGCCGACTGGCGACCACACGGAGGAGAGCCTTTTCTGTTGCAGCTCCGACCCTGTGGAACGATCTCCCCGTTGAGATCCGTACCCTCACCACCATCCAGACCTTCCGCGCAGCCCTCAAGATCTGGCTCTCCCAGCAGGCCTGGGGATAGGTTTCCAATTCACCCGCCCGAGTGTTTGATTGCTGAACGAAAGTTGTGTTTTTACTATTTTTCTTTGTTCACATTTTGTTTTGTTTTTTTGACACTGCACCCCCCTCCCTTGTGGTTGTAAGCCGCCCTGAGTCCCCTCAGGGAAAAGGGCGGCCTATAAATCCCAATAAATTATACAAAAAAAAATTATATTTGTTTTGTGTATAGTCAATCCATTTTTTCCAGTCTCGTTTATATCTCTCATTTGAGTGGTCTTTAAGATATGCTGATATTTTAGCCATCTCGGCTAAGTTTGTAACTTTCAATGTCCATTCTTGAGTTGTAGGCACGTCTTCCTTCTTCCAGTATTGCGCCACCAACAGTCTTGCTGCCGTTATTAAGTGCAGAACCAAATTGGTCTCTACCGCTGTAAAGTCAGTACATATACCTAGTAAAAATAGCTGAGGAGTGAATTTCATCCTTCTTTTGAAGATATTTTGCATGTTCCAGCACATTTTTATCCAAAATGCCTTAACCTTTCGACATGTCCACCATATATGAAAATATGTAGCATCGAGAGAACCGCATCTCCAACATTTAGGCTGTACATTCGGATACATAGAAGCCAGCTTTTTAGGATCTAAATGCCATCTATAAAACATCTTATAAAAATTTTCTCTCAAATTTTGTGCTTGTGTAAATTTCACATTTCTTATCCATATTCTTTCCCACGTGTCCAGCATTATTGGTTCTTCAATATTCTGAGCCCACTTTATCATACAGTCTTTAATCAATTCCGTTTCCGAATCCATCTGTATTAGTACATTATATATCCTCTTTATATGCATTAAGCTTTGATCTCTTATTTGTTTAAACAGATTATCCTCAACTTTGACAAAACCAATTTTTTGGTCTATTTTCCACCTGGCCTGTAATTGGCCATACTGGAACCATGTTTGGACTACCTTCTCCTCTTTTAGTACCTCTAAAGATTTTAATTGTAGCACCCCCCTTTCTGAAGTGAGAAGTTGTCTGTAAGTGGTTCTATCGTGTTTTTGTTCTATATTCATATTTTCAATTGCATGTCTAGGAATTGCCCACATGGGCAACTTATCATTTAGTTTATGTTGATACTTTTTCCAGACCCGCAATAAAGCATTTCTTAAAATATGATTTTTAAAGTTCTTATCCAATTTTTTGTTGAATAACAAGTAAGCATGCCAACCATATACCAAATCATGTCCCTCGATATTCAATATTCTATCATTGGTTAAATGGGTCCAATCACTAATTGCAGATAATGCCACTGCATCATAATATAATTTTAAATTAGGTAGTTTCAATCCTCTTCTCTCACGTAGATCTTGCATTATTTTCATCTTTACCCTCGGCTTCTTTCCTGCCCATACAAATTTGTTGATACCCTTCTGCCATTCTAAAAGATTCGCATCTTTTTTAAGTATTGGTAAAATTTGGAAAAGAAATAAAAATTTTGGTAAAATGTTCATTTTCACTGCCGCTATCCTACCCAGCAAAGATAAGTGCAATTTCTCCCATTTTTCCATCTCCATCTGTATACTATGCCAAAGTGGTTCATAATTATGCTTATATAATTTCCCATTTGAAGTTAAAATGTTAACTCCAAGATATTTGACTTTTTTAACTACCTCACATCCTAGCATCACTCCTAATTCTTCCTTTTGTTTAGTATTCATATTTATAGCTAATATTTTAGTTTTTCCTAAATTTATTTTAAAGCCAGAGACTTGACCATATTGATTAATCATATTCATCAAGACCATACTGGATTCCTGCGGTTGTTCCAATATTATGACCAAATCATCCGCAAAAGCGCGGACTCTATATTCTTGCTGCCTAATCTTGATCCCTTTTAAACCATCCAAGCCCCGTATTTTATTCAATAATACTTCCAAAGTTATAATGAACAATAGTGGGGACAAAGGACAGCCCTGTCTTGTACCTTTTCCAATTTGAAAAGAGTTTGTTAAACTTCCGTTGACTATGATTTGAGCTGTTTGCTGTTGGTATATTGCTTTAATTGACCGTAAAAAGCTATCTCCTATCTGCATTTTTTGCAATATCTTCAACAGAAATTGCCAATTAACTCGATCAAAGGCCTTCTCAGCATCCAAAAATATGAACGCAGCAGGGATTTGATTGTTCTTTCCCAAATATTCTAAAGCATTAATGATTAATCTAACATTACTCTTCATCTGTCTCCCCTGTATAAAACCTGTTTGGTCAGTATGTATCAATTGTTGAATAACCACCATTAACCTATTTGCTAGTATTTTAGTAAAAATTTTATAATCTACATTAAGTAGTGAAATAGGTCTATAATTTTTTGGTTGGGTAATATCTTGATCTTCTTTGGGTATCAACGATATAAACGCTGTCTTCCATGATGGGGGCACTTTACCTTCCATTTGAATTTTATTAAATAGTTCTCTAAGAGGTTCTAACTGTTCTAACAGTTCTAACTGTTCTAATAGGTTCTAATAGGTTCTAACCATTTCTAACTGTAAGTTTTTATATTAAACCGCTGTCAGGCCATCTGTGCCTGGTGCTTTCCCAAACTTTAGTTGTTTGATTACCTGCAGGATTTCCCCAGAGGTTATTGGTTGGTTCAACTTTTGCCTGTACTCTTCTCTAACTAGGGGTATTTTCTCTTTATCTAAGTATTTGTCTATGTCTAAACCCCTAATTTTGTCCCCTTTGTACAATTCTGTAAAAAATTCCTGAAATGCCTTTTGAATCTCCTCTTGTTGAAACACCTCCTTCCCTCTATAACGCAATTTAGATACATTTCAAATTTTTCTTTTTTTCCTAATCTGATAAGCCAACCACCTGCCGGGTTTGTTTGCGTTACAAAAAGTATTGTGTTTTGCATATAATAAACTAGTGGCTACCTGGTCAGAGATCAACATATCAAATTGGGATTTTAATATGGAGATTGCTTCCTTAGCCTTTGTATCGCCTGGATTTATTAGTTCTAACTCTTTCCCTTTAATTTCCTCTTCCAATTCTTTTCGTTTTTGCCCTTGTTTATATCTATGTATTTTGTTTATATTCATCAGTACTCCTCTCATATATGCTTTGCTTGCATCCCATACAAATTCCATAGATGTACCCTTATTCATGTTCAGAACAAAGTATTCAGATAACAATTTTTTACAATCATTAATATACTTTTCATATCTAAATAAGTTTTCATTCAACCTCCTTCTTGCCTGCACTACCCTTCCCAATTCCATCGAAACTGGGTTATGATCCGAAAGAACCCTCGCCGCAATCTTTGTCTTCTTCACCCTAGAAAGTAAATCATTAGTGATTAGTATAAAATCAATCCTTGAAAGAGATTGATGTCTATCAGAAAAAAAGTGAAGTCATATTCTTCTGCATTTCTTTCTCTCCAAGCGTCTCTCAATTCGAAGTCGTCCATCATGTCAAAAAAGGATTTGGGTAACTTAGCTCGGATTTTAGTACTTGGGCGAGAGGTCTTCTTATCTCTTTTAGTGTCAATCACACCGTTCCAGTCACCCAATAGTATACAAGACTTAAAGTCCCACTGTACTAATTTAACATGAAGATTTCTATAGAATCCGTCTTGCTGTTGATTAGGAGCATAAATTCCCAAAAGTAGTGTCTTTTTCCCTTCTAAGATTAGGTCTAGTGCGATATATCTTCCAAAGGGATCTGCTTCAATTAGTTCAGCCTTAATGTCTTTTCTTAAGTACACAACTATGCCATTTTTCTTTTCCGTAGCAGAGGTCACAAAATGTTGACCAAGTTTGGGGTTGAACAAATATTTTTGATCAGTTGATTTGATATGAGTTTCTTGCAGACAAATTATATCATTCTTCAACTGTTTAAGATAGTGAAATATTTTCTTTCTCTTCTGTGGAGAGTTCAGTCCATTGACATTCCATGTCAAAATCTTAGTTGTCATTTTTGGTTGTCTGAAGCTTTTTTAGAGCCTCCTGCATGGCCTGTCTAACCTTTGGCCTGGCTCCTCCCACAGCTTCTGAGCTTGTTGCTGTAACTCCTAGTCGATGGCCGGTGATTGTTGAGATTGTTGCATTGTTGCTTGTTTTTCCATTTGTCTGGTAGTCATACGGCTAGGTCTTTGTTCCCTGACCCCTTGCCCTTCCGGGAGGAGGAGATGGTACGTTTTGTCTGGTAGTTGTGTGGTTTGCTGTTTATCTTGTCCTTCTCGTGGTATTTCTCCAGATCCAGATGATTCAGGGTGTCCCACCTTCAGAATCTTGTGATAGAAATCTCGAGCTTTCCATACAGAGTTGAGACGATATCTTTGCTTGTCAAATGTAATTATAATACCAAATGGCACGTCCCATCTATACTGTATCTGACGATTTCTGAGCTCTTCCACTAGAAAAGCATAATTTCTCCTGGCTCTTAGCATTTGAGGTGGTATTTCTTTCAAGACAATCAAATCCTGTCCGCCAATTTGAAGCCTGGTGTTATAGGACTCTTGTAGTATCATGTTTCTGAACTCTCTTGTAGCAAAGTATATAACTACATCTTGGGGGAGTTGCTTCTGTTTTGCCGCCCAAGAATTAACGCGATAAATTTTATCGATCTGCTAGTCAAAGTTGGACCCCGGTCTTCCCACCAGACAGTCAAAAGCCTCTGAAAACATCTGCTTCAAGTTCTCCTGTTTATCTTCGCGCAGCCTCCTGACTCTTAATGCAAGCTCCATCTGTCTGTACTGTATCATAATAATTTGTTTTTCAGCATTTTCAACTTTTTGTTCCACCACTTCAGTTTTAGATGTCAAGTTAGTATTGGCTTCATTAAGAACCTCTAAGTTATCTTCCATTCCAGAAACATATTCTGTCAGTACATTTACAAGTCCCATCATATCATCATTCATTTTGGCGATCCTAGTATCAAACTTATCATATAAGACTTTCATCTCATTCTTTATTTCCTCTCTGAATTCTCTGAAAGTTTCTAAATTTTGCTCTCTAAATTCTCTAAACGTTTCCAAAAAGAATTCTTTCGTTAGCAAATCTCCACTAGAGGATGGAGGCTGCAACTTTGTGCCAGGTACGGGGGACGTAGCCCTGGGAGGTAATTTCCCAGGATTTAATTTTGATGCCATTATGTCTTTTCTTCAAGCAATTAATCAAACTCTGCTGGCCCGCTGTGCAGCTTACAAAAAAAAAGAAAAGTTCCTCCCTTTTTGCAGAGAGTTTGCGGAAGGTTTCAAAAGATTAGCATTATACCAAAACAGTTCAGCAATTACACCTCTGTTTGGAATGTCTCTATATTAGCAAAGAGTCTTTTAAAACTTTTAAAGGTTGATAAGAAAAAAAAATCTTGTAATCTCTTCAGAGAAGTGGAGCTAATTAGTGAGAGGCTATTCCTTTGATCTTTGTTATCACTGTCTTTGCCGAGGAGTTAGGAATGTACCATTATTGCAATTGCGGAAGCTGCAGAATCGCCATCTTGGGAGCAATTGCACAAAGGAAACTCTTGTAAAACTGAAGCTAGGATTTTTTTTAAGGAAAAGCAAATAAAGTTCTCAGGTACGGACTCTGCTTGTATTAGTTTCAGATAAATATCTCAAAAATTGTCCTAAGAGGGGGTTCCTTGCTTTGCGCTGTAAAAACAGCCAAGGTTTCTGGCCAGAGATATGACTCAGCCTTGTTTGCCCCCCCCCTTCTGTTCACAGCAGAAAAAAAAGCTGCAAACTTCAAAGAAAGCTCTTACCAGCTGGATCTCTCTCTCAGTCTTCTTGCCTGAAGAATGAGATATCTGCTAGGTGTTTAGGCAGATAACACAACTAGAAACCTGGGGGCAGCTCAATTAAGCCACCGCCAACAGCAAGGTCCCGTCCCAGAAGTGCTAATGTTGGTTTGTTTATGTCCTACCACTTTTATTTTTAGAAATAACTCAGGGTGGTTAACATATCTAACACACCTTATCATGTGAGCACTCTAAAGTTTCTGCAGTATATCTTTGCTTTACCAGTACTGCTGAAGCACCATAGTGGTTAAGAACTTCACTTAGCATAAAGAATATTGTCAATTTGGAAGACTTTATCTTGGTTTTCTTTCCCACATATTTACCATTTTCTGCATCACCCAGGACAGAACACTTTCATCCTCAGTTCCCAGAATGCCAATAGTTGTGTTTGTTTTCTCATTCTAAAGAAGAATGACAAGCTGAATTAATCTGAGTTTGCTGTCATACATGGCTAGCAAACTATGGTGAAAATGTATCTTTTATTGTTAATTAAGGTATAAAACCTTAGGTTCCTTACAGTAAGTGAAGCTGGCATAGGCCAGGCAATTATTTTTGAATAAATTAGCCTTATTCATGTTAATGTCAACTCATTTTAATGACAGCTCTCTGTATGTAATTTTTTTTTCCAGGTACTAATGTATTTAAGCCAACTGATGTTGGAAAGACAGTGGTGATTCCAGGCAGTAGAAGTTTCTTTATCACTAAGGTTGTGGATGAATATAATGCTTTAGGAAGGGCCACTTTGCCTGAAAAAATGCTTCTATTAACCCCTATTCCACCCGATGAGTGGTTTCTGTATGACTTTGGCACCACAAATGGCAGAAAATGGAAAATTGTAGTTGACAAATGTAGATATGTAGTACAACAGTTTGATGATCTACCACTCCATGCCATTAAATACCTGGATCTTAGGGGAAAATTGAATTTTTCATTCAGAGTAACTCCAGTTAATACTGGTAAGAACCACTGGAGTCATGCATGTATCTTTCTCTCTTTTCTAACTCTCAATGTATTATAAATATATGTACAATAGGTTTTTACAGCAGGAAAATATTAATTTAAGTAAAATGTATGTTTAGTAATCTCAGTGCAAATATTCATTGCTATTCATGGGTAGGCAGCTGTGCCTTTTTTATCTTTAAAATTTTCAAAATAGAAACATCAGTCTCTGAAATGCATAATTCATTTATCTGCTTCTCAATCTATAGAAAAGGCTGAAAAATTTCATCCCTGGCCCCCACTACAACCTTCTGAAGCAAAATTTCTTAGATGGTGATTGACTCTATATTGGGAAAAATACTATCCTTGCCTAATTAATCATTAATTGCCTTTCAAGGGCTTATCAATTTAATGTGAAGGGCATACATGTGAGATTGCTTGTAAAATGTTCATCATTGTAATTGTGAACAATTGCTACAATGAGCACTCGCTAAATGAAGACTAGTACTTTAAAAAAAATAATGAAAGAGATGGGCTGGCATTGTAGTTTCCATAGACAACATTAAACCATCACCTAGCTGTGTCAGATCTCTGTAAAGCACAATGCATCTTTCCAATCCTTTCAGTTTAATGAAATAGGAACAGGCAATCTTATTTTAATGGTATGTATAGAGTAATAGAATAATAGAGTTGTAAGGGATCTCAGAGGTCTTCTAGTCCAAACCTCTACTCAAGCAAGAGACTCTATACCATTTTGGACAAATAGCTGTCCAATCTCTTAAAAATCTGTAATGATTGAGCACCCACAACTTTTAAAGGCAAGCTGTTCCACTGGTTAATTCTTCTCATTGTCAGGAAATTTCTCCTTAGTTGTAAGTTGGATCTCCCTTGATTAGCTTCCAGGCATTGCTTCTTGTCCTGTATTCTAGTGCTTTGGAAAAGAAGCTTGGGAAATTTTGAAAAATGAGATTACAAAAGCCCAGTCTAACACAATTCCAATGAAGAAGAAAAATAACTGCTCTCAAAAGAAACCAGCATGCCTGCACAAAGAGCTCTCTGATAAACTAAGGACAAAAAAGACAAGTATAAAAAGTTAAAAGACAGGTACATAACTAATGCAGAATATCCTGAGCCTGCAAAGATGAAGTCAGGAAAGATGAAGTAAGGCTTGTGACAAAAGAAATAAATAACAAAAAAGCTTCTTTCAATATGTAAAAAACAAGAAAAAAATCAAGGAAAAAAATTGGTCCATTAATGGGAGAAAATGGCAAGAAATTTGTTTTCTTTATTTTATTTATTTATTTAGTTTGTCAAACATGTACGAGATAATGTGTATAAGTATAAACATGGACATGAGCACATATAAAGAGTGCAAATAAATGGGGACAGTAGGACATGGATGGTAGGCACAGTGGTGCACTTAGGAGGAAAAGGCTCCACAAAATTAGGATAACAACTCTTAATGCCTTTTTGGCAATGTTGTTACAGTGAGCTCTGGGGCTTAGATCATTTAAGATAAGTACTCTTAGGTATGCAACATGTTGATATGCGACAGGGAGAACTGCTTAATTCATTTTTTGCATCTTCTTTACACAAAAGGAAAAAATAGTCCAACCTATCAAAAACAGTACCATAAAAAACAGATTAGGAATACAAGTTAAAATAGGCCAAATGGTAAGAGAACACCTGTCTATCCTAGATGAGTTCAAATCACCAGGACCAGATGGATTACAAACCAAGGTCCTGAAGGAACTGGCAGATGTGATCTCAGAACCACTGAACTATATCTTTCAAAGATATTGGAGCACTGGGGAACTACCAGAGGACTGGAATAGAGCTGATGTAGCTCCATTTCCAAAAAAAGAAAAAAATGGATCCAGCAAACTACAGACCTATCAGCCTTACATCAATACTTGGGAAGTTCTGGAAAAGATAATCAAGCAATGAATCTGCAAATACCTAGAGGCAAACAAAGTCATAACCAAAAGCCAACATGAGTTTGTCAAAATCTGATCATGCCAGTCAAATCTTATTGCATACTTTGACAAAATGACAAAATCAATGGACCAGCAAAATGCTGTGGGTATACTATACTTTACTTGGACTTCACTCTGTCTTAATCCTAGTACTCTTCAACATCATCATCAGTTATTTAGATGAGGGGATAGATAAGTAACTCGTCAAATTTGCAGATGACACCAAGCTGGCAGGAACAGCCAACATCCCCAGAGATAGGCTTAAGATACAGAAGGATCTTGACAGAATTGAACATTGGACTCTATCTAACAGAATGAAGTCCAATGGTAAAAAAAAGTAAGATTCTACATTTAGGCAAGAAAAATCAAATGCACAGATGGTGGTACCTGGCTCAATAGTAGTAATTATGAGAGTAATTTTGGAGTCCTAATGGAAAATCACTTAAATATGAACCACCAGTGTGCTACAGCTGCCAGAAAAGCCAACACAGTACTAGGCTGTATTAGCAGAGGGATAGAATCATGAAGTGTTAATATTATTTTATAATGCCTTTGTATACCACACTTGGAATATTGCATCCAGTTTTGGTCGCCACAGTGTGTGTGTGTTTGTGTATGTGTGTGTGTGTGTGTATGTATGTGTGTATGTGTTATATATATATATATATATATATATATATATATATATATATATATATATATATATATACACACACACATATATATATACACACACATATATATACACACACACACACACACACACACACACACACACACACACACACACACATATATATATATATATATATATATATATATATATATATATATATATATATATATATATATATATACATACATACATACATACATACATACATACATACATACATACATACATATATATATATATATATATATATATGTCTTTGGTTATTTCGGTTCTGATTGGTTGGGGGGTTTGTGCTTGGCTTAGTCTGGATTGCTGGGGGATTTGTGCTGATGAGCTGCGTTGCTGTGGTTTGGCTTCGTGTTTGTGGCCATGCCAGGTCTTCATGGTGGGTGTCAGTCTGCTTCATGTATGGAATGAAAGGGTTCAAAGTGGCTAATGATGCTGCTGCGGTTTGGCTTCTGGTACTTGGTCGTGCCTCATCATCAGTGTGGATTTGAGTCTGCTTTCTGCATGGATGTGTGGTGATGACATCCTGTGTGGGTCTCGTGAGTGTGGGTCTGGTGTCATTCCTCATGTTTGGGGCCCATTTGTCAGTAAGGGCAGGTTTCCAAATGGCTGGTAGGCGGGAGGTATCGTCTCGTTTGTTCATGCTGTGTGGGCGTTTTTCTATCTCGATGGCTTCTCTGATTATTCTGTTGTTAAAGTGTTCAGCTTTGGCGATAGTTATGGTCTTTTTAAAGTCAATTTCATGTCCTGTGGTTTTAAGGTGTTGGACCAGGGAAGAAGTTGGTTCCTCTTTTCTGACTGCGTTCTTATGTTCTTCAATGCGTGCACTTATTCTTCTGTTGGTTTGTCCGATGTATGTGGAGGGGCAGGTGGTGCATGGGATTTCATATACTCCTTGATTTTCTAACTCAATTTTGTCTTTGGGGTTTCTTAGGATGGTGGATATTTTTCGGTTTGTGCAGAATGCTGTCTTGATGTTGTGTTTGTGGAGGATTTTGCTGATTCTGTCTGTGGTGCCTTTTATGTATGGGAAGAGAGCTTTTCCGTTTTCTTGTTCTCTGTCTTGGATTTTAGTGGGGGTTTCTTTTTGGATTAGGTTGGTAATCTTATTTCTTTGGAATCCATTGGATGTCAGTACGTTAGTGAGAGTGTGTAGTTCGGTTTTTAGGTGTTGTTCATCAGTTAAGCGTTTAGTTCTGGAGATGAGTGTCTTGGCTACAGAGTTGATCTGGGCTGGGTGATGGTGTGAGAGTGCGTGCAGATAGCTGTTAGTGTGTGTTTTCTTCTGGTAGATGGTATGTCCTAGGGAACCATTGGATTTTCTGTAGACTAAGATATCCAGGAAGGGAAGTTGGTTGTTCACTTCCGTGAACATGGTGAACTGTATTTTGGGGTATAGGCTGTTGAGGTGTGTAAGGAAGTTGTCCAGTTTTTCTTTCCCATGTGGCCAGATTATGAAAATGTCATCTACATATCTGAGCCAGAGTTTGGGTTTGTGATCAGATTTTTCTAGAGCTTGGGTTTCAAAGTTTTCCATGTAGAGGTTGGCAATGACAGGTGAGAGGGGTGATCCCATGGGTGCTCCTTCTATCTGTTTGTATTTTTGTCCATTATAAATTAGGTATGTGTTGGATAGGCAGTGGTTGGTCAGATCTAGGATGTGTTTGGAGGGGTTATATTTGTTTTGGATAGCTGTCAAGGCTTCTTTGATTGGCACTTGGGTGAAGAGGGATATGACATCGAAGCTCACAAGTAGGTCGCTGGGCTGTAAGTTTAGTTTCTTTATGATCTCTATGAACTGGAATGAGTTTTTTTGCATGTGAGGTGATGGATTCTGCATAGGGCTGTAGTTGTTTGGTGAGAAATTTGGCTAGATTTTGTAGAGGTGAGCCTATGGAGCTGACTATGGGTCTAAGTGGAGTTCCTTTTTTGTATATCTTGGGGAGACTTCAAGACTCCAAGACTCCACTTACAAATCCCTAAACACAGACCCCACCACGTATCTGGAAAAAACCACTAGATCCAAAATAAAAGCCTCCCCCATCAGCGAAGAGATCCAGCAAAGAATCATTCCCAGAGAGAAATCATCCAGATGCCCTAAGCTCTATGTTTTAGCCTCTAATCATTTTTGTTGCTCTCCTGTATATTCTTTCCAGAGTCTCAACATCCTTTTTATATTGTGGCACCACAACTGGATGCAGTTTTCCAAGTGTGGTCTTACTAAGGTGTTATAAAACGGTACTGACACTTCGCATGATCTTGAGTCTATTCCTCTGTTAATATAGCCTAGGAATGCATTGGCACACTGTCACACCGCTGGCTCATATTTTAATGGTTGTCTAGTAGGAGTCCTAGATAACTCACAGTTGCTTCTATTGAGGATCCACCTATTCTATTCCCTTTTTAAAAGTTTTATTGTAATCTTACCCCTCACCCCTCATCATACATACTTTATGGGCAGAGTGCGGACTGGGTTACATTTTATGCATCTCATTTATAATCAGAACTTCAGTATATTCTAACCTCCCCACTTTCATCAATATTCATCTCTTTTATACAATCTTATCTTTCCCATTAATTCATTTAAACTTACCTATCTGCATAACTGGTCTGTAAAATACTAGGTGTTCCTCTTCTTACGTGGAATTATTCTGCAGAAAACCAATAGTAAAGATAAATATAATTTTCATGGTTGTTTCAATCCACAGCTTTCGTAGTGTTTCATCAGTATCTAATAAGAGTACTAGTTGGAAGGCCTAATCTACTGGAGCTGACTACAGAAGATTACTGGGATGATAATCATAGTTATATATTTAAAATCGTTGTTCACAGTAAATTTTTTGAACAGGTAATACCCAAACTATTTTATTCAACTGTTGGATTTTACTGTGTAGTAGATCTCAAATGTTTAGGCGAGCCCTTTCTATCCAGTATATATTACACAATAAACTTGTTTTGATCTGCTTAAGTGTAAATCTCTTCTCAGGATAGGTATAATATAGGGAATGAATATTAAAGGAGTATTACAGAGATTTCAATCTGGACTAATATGCAGGACAGAATAAATGTGGAGTAGTTCAAAGAGTTGTAAACAAATGATCTTCTTCAGGCATTCTCAAGCAGTGGTTGTTATCCCTTCAATTCCCAAGTTTATTCCTGCCACCACAAAGGTAGATAGTGAACTCTAAGATGAAGGAAGCTTTGTGCTTCCTGCCAAAATAGACTTCCCAGGATCAATTGCCATGAAGGAAGGAAGGAAGGAAGGAAGGAAGGAAGGAAGGAAGGAAGGAAGGAAGGAAGGAATGAAGAAAAAGAAAGAGGGATAGAGAGGCACAAGAAAGAAAATAAGGAAGGAAGAAAAAGAAAGGAAGGAAAGAAGAAAGAAAAGAAAGAGAGAGAGAAGAAAGAAAAGAAAGAAAAAGAAAGAGAACTTATGATCACAACTGAGTCCAAATTTTTGTTTGCTAAGCAAGAGCGTTGTTAAATGAGTTTCACCACATTTTACAAGTTGATCACTCCCACCCGGTCACATGACTGCCAAGCCACGTGCACAAAATAGGCCACACCTACAGAATAGGTTCTAAAATTTTTTGAAACCTACCACTGGAAGGAAGGAAAGGAAGGAAGGAAGAGGGAGGGAAGAAAGGAAGGAAGAGGGGGTCCATATCTGACTCTGCACAACAATCAGATAAAATAACAATGTAAAAAACACATATATAAATTGTAAAATTTCATATTAATATTAGAAAAACCAAAGATATAAAACCCCAAGCAACAAAAGGATAAAAATGGCGAGCTCAACAATCGAACCTTGTCAGGAATTTCTACCGTGTTTCCCTGAAATTTTCTTTTCACTCCCCAAACCAGGGATTATTTTAGCACATGCACTCAAAAGCCTGATTGGCCTTATTATCCAGGGAGGTCTTATTTTAGGAAAAACAGGGTAGCACCCTGGGAGCCCCAGGCATAATAACTAAGATATGAGGGCCTTTTGGAAAAGTAAATTCCAAACATTAGAGCATTAGCACATAAAAGAGACTATTAACTCATATTTAGTTTTAATCCCTCTTAGTCACAGTCTCTATTTGCAAATATAGAAGGACCCCTAAACCATGATCGTGTTCCTGGACAGAAAATGACTGTCTGTTTAGGGATAACACTGATACCAAAGAAGAACCACGATGTATAAACTGCAACTCGTTCTTGCTTTGATTCAATCTGAACCTTTTCTTTCCTGTTCAGACCTTAACAGCCTCCAAAAAGGCAGCAAATGAGAACAGCAGGATCTTCCTTATAGACCAAAAGAGTAGAGTAGAGTAGAGTAGAGTAGAGTAGGGTAGGGTAGGGTAGGGTAGGGTAGGGTAAAGTATTAGCATGGCGTGGCATGGCATGGCATAGCCTAGCATAGCCTAGCATAGCCTAGCATAGTCCATCAGCACACTGGATGACTCTCCCAGTAGTTTCATATAAAAGTTACAAAGCAAGAGGTTGATGTATGCCTTAATGAGGAGTTATGGGACAACCTCTCCTTCTCCACTGCAACAAATAGAAACCATTCAGAAGTAATGAGCAGAACTACTGCAAAACAATGCCCAAAAGCCTCCCCGCAGGTGGTCCAGAAGATGCTATGATCAATAACATCAAAACAGGCCAGAAATGCCCAGATGTATAAGACAGCACCTCAGAAACAGGTGTTTTCCTTTCTGCAGATTTTCTCAGGTGGAAACCAGGCAGCTTAAATGGAAACTTTGCTCACATGTACTTAAACATGTTATAATTTTTTATGAGATTACAGTGCATATGTTGATAAAGCAGAATCTGCAATTCAATATAGAGTTTGACTCACATTCAAGCAAACTGCCAGCAGAACTCTTCTTGCTCTGCTCAAGCAGAAAGAAGAACAGTTAGGGAGGTAAGGATGAGTGACCAGTGTGTACAGACCCATCACTCTCCATACATAAGCCACTGCCTTCTAGAAGAATGCCTGAAGAAGTTTGTATGAAGGCGGGAATTCATCTGATCCAGTCTAACTACTGTACATTAAATTGTGACATGTACTATCTTGTGCCAAATTAAATTCCTAGTATTTCTAGGACTGCACTGCAAGATTTCTGAAAGCAACAATATATATATTTTTAAATTTTTTGTGTTATTGTTTCTCTTGTTAGCTGACTTGAAAAATTCTCTTAAAATACATACATTATATTTGCTGCATTTCAATGTACAAATAATGTCACCACTGAAGATATATTTCTCCCACCTAGAATTCTTGAACGATTGTAATGAAAGACAGCTTAGCTATTTAACCATTTTAATGGTTGAGCTTTTGTATATAATGCCTTATGATGGGATAATAATTATATGTTTAATATTTGGGCAAATTAATATTATGCTTTTTAATTGTCATCCCTAGGGTAAAACTACCATAGCTGTGACTTTGCCATATGGCAGTCTCTTATGTGATGTTCTATGTATTGTATTAACCTTGAAGAGTTCCTGCTCCTACCTTAAATCAGCACACTATGTTCTACCTTATAAACTGTCTTCAGCCAACTGGCTGTCTTCGGAGAATACCCTCGGGTACAATTATTCGGGGATTAGTAAATATTTGAAGGTTCTGCCGGTAAGGATACTGAAGAATTTTCAAAATGCTCTGGACAGGAGAAAACAAAGATGTAGCAGTATGGTCTCTGGCCACCACTGTTTCAGAGATGGACCTAATCTGGGATGAAAGTATGGCACTGAATTACATTGTAATCATTCCTTTAATTAGGAAATGAATTATTACTTTTAAAGTATAAGGAAACTATAGCAAATTTGTCCTGAGTAAGATATAGCTGAGTGTGCTTTGCTTATTTGTGAGATGGCATTGCTTAGCAACTTATCAAGTGTAATTATGAGGTAAACAAGGTTGAGAGAATTTGACGATCTTCAGTGTACAATCTATTCCAGTAGTGGCTAGTCTTCCTGACTCTCCATATGGAAGCTAGAAGTTAGGAGAAACTGTATGTATATGTATTTCCTGAAGGTAACCCATTTGCCTTCTATGAACTAGATTGCTTTCAATAGTCTAGTAAGTAAAAAAAAACCTGTGTGTTTAGTAGTAGCATATCCCTTATATGTAGGTAGAGATTTTCTTTCACTATTCTTTATCTGAAGTTTGTTGACCTCATCACTTTGCTTTTGAGGAAATTACTATATACGTGTGTCTCTAAGAGTTTACAACACTTCGTCATAGTTACAGACATTAGTAACAACTAGCTGGCAAATGTTTTTTGGGATGGGGAAATCTCCTACACATGCATATTTGATTACATAAATTATATTGAAGACTGCAATTTCTAGCACAATTTTTAAAGACCACTTTCAGTGGAAACAGGGTAGCGTAATTTCATAGGAATCAATAATACTAATAAGTAGGAATTTGGGATTAGAAAAAGGATGCTGAAGTACACTTCGTATTCCTCAACAGTTTTTGTTGTTATTGTTGATATAGGTGAACTATAGACCACCATCTGCAATGGGAATTGCTGTTCCACTCACAGATAATATTTATAATGCAGATCCAAGTAAACCTAGATTGAGAGATTATTTTGAAGGATCAAAAGTAAGTTTTGGTTATTAATCATTTTTGTCCTTTGAATGCCATGGTTTTTAAGACTTAAATAAACTTAAAATACCTTGCTGCTATACTTTTTTTCATGTACAATGTTAATATACAAGTGTATTCATAAATTACAAGTCACTTATAAGAATGAAAAGCAGTTGCAAATCCCTTTCCATCCCTACTCTACTGTTTAGGAGCCTACGTGAACCAATGATAGTCAAAAAATGTCACTGACTTAAAAACCAGATCACTGTTCAGTCTTAGATCAATGGATATCTTTTCCACAGGCCTCTGGAAAGTACAAACAGTGTGCTAACAAATCAAGCCGAGCCGAGTGCATGTGTACTGATAATATGAAGCTGTCATTTTCTGTTGCCTTTTCTGACTGTAAAGAGAAGGTAAGCTTTAACTGCCGCCTACTTAAATTAATGTGTCTGGAAAGGGCTTCATTCTAGAAATAATTTGGGGAGATAGGGACTGGGTTTACAAAGACACAGTAACATTCAGAAATGAATATAATCATCTATGTCATATTTAATTAGCAATAATTAAATATGACATAGCACATCTCTCTAAGAAAATAATTCCAAAAATGGAATGTTCAACTATTTTTTTACCACCCAATATGGATCAAGAAGTCTCTACACAGGTAGTGTGCATCCTTAATACTCTCTGAGCTTGGTTGTTTTCTTGCAAATGTTTCATTACTAAACTAGATACGCCAAGAATCCCACAGTTTAACCCTGAGCTACAAATATTCTCTTCTTTTAATACCCAGAAAGTTTAATATGCAAACATGCCTTCCTTGAAATGACAAACTTGACAAATCTAGCAGACAGCTTTGTCTCCCAAAGGTAGAGATGGGAACTAGAGCAGGGGTTTCCCAACTTGGCACCTTTCAGACTTGTGGACTTCAACTCTCCAACCAGGACTTAATTCTCACTAACAGAAATGAAATTATAGAAGGCGTTGAAGTTACAGGAACCTTGGAGGGAGTGTCAATGCCATATTGGGATTCAACATTATGCAAGCACAAGGAATGGGAGGGGGATGAGGACTAGAGTCTTAAACTTTAAGAAAGCTTATTTGAATAAATTTAGAGATAAACAACCCAAGAAGCTTGGGAAACTTTAAAAGTGAGCTTATAAAAGCCCAGTCTAGCAGAATACCAATGAGGAAGAAAAATAAGAGAACTCAAAAGAAACCAGTGTGGCTGCACAAAGAACTCTCTGATAAACTGAATGGCAAAAAGGACAAGCATAAAAAGTGGGGAAAGGGCAGATAATTAAGGCAAAATATCAACAAATAACCAAAACCTGCAAAGATGAAATCAGGAAATCTGAGGCTCAAAAGGAGCTAACAATTTTGCGACAAATGTCAAAAATCACTAAAAGTTTCTCTCAACATGTACAAAGCATAGAAAAAAAGTCTAGGAATTGATCCATTAATAGGAGAAAATAGTAAGAAGGTGACAAGCAGCAGAGAGAAAGCAGAACTGCTTAACACAGATTAGGAATGGAAGACAAAATAAGCAAGAAAATGATAAGGGAACACATATCCAGTCTAGATGAGTTCACATCACCAGGATTACATCTCAAGGTTCTGAAGGAACTGGCAGATGTGATAGCAAAACCACTGAACCATATCTTTCAAAGATCCTGAAGCACCAGGGAACCATTAGATGAGTGCAAAACAGCTGTTGTAATTCCCATCTTCAAAAAAGGAAGGGGAAAATGGATCCAGGATATTACAGACCTATCAGTCATACATCAATACCTGGGAAGATTCTTAGCTAAGGCTAAGGATGGTAACTAAATCCCTAATATGGAATGTTAAGTGATTGGATTAATTTAGCAGGAAATGGAGTGTTCAGTATTGAAGGGTTTGATTTGGTATATGGCTGCTTGTTTGCTGTATAATAAAGAGGTGGATGAGAACGTTAAAGGTCATGCTCTGGGGAATGCCTTGCTACGGGTTGGGAAAAAAAACATTAATATTAATTACATGGTAGATTTATAAAAAGGTTAAGGTATTCTGGACACAAATATGATGGATTATGTAAAATGCTCTCTCTCTCAAAAAAAAAACCACCTATTCTTTGTTATGTATAATTACTGACTGTACAGCAGTAGAGATTAACTTAACTTTGCATTTGGTAACTGTAGCTAGATTGTTGGTGGCGCAATATTGGAAGAAATAAGATTTGTTTACTATTTAGGAATGGATATTGAAGACCACAAACTTAGCAGAGACGGCTAAAATAGTTGCATATCTCAAGGATAACTCAAATGAGAGATATAAACCAGACTGGGAAAAATGGATTGACTATATTCAAAATAAATATGGGTCTAGGAAATTTCAGATAGTTTATGACTAAGATCTGAAACGATACAAATTATTTATAGTTAGCCTAGCAAGGATGAGCTAACATTAATTCAAAGATGTTATTAACTTTCTACGTTTTCTCTTAAGTATATCTTAAACTGTTTTTGTTAAAGATTTATACCTTGTATTGGTTCTGGGAAGTCAGGGTGGGGGAAGATTAGGGGATTGGGGGGAGGGTGGGAGGGAGTGGAGTTTACTAAGTTGGAGGAGGGATGTTGGATGATTGTACATGTATACTGTTATTTTTTTCTTTTTTATGTATATTGAAATGGAATTATAAATACCATCAACACAAAAGGGATTTTGCTCAGATGCCGAAACACATCAAGTGAATCAGAGGAAGAGTGGGAAGTAGAGGAGAGAAGAAAGATAGGAAGAGAGGGATAGGAGGGAGGGGGAAGGGGAAAGATGAGGTGTATAAGGAGGAGTGGTAAAGGGAGAGAAGAGAAGGAGAAAGGAAGGGGAAGTAGAGTAGAAAATGATGGAGGGAAGTCAGGATATAGAAGAGTTGGAAGTAGAGGAGAGAAGAAGATAGGAAGAGAGGGATAGGAGAGGGGGTGAAGGGGGAAGATGTGGTGTATAAGGAGGAGTGGTAAGGGGAGAGAGTAGAAGGAGAAAGGAAGAGGAAATAGAGTAGTATGGAAGCGGAAATACACCAACGAAAGGAAGAGTGGGAAGCAGAAGGGAGAAGAAAGGTGGGAAGGGAGGGATAGGAGAGAGGGGAAGGAGGGGAGATAAGGAGGATGAGGATAAGGAGGAGTGGAATGTAGAGAGAGGAGAAGGAGAAAGGAAGGGGAAATAGAGTAGAAAAGGAAGAGGGAGGGAAGATAGGAAATAAGAGAGAGGTAGAAGAAAGAGGTGTATGGAGAGTAGAAGAGCTAATAATGGGTGTTAATCTTTTTGGGGCGTTGAGGACAAGAGGAATGATGTAATCATTATTTAATACTATATGATATTGGCTATGTAGAGTATACATGTGATTGTATGTTATGAAATGGAAATAAAAATATGTTTTTAAAAAAATACCTGAGACGATTCTGGAAAAGATTATCAAGCAATGAATCTGCAAACACCCCCTAGAGGCAAGCAAAATCCTAACCAGAAGCGAACATGGATTTGTTAATAACAGATCATCTCAGATTATGCCGGATAAATATTACTGCATTCTTTCACAAACTGACAAAATTAGTGGGTCAGCAAAATACTGAGGATATAGTTTACCTGGACTTCAGCAAGATGTTTGATAAAGTAGACCATAACCTACTACTTGATAAAATAGAAAAATGTGGGTTAGACAGCATCACCATCAGTTGGATTCACAACTGAACTGCATCTACATGGAGGTAAGTATGCAGTGGGGTACCCCAAGGCATGACCCGTCAAAACCGCGGTCGACAAAACCGCGGTCGACAAAAGCGCATACCTGACATCATCAGCAGCGTGACAAAAAAAATTAAAAAATAAATAAAATTAAAATTAAAATAAAATTAAAGCAAGCCGATTCACATAAAGGTAAGGGTTAGGGTTAGGGTTACGGTTACGGTTAGGTTAAGGGTTAGGGTTAGGTTTAGGGTTACGTTAAGCATTAGGGTTAGGTTTAGCGTTAGGTTAAGGGTTACCGTTAGGTTTAGCGTTAGGTTAAGGGTTAGGTTTAGGGTTAGGTTTAGGGTTAGGTTAAGGGTTAGGTTTAGAGTTAGGTTTAGGGTTAGGTTTGGGGGGGGTTAGGGTAAGGTTTTCGCTTTAATTTTAAATTTACCGCTCACAGCGCGATGTTTTCATCGTGCTGTGATGACGTCACGTACGCGCTTTTGTCGAGCGTGCAATTGTCTACCGTGGTTTTGTGGTGGAACCCCCCAAGGCTCTGTTGTAGGCCAGTACTCTTCAACATCTTCATCAATGATTTAGATGAAGGGATAGAAAGGGAATCACTGGGAGTCCTGTCTGAAGATCTGATTACGGAGTGACTATTGATGTCTAGAACCGACCTGGGCATTTTACAGCCCCCAGGCTACATCCAGCCCTTTGGCTGTCCCTGTCCGGCTCATGTAAGGTTAATCAGTAATTAAAAATCAAATGTAAATTACCATGCCACATGGGGAGGGGGGAGGTGAGTCGAGTCCAGCTCTTGCACAGTCACTGTAGTCAGCTGGCAGTCACAGAACAGTGGAACACAACAGCTGTGCAGCCCTCACCCCTCACCTGGAAGGGCCTAAGGAATGAGGTGGTGGTCCTGGTGGCAGTGGTCATCGCGTGAGGGGCTTGGGCTCAGCCACCCACTGTTGCCTGGGTTGAAGTATGGCTTCCTGGGTGAGTGGGGAGAGTGCAGCCAGGAGTTATTGGTTTGGTCCTCCACAACAATCCCAAATGGCCCCCTGGGAAAATTAATTGCCCATTCCTCTCCTGTAAGACATCTGTGAATGGGAGAGGAAGATGCAAAATAATACACAAAGTATCTCTTCTTAAGTCAGTTTCTCTAACTTCTTAACTTTCAAATGAAAAAGATATTCTCAAAACAAAAGTCCCACTGACCCTTGACTTGAAGTAGGCAACTTTACATAGGTTTTTGTAGACCCTATGTTGTCTGAATGCTATCTCATTTGAAACCGTGCACTTACATTGGTATATAATATATAAAATGATTTTAACATCTCTGTCTCGATGGTGCATTTGTCTTTAGGCGCTGCGGATGAAATTTCCAGTAGAAAAGCTTCCTCTCTATTTTGTTGTGGAGGATGACGGTCATTTTGTTAATCTGACATCTCCTTATTTTGTCACCATAACCGAAGTAAACAATAGAACAAACTGGATAATTTCAGGTAAGACGCAGACTGCTGGGGTTCAGAAGGAATCTTTCTGAGAAATTCTGTTCAAAATGTTTGTGTTGCCATGTCCTTTTGTAGGAAGTTAGCACCCACCCCCTCCCCTAGGAAAATGAAATATCCTGAGAAATATTGAAAAGGCAGAATATTATATTTCTCTGGATGCAAAAAGGGAGAAACATGTTTTTAAAGACAAAGTAGCTCCCTGCAGCTTCGTCCCCCACTTTTGTCAATGAGCTATTAAAGCCTGGGCTATTCTACTCTACATAACAAAGATAGGATTAGTTTTCCACAGAAACTTACCACATGGCATATGGGAACTCAACCAAGTTTGGGATTCAAAAAGACACACAATCTACAAAGTTAGCTAAGACCTCCACCCCTGAGAGTCTGACAACCAATCAGAATCCATTCTTACAAAGAAACAGGAAACAGAAAGGTGGGGCCGAATCAGGGGTAGGTTCCTGCCTGTTCTAACTGGTTCGCTAGAAGAGGTTCCACAAATCTAGCATGTCGTTTAGAACTGGTTCCACTGGTGGAACTTGCCCTACCCCCTCGCTCGCTCACCCCCGGGCCCAGCCCATCTGGTAGCCACTCGCTCCCCCCGCCCATCTGCACCACGCCTCTAAGAGCTGCCTCCTGAGGAGATAAGTAAGCTCTTTGCTGGCGCAGCTGCTTTTGGGGCTAATGGGGCTTGGTTCCCATCCCGACAGTCCCCGCCGCTTCTGGACATCTATTGCAGTTGTGAGGAGCCGAAGACAGCGCAGAGAAGAGCATGAAGGTTCTCGGCGCTCTAGGAAGTCGCAAAAGTGGCTGGGAGAAGTGTGCAGCTTGGTTTAGCCTCCCTGGACATCACAGCAGACACAAGCGTGCCGATCTTGGCATTTTTCGCATCAGGGTGTGCTGCAAGGGGGAGTGAAGACCTTTTCCCTCTTGCAGCATGCCCTGATGCAAAAAACACCAAGAACGGTGCGCTTGGAGCTGCTGCGACATCCAGGGAGGCTAAACCAAGCTGTGCTCCTCTCCCTGCCACTTTCATGGCTTTCTGGAGTGCCAAAAACCTTGCTGCCTCTGCTGGACTCTGTGCTCTTCTCTGGGCTCTCCTCAGCTCCTCCTCCATCGCTTGCTTGCTCGCTTGTTCTTTCACCCGCCCGGACCACCTCGATGCCACTCTGGTTACCTCTGTCCATCCGCGCCCGGCAGCTGCAGTGACATCATCAAAGATGAAGAGCAAGAGGGAAGAGCCACGCTGGCAGAGGGCCCTGCCGCCACTTAGGCAAGGGCACCAAGGCCCCTTTGCCTCCAAGCCACTTCATCATGATGACGTCGCCGCAGCTGCCGGGCGGAGATGGACAGAAGTAGCCAGAGCGGCACCAAGGCGGTCTGGGCGGGTGAAAGAGCGAGCGGGCAATGGATTATCAGGCAGCCTGATCCTCACTTGCTTGCTCGCCCGCTGGGCTGCCTCGGTGCAGTTCTGGCTACCTCCATCCATCTGCGCCCAGCAGCTGCAGCTACATCATCATGATGAAGAGTGAGAGGGAAGAGCCCGGCCAGGAGATGGCCCTGCCGCCGCTTCGTCTGAGTCGTGAAACCTCAGGGGGAGTGGGGGTGGGTGCGGCTTTTCCTTCTGGCTCGCTTGGGCATAGCCTCCTGTAAGTGACCGCGGGCTGCATGGATGTGTGAATGATGAGAGTCAACCGAAAGAGTCTATTGCCTATCTTTACGGCACCCCCTTGGTGTTTCTTGATGGAAGCTCTTTCAGGGCTGAGAAGAAAAGTTGAACGGGAACTAAGAAGCCTTTTCTTTTGTTTACATCCCTCCCCACCTTCTCTGTTTCTCCATTCTGGTGGCTGCGCCTTCTCACTGCCTTCATTAACTCTGCTCCTTCTTGTTTACCTCCGTGCGTGGCTTCTTTTGTTAGGCTCCACAATTAGTGTGTTCACTCTTAAGCAGGGGTGGGCTCCTGCCAGTTCTAACCTCTTCTATAGAAGAGCTTCCACAAATCTACAGTGCTGTTTAGAACCGGTTCTAGCTCCCTCTCCCCATTCGTCCGCACATCATCAAGAAGAAGAGCGAGAGGAGGAATTCTGGGAGTTGAAGTCCACAAGTCTTAAAGCTGTCAGGTTTGAACACCCCTAGGGTATTTTTTTCTAAAGGGTTAGGGGTGCAAGGGTTTTGACAGCTTTAAGATTTGTGTGCTTCAAATGCCAGACTTTCTAAGCCAACATTTTGGTTGCTAAACAAGAGCATTGTTAAGTGAGTTTCACCACATTTTACAAGTTGGCCACACCCACCCAGTCACATGACTGGCAAGACATTCCCATCTGGTCACATGGCCGGCAAGCTACTCCCACTTGGTTGCATGGCCGGCAAGCCACTCCCACAAAGCAGCCCACACCTACAGAAGTGGTTCTAAAAAAATTTGAAACCCACCACTGCTCTTAAGCAACGTGGAAATGACCGTGGCTTTGGCTCTTTCAAAGTAGATGTCAGGGACATGCAGTCACTAGAGGCAAGGGAAGCATGGCCTCACCAGTCATGAGGAAAAGGAAAGGATTTTAAAGAATTATTTTAAAATAATTAAAGCCAAGGTAGTTGGTGCCAGATTCACAGTGACTTGGAACAGTGCTGTGTTAACCATAGGAGGAGGCCAGAGAACTAGGGGCCTCTTTTGCATAAGGAATTTTTCACCTTTCAAGAGATAACCAAGAGTTAACAAGCAAAATATTCCTTATGCAAATGAGGCACGTATTCTCTTGCCTCCTGTAAAGGGCATTTTTAGAGGCTTTTTAGAGTTCCCTGAGAGCAACTAGCTCCGTCTGACTTCAGAGCTCTGGCCTTTCATGAGGGGAGGGCAGGGCAGGGCAGGGCAGGGAGAAGCAGAGTTGAAATCATCGCTGAAACAGCTGGAAAAGGTCCGTGTGTGGAGAGGGGGGAGGAATTCAAAAAGTTTGATCGGAAGGCAGCAGGGGAAGTGGGGGTATGGCAGAGGAGCTGCTTTCAAGCCTTTGGAAAATATATCCAATCCAACTTCTGTGTTTGTGTTTGAGAGTGAGTGAATGAGAGAGGGATTGAAGTTCTCTGTGTGTGTGTGTCTGTTTGAGAGAGGGGGGAGGGAGGGAGAGAGGGAGGAAGGAGGGGGAGGGAGAAGAAAAAGAATGGGAAAACTTATTTTGCAAGGGGGAAAAATGCTGTTGCTTTAAAGCGGAACTGAGCATGCCTGGCTGTGGAATTGTGGGAGTTGAAGTCCAGAAGTCTAAAAAGTGCCTCACCGGGCTTAAAGCTGACTGCACGTCACTGGTAGATGTATACTTTCTCTTGAGAGCAAACAAGACCATTTCATTTTTAATAGATGCCAGCCAGTGTGCTCACCGTAAAGACATGACAACAAAGGTTATCTTAACCTGGAGGTTTTTGTAAGAGTAGGTCAGGGGTGGGTTTCTCGCCCCGTTCCAACCGGTTCGGTTGGAACGGGGATGGCGGCGTCCTCGTGCACGCGTGTAGTGCACACATGCATACTAGTGTCTGTGCGATGCTCCAGCTGCTCCTGGAGGATCGCGCAGGCGCTGTATGCGTCCTGCGCATGCGTGGAAGCACAGAACTCGTCAAAACTGGGTAAGGAGCGCGGGCGGGCGGGTGGGCCCTTCGATGTTCCCGGAAGTTACTTACTTCCGGCTTCGCCGACCAACTGGTTCGCGGGGACCGCCGCGAACCGGTTGAAACCCACCCCTGGAGTAGGTGGAGGGGATAGCAGAGGAGTTATCCCTCCTAATCCCTCCCATCTCCAAACATTTGCAGTTAAAGTGGCTACCTCTAGAGCAGTGTTTCTCAACCTTGGCAACTTTAAGATGTGCAGACTTCAACTCCCAGAATTCCCCAACCAGCCATGCTAATTGAGGAATTATGGGAGTTGAAATCCACAAGTCTTAAAGCTATCAG
Source organism: Thamnophis sirtalis (assembly GCF_051295495.1). Taxonomy (NCBI): domain Eukaryota; kingdom Metazoa; phylum Chordata; class Lepidosauria; order Squamata; family Natricidae; genus Thamnophis; species Thamnophis sirtalis. Next base: position 136,231,099 of record NW_028261381.1, on the reverse strand, counting down.
GTTTTGAACACCCCTGCAGTTTTTTTTCTAAAGGGTTAGGGGTGCAAGTGTCTTGTAACTTGACAGCTTTAAGACTTGCAAAATTCAATGCCAGAGTTCCTGAGCCAACATGACTGAAGGAGGAATTCTGGGAGTTGAAGTTCACAAGTCTTAAAGCTGTCAAGTTTGAACACCCCTGGGCTTTTTTTTCTAAAGGGTTAGGGGTGCAAGTGTCTTGTAACTTGACAGCTTTAAGACTTGTGTGCTTCAAATGCCAGAGTTTCCGAGGCAACATTTTGGTTGCTAAACAAGTGTTGTTTTGTTTTAATTTTTTTTCCCAAAACAAATATACAACTCCTCCTTCTTTACATATTGTAAAAAGTGCATCAGCTGGTTACAAAAGGCTTTTGTGCATCTCTTCCACCGTCATCAAATATAATTCATATTAATTCAAATATCTTAACTCAAATATTTACTATATTAACATCATCATACTTCCACTTTTATTTGACTATAGTTATTTAAACATCCTTCATCCTTAAATATACCAAGATTCAATACATAACCACATGCTGACATTTCATTTACTTATTTGTAAAATCCTCCATTAACATTAAGTTCTCATATTGTCTTTTAGCTAAACATCCATATTTAAGACCAACATTTTCTAATCCTCCATGTATATAATTTATTATCATTATCCTTTCTTTATTTAACTATATTCTATATCATAACATTTCCCCCCTATTAGTTAAAACTTAACTGTATCTAGTTTTGTTTTTTATTATAATTATTATTGTTATTAATAATCTTTATATATAGTCCAAAAATATTTCTGACCTTCCCTTCTCATATCCAATTATTATTTATCATAACAGCTCAACATTGTATACATTACTATCATTATCAATTTTTATTTAACTATACCTATTACCACTGGATTTAACTAAGTTTAGCTAATTTTGAATTATACTCTTCCATCTATCAACCTGTATCTCTCCAATAACAAAACAATCTTATATCTACTGCCATTTGTGGATCCAATTCTCCAAACATCTTTTTAAACAAGTCTGTACGAAGTGATCTTTGCACCTTCTTGTTTGCAGTATCTCTCATATAATGTTGAAACCCTCCTTTTGTTTCCTTTATCAGCTTGTCTTTAATTCTCAGCAGTGTTATAAATATTTTGCAAATAGTATTTCATAGTCCATAAGTTCTTTAATGCTTTCTTCTCCTTCTATGTCCTGTCCTTTGAAATAAATTTTTTCTCCATTTAATTCCTCTTCAAATATTCCATTCTTTCCTCCCTCAGAAATAAACCAATTGCCACGAATATCAACAAGCTCAAACTTTTTATCTCCGTTTTCCATTTCAATTTTTTGAATTTCTATCTTCTTATTTTGTATTTGATGAACATCCTCAGTTTTTCATCACAATTTGTTGCCAAATACACCAAATAATCCAATTTTCTCTCAATTTTTTCCTCTGTATCAAACACCCTCTTCAAAGCTGAAAGTATCGCTTGGAGAGACGCTTGAAGAGATGCCATGTTTATACGCAGTTGTATTTTTTCTTAACAGCTCAGCAAGACTGAAACACTCGCAAGTGAAAGCAAACTACAAAGGAACAGCTGTACAATCTTATCAGATCTTAAGCCAGAACAGCCAAGCAATAAAAGTGTTGAGATGTAAACAGTCAATTTGTAGCTTACTGAGAGTCAGAAGAAATGTTAGAGTAATCCATCCATTTGAAAAGGTTTACTTAGAATCAATCCATGTAAATAACATTTAAAAAGTAAGGTAACCATTAGAAAGATCAAAATCACCGCTAAATTCTTCTATTCTTTGATTTAAGTTAGTTTTAAGATTTTTTAGGCAGTCTGTTTTTTTAAAAAAAATAAAAGTTTCTTACCAGCTTAACACTTCTCCTCCACATTGTCCTGACTTTGTCAGCCTTGAAAGACTGGAATTTTTACTGCCAGCAGAAGACTTTAGACCTGCTTTTCTCGGAGATTTTGCGATATCCCTGAGATCAGCAAGATGCAATCTTCCTGTTCACCATCTCTTCAGGATGATTTAGGTCCGTCGGAACCCCCCAGCAATAAAAGTATCGAGTGCGATCTCAGACCTTTGAGATTGCACGTCGTGTCGTCACGGCATCCAGGCTCTGCCACCCAGCAAGAGTATTGTTAAGTGAGTTTCACCACATTTTGCAAGTTGGCCACGCCCACCCAGTCACATGACTGCCAATCCACTCCCAACCTGGCACATGACCGCCAAGCCTCTCCTATACCTACAGAAGAGGTTCTAAAAAATTTGAAACCCACCACTGGGCCAGAGTATTAAAAACCCAGGAACTCCCAACAAAGCCCTTTTCCCACCTCTTCTTCACCCAACATCTGGAAGCATGTGGTCTCCCTTTTCTGTTCAGGAGCTCAAGCCATGTATGTGATCCTGTCCACCATTAAACCATCTTTCCAAGCAGCCTCCATGTTTCCAGTGTCTTTTTCCCCACTTGGAACTGAACCCACAAGGACATTTCTTCCAACAATTTAATGCTCTCTTCAATGCCAAACCTACAATAACTTAAAATGAAAAATATTGTTTTCCAGATCTATCTACTTTCATTTTCCTGCACATTGCTTAGAGAGTCCAAGCTGTGGGTTCGTTCAGTTTGGTTGCCCTGAAACTGAGGAAAGACTTTTCTTTGGCCACGCCTCCAGGCATGCCTAATCCCCAGAAATTTTCCTCAGTTTAGCCCGTTTGGAAGCTGTTTTGGGAGCTTCAGCTGAAATAGTGCTTTGCTTGGACTCTCTTTATTACTTCTGACTTTTCCGGCTGAGTATATTTCCCCTTAGGCATTCTTGCCTTTATCTTAACATTGTAACAGGGAGGGGCAGATATGGCGGGGACTTTAGGGCTGGCCATTACCGGGGAAGGAGGGTTCGCTACGTTACAGAGATCCCTCCTTCCGGCCCTATGAGTCCCACTCCGAGACCAGATGGCGCAAGTAATCAGGACCCTGGTCTCAGGCTGCTGTCGCTAAATGCCAGGTCTGTGGTTCACAAGGCTCCCCTCGTCCGGGACTTAATTTTAGACGAGAGGGCAGACCTGGCATGTATTACTGAAACCTGGCTGGGCCCGGAGGGAGGAGTCCCCCTCGTAGAGATGTGCCCAGAAGGATTTCAGGTGCTGCACCAGCCGAGAGCCCAGAGAAGGGGTGGGGGTGTGGCTATCGTTGTCCGGGAGTCGTTAGCACCTCGTAGGATCCCTGCTCCGGAGCTTGTCGGGTGTGAGTCTCTGCTGGTAAAGTTGGACCTCAAGGGTCAAGTGGGTTTGCTGTTAACGTATCTGCCTCCCAACAGCGTTGCAGCAGCCCTCCCCTCGCTCCTCGAGTCGGTAGCCGAGCTAGCAATTGAGTTCCCTAGACTTATGGTCTTGGGGGACTTCAATTTGCCTTCGCTCGGTGAACACTCTGATGGGGCGCAGGAGTTCATGGCTTCCATGACAGCCATGGGCTTGACCCAAGTAATTCGGGGCCCAACCCACTCAGCGGGTCACATGCTCGACCTCGTATTTCTCTCGGAGCAGTGGATTTGTGATCTTGGTCTGAGGGGTAATGAGATCATACCCCTGTCGTGGTCAGACCACTGCCTACTGAGGCTCGACTTTCGGAGACCAAACCCCCACTGTAGGGAGGAGGAACCGACCAAGTGGTTCCGCCCCAGGCGACTTATGGAGCCTCTGAGGTTCCAGACGGAGCTTGGGGTTATTCCTGATACTCTCGCCCACAGTCCGGTGGAGACTCTGGTTGCTGCCTGGCACTCGGCAGCATCGGAGACCCTTGACCGGATTGCGCCACTACGGCCCCTCCGAGGTGGCGGATCCCGGAGGCCTCCTTGGTTCACCGAGGAGCTCCGGGAGATGAAGCGCTGGAGGAGACGCCTAGAGCACCTATGGAGGTCCGATAAATCCGAATCGAACCGAGCAATCCTAACAACCAGCACCAAGGAGTACATCAGGGCACTTAGGGCAGCAAAAAGATCTCATATTGCCACCTTGGTTGCGTCCGCTGAGTCCCGCCCAGCCGCCCTGTTTAGGATAACCCGCTCCCTCCTAAATAGGAGGGATACGGGGGAACCCTTGCAGGGTAGAGCTGAGGATTATGCCCAATTCTTAGCGGACAAAATTGCTTGGTTTCGGTCGGATTTGGACTCCATCCCTGCAGTTCCAGCTGAGGCACAAGAGGATGAATTGGTAGACCACCTCTGGGTTGAGTTTCAGGATGTTGCCCCTGGGGATGTGGACAAGGCCATGAGAGCTGTGAGTGCCTCCACCTGTGTACTGGACCCGTGTCCCTCATGGCTGGTTGCCAACAGCAGTGAGGTGACACGAGGCTGGATCCAAGCGGTTGTTACTGCCTCTCTTCGGGAGGGGCACTTCCCCGCCGCACTTAAAGCGGCGGTGGTGAGACCCCTCCTGAAGAAGCCATCTTTGGATCCAGCTGCCCTTAACAACTATCGTCCAGTCTCCAACCTCCCTTTTGTTGGGAAGGTTGTCGAGAAGGTGGTGGCCTTCCAGCTTCAACGGTCCTTGGAGGAAGCAAGTTATCTCGACCCCTTCTAGTCGGGCTTCAGGCCCGGCTACAGCACAGAAACCGCTTTGGTCGCATTGACCGATGATCTCTGGAGAGCCAGAGGCCATCCCTCCATCCTGGTTCTCCTTGACCTCTCGGCGGCTTTCAATACCATCGACCATGGTATCCTTCTGCGACGACTGCGGGAGGTGGGGGTGGGAGGCACTGTTTTACAGTGGTTCTCCTCCTACCTCTCGGACAGGTCGCAGTCGGTGTTAGTGGGGGGGCAGAGATCGACCCCTAGGCCCCTAACATATGGGGTGCCGCAGGGTTCGGTCTTATCCCCCCTACTATTCAACATCTACATGAAACCGCTGGGCGAGATCATTCGGAGGCACGGGATAAGATACTATCAATACGCGGACGATACTCAGTTGTATCTGTCCGCCCCGTGCCAACTCAATGAAGCGGTGGACGTGATGAGCCGGGGTCTTGAGGCCGTTATGGACTGGATGAGGGCTAACAAGCTTGTACTCAACCCGGAGAAGACCGAGTGGCTGTTGTGTTTTCCTCCCAATGATTCGACCAGTGTTCCATCGCTCAGGCTGGGGGGTCAAATTTTATACCCCTCAGAGAGGGTTCGCAACTTGGGAGTCCTCCTGGATTCACAGCTGACTTTCGACCACCATTTGACAGCTGTGACCAGGGGGGCATTTGCCCAGGTTCGCCTGGTGCGCCAGTTGCGACCCTACCTGAACCGGGAGGCACTCACAACAGTCACTCGGGCCCTTGTGATCTCTAGGCTGGAATACTGCAATGTGCTCTACATGGGGCTGCCCTTGAAGAGCATCCGGCGACTTCAGCTAGTCCAGAACGCGGCCGCGCGAGTGATTGTGGGTGCACCTCGGTTCGCCCACATAACACCTATCCTCCGCGAGCTGCGCTGGCTACCTGTTGATCTCCGGGTGCACTTCAAGGTGCTACTTGTCACTCATAAAGCCCTCCATGGTAGTGGATCTGCGTACTTGAGAGACCGCCTCCTGCCAATTACCTCCCTGCGACCAATTAGATCGCAGAGATTAGGCCTCCTCCGAGTTCCATCTGCCAGTCAGTGCCGACTGGCAACTACACGGAGGAGAGCCTTTTCAGTAGTAGCTCCGACCCTTTGGAACAATCTCCCCGTGGAGATTCGTACCCTCACCACCGTCCAGACCTTCCGCACAGCCCTTAAGACCTGGCTAGCCCGTCAGGCCTGGGGACAAAGATAACTGTCCCCACCTGAATGATGAATGAATGTTGCTTACTATTTTACTTCTATGTATTGTTTGTGTCTATTGTCTGTATACCCCCCCCTCATTTTATGTAAGCCACCCTGAGTCCCCTCAGGGAAAAGGGCGGCCTATAAGTATTAATAAATACTCAAATACTCAAATCTTTGTCGTTCTTTCACTAATTGCTGTATACAAGCCTCCAGGAGGCAGGAGGTAAGTGTTTGGCTGGGGGAAGGGCCTCCTTTGTCGATCTCCTCAGGCCGATCTCGGAGGCTTGCTGTGCTTTTTAAAACGGCACGAGCGACGGCAGGAAGGCTCCAGGAGCCTGATTAACCCCTCGGGTTCCCTTTTTATTGTTTTCTTGCGAGTTCTTCATTTTTTCAAGCCCCTCGCTTATAAGAACTGCCGCGGAGGCGCGTGTGCGATCGCCGCATGGCCCTTACTATTCCCTCATGGCGCAGCGGCCATTTTAGGTGCGAATTTGCCGTTTAGGCCCAGCTGCAGGCCGCGCATCCACACTACAGCAGGGATTGCTGAGGGGCAGTAGGCCAGCAAGGGTTTCGGCCCTCTGGCCTTTGCCTCTCCTCTGTCTACTTATTTTTCGCCATTCCTGGGCGAGCGGAGCTGGTGCCTTGGCCTAATCAAAGACCTTCGCCCAGCCTGGGAGGCCTACAGTAATCCTGACCTTCCCAAGGCCCAACCCTCCCCTCATCCCTGCCAGGCTTGTCTATCACTGACTATACGCCTGATGTTAATAAACCTCCAACTCAGGCACCTTTCTGCTCTTCGCTCTTTTTTACATTATACTTTATATTTGTATATGGCTGTTTACTGACTTTTCTCTCTTATCCTTCATCTACTGCAGCTCTCTCTCATTCGGCCCGTGCTTGCTTGCTCGTGCAACCTAGGCATGGAGAAATCGGGACCTCTGTCCAGTAGACCGGGACCCTCCCAGTGACTGGATCAGGTTCCTTCTATATCTTGGGGGGGCTAGTGGAGACAGGGCTCCCTCCCAGACCCCTCCCCTCAGAACTCCATCTGCTGCTGAGGCTAGGGACGCTGCCAGGCGCCAAAGGGCGCTTGACAAGCAATTTGAAAAAGCCCGTCGCAGAGCGGCTAAGGAGACTCCCTCAGGGGATTCCCTTGTCCTCCCACATCCCAGAAGGGATTTGACAGCCATTATGGCAGAAGAGGTTGACTCTCAGAATCTGTCCCTTGACCGGTCTTTTTCTGAACCTCCCTCACCTGCCAATTCTTGGTTCCCTGAACAAGAACCAGCCCAGGAAGCTGTTCCCCCAGAGGATTCTCCTTCCCAGGGGGAGGAGTCCTTGGGCGCTGATGGTGACTCGGACCAGGATCCCGAGCTGTCTCCTAAGATGCAGGCGATAGTGGAACGTGCCATAGCCAAGGGCATAGCTGATGCCATGCAGGCACGGGATAGGCAGGTGGCTCCTTCGATTCCCAAGGCTCAGGGCGGTCCTCCCCCTGGCCAAGCAGGTGCGCCATCCATCCCTGGAATCCTCCATTGTGAGCGAGGCCTTGGCCTTGGAGGCAGCGGATCCCATAGAGCAGGGTCTGTCTGAGGATGAGGACATCTCCCCGGATACCACCTCTTATTCCGGCCTGCTCAAGCCCACCTTGTTTAAGTCGGTCCTACGCAAGGTGAAGACCACCACTATGGTGGGCATCAAACCAAAGCCCACTACCACTCAGACTGATTCGGCCCCAGTAAACCCGAATGAGGTCATGTTCGACGCTCCAACTTCCCAACAAGAGTTGGTTCCCGTTCCCGGGTTGTTTCTAGACCTTATCTAGCGTCAGTGAGGTCAGCCAGCCACCTTGTCCTCACCTAGCAGGGTAGACAAGAAACTGTACACAATGGAGCCTGTCCTGGAAGACCTCCTGGCTCTCCCAGCAGTGGATCCCCCCATTACGGCCCTTATTTCGAACGCCTCCCTACCTGCGGACCTGTCTGAAGGCCTCAAGGCGGAGGACAGAAAGGCTGAGAAAGTCTGTCACAAGGCTCACCTGGCGGTGACCTGGGCCATCAGGGCCTCTTCTTCCGCCTCCTTTTTTAGTAGAGCGTCTGTAATCTGGTCACGCGACATCATAAATAAGATTCCCCCAGGGGATACCCATCTTCATCAGGACGTGACCAAGCTCATTGCGGCGTCCCAGTACGCCGCGGATGTGGCCCTTAATGCCACTAAATTCGCTTCTAGGGCCCTAGCCGCAAATGTCACCTCCCACAGATTGCTCTGGCTCCGACATTGGCAGGCGGACCAGAAGCATAAATGGAAATTGGCTTCTGCCCCCTTCAAGGGGTCCAAATTATTTGGTGAGGTCTTGGATTCTTTCCTGATCGAATCAAAGGATAAAAGAAAGATCCTTCCCTCAACATCCAAGAAACAGGACTGCAAGTCCACCCCTTATGCGAGGCGGCAGTCCTTTCGGCCCTCAGAGCCCTCCATGTCTTCCTCCTTCTACCCCTCTAACAGAAACTCTGGGCAGCAGGGGGAGAGGGCTCAGGACAGGTCTTCCTTTCAAGACCGCGGTAGGCAACAGTTTGGCTTCTGTAAGTTCAATTGAGGAGGCGCCTCCAACAGGCCCTTCCGGAAGTCCAAGTGACTCCCCAAGCTCATCTCCAATCAGGGGTCGACTGCAGCTGTTCGCCTCCCACTGGGCCCAGACGGCTCACGATGCCTGGGTCTTACAAGTGGTCAGGGAGGGTCTATCCCTAGAATTCCTATCCTCTCCTCCCAGAATCTTTATCAGGTGCCTCACTCCCTCATGTCCCACCAAAAGGGAGCAGATGAACCAGGAGGTCCTCCACCTCCTGGAGATCAATGCCATCGAGCAGGTGTCCCCGTCCAGGAGGGGAGAGGGTTCTACTCTATTCTCTTCTTGGTCCCCAAGAACTCGGGGGGGGTGGAGGGCCATCTTGGACCTCAAGAACCTCAACAGGCACGTTGCCTATCGGAGGTTCAAGATGCAGTCCCTCCAGTCCATTTTGGCGGGGATCCACCAGGGAGACCTCCTCACCTCCATAGATCTGCGGGAGGCTTACCTACACATCCCAATTCACCCCCGACATCGGAAGTTCCTGCGCTTCTTTTATGCAGGCCGCCACTTCCAGTACAGGGCCCTTCCATTTGGCCTGTCCTCGGCCCCCAGGACCTTTACCAAGGTTCTGGCGGTAGTGGTGGCCCACCTCCGCCGCAGGTCCATAAGGCTCCAATGCTAACTAGACGACATCATTATTCAGTCATCGTCTAGGCGGCAGGCCTTGCAGGATCTCCAGATAACCATGAGGACCTTCAGGCTTCACGGGTTCTCCCTAAATCTCGAAAAAAGTCACCTTACCCCAACCACCAAGATCAATCACTTGGGGGCAGTGATAGACACCATCTCCTGCAGGGTGTTCCTCTCCCAAGACAGGTTGGAGGCCCTCTCTGTACGGCAAGCAAGGCAGGTTCCGATTGTCCTCCTTTCACAACTACTGGGGAAGATGATCTCCTGTCTGTCGATCGTCCCTTGGGCTCATCTCCACTCCAGAGCCCTGCAGTGGCTGCTTCTTCCTCATCAGAGGGCCAACAGGAGCAACTCACCAAGACTGATTCCAGTACCTCAGTCAGTCAAGAGGTCCCTCCGGTGATGGACTTCTCCAGCTCTGACCAAGGGACACCTGTTCAAGGGGCCTGACTGGCTGGTTATCACCACCGATGCCAGTCTCGCAGGTTGGGGAGCGCACATGGATCATCTCGTGGTCCAAGGCAGGTGGTCCCCGGCGGAATCGCGTTGCAGCATCAAACTTCTGGAACTGCGAGGTTGGCCCTCCGTCATTTCCACTGTCACATACGCCACCGTCATGTCCTATTGATGACGGACAACGTCGCCATGAAGGCGCACATCAACCGCCAGGGCGGCACCAGGTCAAAAAGGCTGATGGCAGAGGCGGAGGCCTTGGGACTATGGGCGGAGCGGCACCTGGAATCGATCCGCTCTGACCACATCTCCGGCGTGGACAACACCCAGGCGGACTGGCTGAGCAGGACCACCATAGACTCCGCGGAATGGCGGCTGGATCCTGCTCTGTTTCAACAACTTTCTCGCCGGTTCGGCCTACCGATGATAGACCTGTTTGCGACAAAAACCAACACGCACCTTCCACGCTTTTTCTCCCGTTTCAAGTGTTCGGGAGCAGAAGGAACGGATGCTCTTCGCTGCAGATGGCCTCGCGGCCTCCTCTATGTGTTTCCTCCTCTTCCACTCCTTCCCCGTCTTCTAATCAAGATCATAGAAGATGGGGCGGAAGTTCTACTCGTGGCGCCCCACTGGCCCCGGAGGTCGTGGTTCGCCGACTTGGTAAGCCTGTCGGTGTCCCCGCCGTGGCGGATTCCCCCGGATCAGGTCTCCCTCACCAAGGGGCCATTGTCCATCTGGAGCCCCAATGGCTGCAGCTGGCCGTTTGGCACTTGATGGGGACCTGCTAAGGGCTGAAGGTCTGTCAGATCACGTCATCCACACCATTCAAGCGGCTCGGCGTCCGTCGACGACTCACATTTACGACTCCACTCGGGCTACCTTCGCCCATTGGTGTGAAGACTCAGGTCTTGACCCCGTCACTGCTCCAGTGGCAAGGGTGCTGGATTTTCTGCAGGGGGGCCTTGAGAGGGGTCTTGCTCCGGCCACGCTTCGTTGCCAGGTGGCGGCCTTGTCTACCGTTTGGTCCAGAGACCCTTCTCTTCCTCTCAACAAGGTTCCCAGAGTGCGCTGCTTTCTCAAGGGTGCCTCTAACATCCGGCCTCCCACGGTCCACCGTTATCCGACATGGCAACTTTCTGTGGTGCTACAGGCTCTCATGGGTCCACCGTTTGAGCCTCTCCAGACAGCCTCTCTCAAGCACCTTTCACTAAAGACTTCTTTTCTCATCGCCATCACCTCTGCCCGTTGGATCTCAGAGCTGGCGGCTCTGTCTATGCGCCAGGACTTATGCGTTGTACATTCCGACAGGGTCGTTTTGCGGCTTGATCCGACCTTTCTCACCAAGGTCAACTCCTGGTACCACAGGGCGCAGGAGGTTGTGTTGCCGAACTTTTGCCCGCATCCTTCGCATCCGAGCAAGCGCAAGTGGCACAAGCTTGATGTGCGACGAGCACTAAAAATCTACGTCCATCACACCTCCGATTTCCGGAAGTCCGAGGCTCTCTTTATATCTTTCCAGCCCGGATCGCTAGGGAAGAAAGTCTCTTCGTCCACGATTGGCAGATGGCTCAGAGCCTGTATTGCATCTGCGTACGAACTACAGTCGAGAGCGGTTCCTATCCAAATTACGGCTCACTCGACACGCAGTGCGGCGACTTCTGCAGCTTGGGCCACGCAGGCGCCGATAGAGGAGATCTGCAGGGCAGCCGCGTGGTCTACACCGTCTCCGTTCATCAGACACTATAAGTTAGACACGTTTGCTTCAGCTGAGGCCCATATGGACATTAACTTGGGTATGTCCCACAGCTTGGACTCTCTAAGCAGTGTGCATGAAAACGACCATTGGTCTTACCTGAAGGGTCCTTTTCTGCACACTGCGAGAGAGTCTAACCCACCCTGGTCTGTCCGGGGTTACGGATCGTCGCGTCAACACGGTTCCATTCTACGGTCGTCTTCAGCTGCATCTCCATGGCCAAAGTGTCTCAAATTTCTGGGGATTAGGCACGCCTGGAGACGTGGCCAAGGAAAAGTCTTTCCTCAGTTTCAGGGCAACCAGACTGAAATAACCCACAGCTTGGACTCTCTCGCAGTGTGCAGAAAAGGACCCTTCAGGTAAGACCAATGGTCGTTTTCATTTTCACTATTCTTGAAGTTTCTACCCAAAAACTCATGATAAAGAGTTTTGATGATACTTTGCTTTACCAAGTTTTAAGTTTGCCCTTTCATCATAACTTATCATCATAACAAAAAATCTGCTACTGATAGATCTCCATTTCTGATTTCTAATCTAACTTTTTAGTTTTTACTAAAGGATAACTTTATTCAAAGCATTGGCTAATCACCCATTATGTAAGATTAATTTATTACTGGAATGTATAGTCAGACAATGTGTAGAACTATAACTCAAAGATTATTTTAAATATTTTTTCAGGTACCAATGAAACGTTAAGTTTGATGAAACTAAGGACATACTTGGAGAAGAAGATCAAAAGCAAGTTGTATAATCCAGATGGACTAACTATATCAATAACTGTAAGCTTCTGATAAAATACTTATTTTGAATAGAAAGGCCAAAAGTGTTGCAACAATCTGGCACACCATATTTTGAATCCTACCCTGTTTTAGGAATACAATACCTTGGCTCCAAAATTCTGAATGATCATTAGAGAGCAGTGAGGTGGTACATGTCAAGTAGCTACCATCCAGGTTTTTGCAGCCCAAACAGAAACTACATTTGTAAACCCCCCTCCCTCCATGGATCTCAAAGATCTGCCTGACACAAAGAAAATCCAGCAAGTCAAGCAGGTTGAAAAGAGCCTTTAATACTGACAGTCTGGGAGAAATGTGAATGCCATTGGCATCACAAGACACAGATAGGTTAAAGCTTTCTTCCTTGGTCATGATTTTGGTCAAAACGACCAATCAAACAATTGGCAATCTTAACTCTAGAGAGAAAATCTTTGTTTTCACACCAAAGGGAGAATTTTTCCATCCTAATGTTAATTACTACCCTACTGGTATATCTTAAATTGGATAATCAGATTTGTTAAAATTGCATGATTTTGTTATCTATGATTTGTTGAATAAGCTACAATTAATTAGTATACACATTGCAATAAATAATTCAGGACGAATATTTTCAGATTGTTCTCTAATTTTAGCTGTTTCCCAATGCAAAGAAAAAACTGCACCATGATATTCATATTCATGAATATTCAGAGAAAGCCAAAATTGGCTAGATCAGTGGTGAAATCTAATTTTTCTTACTAACGGTTCTGTGGGTGTGGCTTGTGGCGTGTTGGGATCGTGTGACTGGGTGGGCGTGGTTATGTAGTCTTGTAACTGGAGGATCAAAAGACAGAAACTCACTTTAACAATGTTCTGCGGAGCAGGGTTGGTCCCTTCCAGGCCTGGATTATCCTCTGAAGCTGCGTTTAGTGCCAGGTTTGTAGTCCTTCTTTCAGCTCCTTTTTCCCTCCCTCCCTCTCTTTCTTTCTTTTTCTTTCTTCCTCCCTTCTTCTTTCCCTTTCTTTCTTTCTTTCTTTCTCAGCACCTCCCCGCCATTTTTGGCCTAGCAGGCTTCAAGGAAGCCTGCTGGGAGCAAACGCAGACACCCACCCCCACCCCTGCATTTCTGGAGAACCTGTAGTAAAAAAAATGCTTAAAAAGAAAAAAAAAGTTCCAAAGATCAGCTGTGCGACGTGCGATAGTTGGAATTTCTTTTTTTTAACTTTTTAAAGTATTTTTTTTTTACTACCAGTTCTGTGAACCGTCCTGAACGGGTAACATTTCACTCCTGGCCTAGCTGGACAGACAATAGATGATAAACGTAGCTTAATTTAAATCCCTATCCATCTGTCCAAATAAAGACACCTATTTAAACAAATCAAGTTATTTAGGGCAGCAAATTCCACTTTTGCAAATAAAGTAAAATAGTAATAGAGAAAACCATTCATTCAAAGGCAGTTGAACTTTCTTGGGTTTTTTTTCCCTTGAAAATGTCTTGCTTCTCATCCAAGAAGCTTCTTCAATTCTGTTTGAATGATGGAGAATGGGTTTTCAAAGGAAAAAAAACAAGAAAGTCCATTTGCCTTTTGGAAAAGCCCCTTTGGGACAACCATGACTTGGATGACTGAAAATTCACATAGACATTTAAATTCATACCCCTCAAGATGACCTTCAAAATAACATTAATTTTAGCAGATTAAGCAATGTTAGAAAATGTATTTGTAGCAAAAGAAATATTATTAGGCACTAATAAAAATTAATGTTTCTTTTTAACAGGGATCGGAACTTTTCCATTTCAGAGTATCCACTATTCCTGGAGTCTCCTATTGCAATTTATTTGATGAATTTCAGGTATATTTTTCACAGTATTGAAATATAGAAGAATATGAAACAAATCTCAAATACATAGAATAATTACATTGGCAAAATTATTTGTATACAGTAACTTAGTACAGATATAATCAACAACAATCCCATCTTCAACAAATTTAAGTGATATTGTCTGAAGTTTCCCCACAACAATTTCTGAGTGGTAACATTTCTACAAATGAATATTGATAGAATGCAAACACTGCATCCAGTCTTCATAGCCCCCAACATAGCAAAAGAGCCGTGAGCACAGGAAGACTCTCTATTCCTTTCCTTGTAGCAAGTGGAACCTTTCTTGCTTCAAAGATTGTTGTAACAGAAATACACAGAATACAGAAGAACAGAGTTGGAAGGGACCTTGGAGGTTGCACATAGTTACATTGAGAACTATAATGGATGTCCCACAAGTCTGAGCCCCTACTTGTCTCTTTCTAGAATTTAAGCAAGTTAAGCAAATATACCATTAAGTAATACAAATATAACGTTACAAGACTTTGACACTGATTGACTGATTTATTGATATTCATCAATCCATTTATTCAGTTCTTATAATATACATATAAGCTCAGGTTACAACTGTAATGGAACTTGTCCATCACTATCGTAACTTCTGCTGGGTATAAAATGATTGGTTACATGACCTTTTATAAAAAGGTTACAAAATGTGTTCATGTGACCACAGAACATTGCAAATTGCCATAGAGTGTGGTCAGGTGACCACAGGGGATACAACTACAGGATCTTCTAATTCAGGTCATAAGTACCACCACTACCCAGGTAGGCCCATCAGAATATCGAACTGTCACTAATTGGTCATAAGCCAAGGATTACGGTACCTGTACTGTATTTTAAAACATTGAATAGTCCTAAAATGAAAATTTAGCTGCTCTTTCTACTTCTTTATTGTAATAAATTTTCAAATCCGTATTTAAACTTGCAATGCTAGACTTGCCTTCAAAGGTACATTTACTAATGTAAACTTAAGTTATCTATCTCAAGATACAACTTTTAAAGCAGTGTGAACTTTCAGTTTACCAGGATATCTTTTTATTGCAGATTTATGTTGATGATTCACCACTGGCTTTTCCAGGACAGTATCTCATCAGTACAGTTGTAGCTGTCTCAATAGGAGGCATTCTCTTTATTGCTTTTCTTCTGCACATGTATGAAATCCAGATAACAAATTTTTTTAAAAGGAAGAAACCCAGAAACAAAGTAGAATCAAAAACGTCAGTTGCCAGTGAAGCATCCTATGAAAGCAACGAATCATAATTGTCAATTATGCCACAATGTTCTAGTATGTGGCTATTTTGGTTTAATTTGGCTTACAAAAATTGAAGGGTTTTGTTACAGTTTTTTTCTTGTTACATAACAAAAAGAATATTCTTTTATTTCTAAATATGACATTATTCTAGCTGCTGTTGCCATGAACTTTCTAGTTTTTGAGTGAGGAAGCCAGTTATGTATGCATTTATTTTTGCCAAAGTGTAGACTAATGTTCAGAAAATGTCATTCAACTGTATACAATAACCTAATTAAAATGTCATAGAAAAGAGTTATTAAATATATACCTATTCTATCTCTGTATTTATTAAGTACCAGTTATTTCTTGATTAAAAGCTCTGTAAGCCAAATCTAGCAGTTATTGCAAGCATTGTCATTTATGTTAATACATTGCAAAAAAAAGTAACTAAACAAAGTTAAGAACAAACAAGATTAAAAACAAATAAATTTTAAAACAAAATTATGAATGCATTCTGTATTTTACTGTAGGAATTTCCTAATTATGAGGCTGATAAAATATAAATTAAACTATATATTACACTGATATCTCCCCCTCCCTGCAAAAGTTAATAAATTAAGCAGGAACATTTTTAAATTTTAAGAAGTTATTCAGAGATAATTTCAAAGAAAACAAAAGTATATATAGCAAAAAAGAAAGAAAAAGAGCCATGGGGGTGCAGTGGTTACAATGTAGTGTTGCCTGCTAATTCTGCTGATTGCCAGGAATTCGATTATCACCAGGCTCAAGGTTGACTCAGCCTTCCATCCTTCCGAGGTCCGTAAAATGAGGATCCAGATTGTTGGAGGCAATATGCTGACCCTCAAAACACTTAGCGGGGGATGTAAAAAGCATTGTGAAACAGTATATAAGTCTAAGTGTTATTGCTATTGCTTAAAAAATCCATCAACTACTGTTACATATGTGCTTGATACATCCAGGAATTTGAAACAAAGGGCAAAGATTCAAAATATAAATTTTTAAAATTATGTCTCTACAGATTAATATAGTTGGTTCATTGCCATACAGTATGAGGATGCCTAAGAGAAAAAGATACATGATATAAAATGGAATCTGAAATAAAAATTAATAGTAAAACAACATTCCTGTTCAAGGATTCGATGCAATACTTAGTTCTATTCCTCTCGCTTCCTCCTCTCAAAGTGATTCCCAAACTATCCGTGAATTGAGGTGTAGTCATTCAGCGAAAAAGGAAGCATTGCAGTTTGCTTGACCTATGGATATAATGCAAAACTTAGGATTTCCCCCAAATAAGTTTATTTTTCACTGGGCTCCATTTAGCCTAACATGCAGTATATCACGTGAGTTTCCCACTTGAATTATTCTTTTTTATTATTATTACCCAAGACTAATCAGTAAAGACTGGTATACGTATAACATCAATACAGGAGCTATCCCACCTAAATTTTACAAGCATAGCCATTAAAAAGGCAGTAAAAAAGGCCTGGGAAAAAAGCAGAACTATCAAAACATGGAATGTTCAGAGATGATCTTCATTGGCCTTTACTAAAAGAAGACCAATTCAAGTGCACACAAAAGTCAGGGGCAGATTTTTTGCATCCCAGTGTTGCATGACAATTGTTTAAGTCCTCTCCCATGACTGAAAAGATCCACTGTTTTGATAGATGGCAGATTTCAAATGTGAGGATATAATCAAAAAGAACTTAGGCATCTTTGATATTGACCCAGAGGCTAACAATGATGTGTTAGCTCCAGTGGTGGGTTTCAAATAATTTAACAATCGGTTCTCTGCCCTAATGACTATCTGGGTATGTGGGGCTCGGTGGTCATGTGACTGGGTGGGCGTGGCCAACTCAAGGTCACTCAGGTCGATGGGAGCTTCGCCTTAGCTGTTATAATGTAGTAAGGGTTAACCGGAGAGGCAGTTTCTGTAAGCAGGTCAATAAAGATTAGGCTAGAAACAACACCAGACTGTTTCCTTCCTGCCTTACTTACAGGATTAGCCCTGTAAAGTGGAAAAAAATGAAAAGAGATTTCTTCCAACAACCGGTTTTCTGAACTACTTAGAAAGTTACCAACCGGTTCTCCCGAATAGGTGCGAACTGGCTGAATCCCACCACTGGTTAGCTCCATAGGATAATCATATTGATTACAGTTCAAATTTCTGTCTTTCATGTCCAATAATGACATGATTATACCCAATCTTAATTAATGTTCTTTAGGATATACGTAGTAAATGGTTGTACATATCACATTTTAAAACCATAAACAATGAATTTCACATTGTTTAATATAGCCTGCCATTGGTTTACCATGAAAGGTCATTCAAACTTGTTATTCTGAAGGTTACATGCATAATATCAATTCATTCAAGTTCTTCTAAGAAAAGGTTGCTGGCTTGGGAACCCCACATAATTCTCTAAAACCTCTTAATTTCTGTAAAGTATCAGAAGTTGCAATCAGATCTTAATAAAATAAAAAAATATGTAAGGTGACTATATTGCCAAAAACTGAGTAGATTTCTAATTTTTCATCCTGTAGAACCAGGCAGAAGACAAGCCTCAGAAGTGCAGAATAAAATAAAACATTACCATCTAGTGGCAACTATAGAAACTGCAGTTTGCAGAAATGGTGTGCCTTAGATCTAAATTTGACTTTAAAATCAGCTGGGGGGGGGGGAACTTGAATTTAAATTGGCAGGCACAGCACACAGTATTATTTTTCAGACAGAAAAAAAATAAGTAAGTGTCATGATAAGACATAAAAACTTTCTTTAACATGGTAAAGAAAGTAAGTACTGAGACATATTAAAGATACATTTTTGCTTGTCTTTGAAAGATATTATTGGCTTTGGCTCTTATATCCTAAAGTCTGCTTTGTTAGACAATAGGACAACAACTGGCTGAGTTTCATTGCCAAGATGATTGGCTCACTTCCATACAGGATTAACAATCCTGTATTAACTGTCTTGTGTTTTGCCTTGTTGGCATCCATATACCTTACCAATTCAATACAGTTTGCAATACCAATACAGAATATTGGCTGGTAGCTTGAGAGCTAGTTTAATTCACTTCAATCTCTTGACCGGAATCCAGACTTCTGTGGTTGATGCCTTCCTGCAAAGGAATCTGAATGCTTCGACAAAGTCTGATCATTTCCCAACTGCTGTCCTGTAGACTCAGACTTCCTTGTTTAAAGTCTGCTGTAGATTTTGAGTTTCCATTGGAGCCCTGATCTCATTTGCTCCAGCCAGCCCCAGATACCGAAGAAGATCCTGTCTTCTGTTTCTGGCTAAAGAGGTAACTTCCATCTAACTCTTCTTCTGTCTGAATGCCAAGATAGCAAAAACTGGTTTCCAACACTTTCATATCAGCAGCTGCCAAAAAAGCCAACACAGTTCTAGGCTGCATAAACAGAGGGATAGAATCAAGATCAGGTGAAGTGCTAATACCACTTTATAATGCCTTGGGAAGGCCACACTTCAAATACTGCATTCAGTTTTGGTCACCACGATATAGAAAAGATGCGGAGACTAGAAAGAGTGCAGAGAAGAGCAACAAAGATGATTAGGGGACTGGAGACTAAAACATATGAAGAACGGTTGCAGGAACTGGGTATGTCTAGTTTAATAGAAAGAAAACTAGGGGAGACATGATAGCAGTGTTCCAATATCTCAGGGGTTGCCACCAATGACGTGCAGTGAGGTTTATGGCTGGTGAGGCAGCAATGTTTTTAGACTTGTGGACTTCAATTCCCAGAATTCCACAGGCAGGCATGGTCAGTTACGATTTAAAGCGACAGCATTTATTTTTCTCCTTTGCTAAATATGTTTCCTTCTTGCTTTTTCTTTTTCTTCTCCCTTCCCCTCTTTCCTCCCTCTCTCCCTCCCTCCCCCCTCTCTCAAACACACAGATACACACACACACGCACACACAGTTGCACCAGGATTCAGAAAATTTAGGTTTTCCTCCTCAATCCATGTTAGCAATACCACTAGCCGCAATTTGGCTGGCAGGCATAAGTAAAAGTGAAAATTCATTCTACTGAAAAAAATGTTTTTGCTTATGATTGGATAATTAAAATTTCAGAACACCCAAAGGCGTAGTATTAGAGTGTTACATAGTGCATAAACTAAAGAACTGTCTCAATATGCTCCCTCCCCCCTCTCTCAAACACACACACACAAAGTTGCACCAGGAGGATGAAGTTTGAATTCCTCCCCCTCCCTCCGACCCACACATACCTTTTCCAACTGTTTCAGAGAGTATTTCAACTCTGCTCTTGCCTGCCATCATGAAAAGAAAAAAAATGTAAAAGGAAAAAGGCAAGAGCTGAGGTCAGGCTGAGCTAGTTGCTGCCAGAGTCACCCTGGATGACTCTGAAAAAAGCCTCTAAAAAGCACCGTCTACAGGAGGAGGCAGGAGAACCACGTGCCTCATCTACATCAGGAATTTTTCAGCTTTTAACCCTTGCTTAGCTCTGCTCGAGTGATCATAAAAAGTCAGACTAGATGAGGCACGTCGTTCTCCTGCCGCCTCCTGTAGAGGGTGCTTTTTAGAGGCTTTTTTAAACAGTTAAGCACTAAGCAGAGTCAGCCACTGTGACTCTGGCAGCAACTAGCTCAGCCTGACCTCAGCTCTTGCCTTTTTCCTTTTACATTTTTTTTCTTTTCATGATGATAGTGGTTAGGCTCTGCCTCCCCTGCCTCCCCTGACTGCACATCCCTGGTTGCCACAAAAAAGAGGGAGTCAAACTATTTTCCAAGGCATCTGAGGGTAGAACAAGAAGCAATGGGTGGAAACTAATCAAGGAGAGAAGCAACTTAAAACTGAGGAGAAATTTCCTGACAGAACAATTAATCAATGGAACAGCTTGCCTCCAGAAGTTTTGAATGCCCCAACACTGGAAGTCTTTAAGAAGATGTTGGATAGCCATTTGTCTGAAATGATATAGGGTTTCCTACCTAGGCAGGGAGTTGGACTAGAAGACCTCCAAGGTCCCTTCCAACTCTGCTATTGTATTGTATTGTATATCAATTTCATTACTTAGATTCTTTCAATCTCTTGGCCATCGCTTATTTCTTGGCAGCAAATGACTAAATAATATATATATGATATAGGTCATCTGTTGTTCTGAATCTGGAATAAAGGCAGGGGTCAGATTTATACCTTGCATGAACTCTTCCTTGACAAATATAGTATATAGTTCGTCCTTTCATTCCAGACTTTAACTGATTGCTTCAGGCTGTAGATGCTCTTCTGAACTTGCACACCAGATCTTTTTCCCCAGATCCCTCAAACCTATTTGGCTGCTGTACGTAGATGGCTTTCTTCATTTCTTCATGCAGGAATACAATCTTTTCATAAATTTCTCATCAGAGAAGCTTTGGACTTTGATTTCTACACCTGAATATGATGATTGTTCCTTAAGGTACCTTATCCTCTGCAAAACAAGTAGTTGAGGTAGTGTGGTAGTATAGAAAGTTATCACCCAGCCCTCTCCCAGAAAAAATGAAATATCCTAGGAAAAGCAGAATATTATATTTCCCTGGATATGAAAAAGGAAGAAGCATATTTAAAGACAGAGTAGGTCCGTGCAGCTTCCTGCCCATCCCCCTTTGTCAATGGGCCATGAAGATGCCCAAGCCAGTCCCTTTACATAACACAGAGTTCTCCCCTTCAGCTCAGCTCCCCTTCAGGCATGATTAGCCTTCACCCACTCACCACATGGCATCTGAGAACTCAAGCAAACCTGGATTCAAAACACAGCCTAGAGAGTTGCCCCTGTCTGGCCCCATGGGAGTCTGACAATCAATCAGAATACAAGCTCAAAATCAAAGAGAGGGCATAAAACCAGGGACTTTCAGCATCTCAGCCCTTCCTTCACTTCTTCTCCACCAACAGTGGAGCATGTGATCACCTTTCCTGTTCAGCACTCAAGCCATGTGGACCTGTCCACCATTAAACCATCTTTCCAAGCAGCCTCTATGTCTCCAGTGTCTTTTTCCCCACTTGTAGCTGAACCCAGAAGGACATTTCTTTCATCAGTAGTATCAACAGCAAATAGATACACACATAATAAACCTGCACACAGGTAGAATTTGGGATGTAGCTTACCTCATCTGGGAATAGTCCCCAACTAATGTTGCTCCATTTGCCTGAAAGTCTACCTGAGAGGTTCAGAATGGGTCAAGGTGAATTCCTGACTTTCACAACATAATGTAAATTGCTCATCGTGGACATGCCAGTGGATTTCCTATAGATTGAACCAGAGGTGCCTTTGTTCTTATCCTGCTGTAAGAGGGATCAGCCATATGGGCAGTTAGTTGCCTTTTTCCTTGTTGCTTGCTCAGATTGCAAAGATGTGGAGCTCCTGCAAACAGGAGAAATGAAGAGGTCACTCCCTGAAAAAGAGAAACAATGAAAGTGAAACCTTGGGTTGTATTTTTACTGTGGTACACCAGGTCCAATATCTGGCATTATGCAACTGCATTTTATAATCGCTGATAGCCTTTGCAAAGTCATGGGTTTGACCTATAGCTCAGGGCTCTTTTGGACTCTGGGGAAGCTGCTATTTTCATAGATAAGGCTATTGTGCCCAGTCCATTTTACCACTGGAAAAGCCTATAGTCTGACTTGAAACAGGTAATCCTGATATTTACTGAGAGCAAGGGACTACTTCTTTCCCTTCACAATGTCAGCATCACCAAATACAGATTTTTTTTCATCCTCCCCCCCTTCTATCTTAACTCTTTCATTGCCAAAAAAAGGACTAATCTGAAAAAAGGGATTTATCTACCTGTCTTCCTTACATCTGTGCCTTGGTTTTTATAAAGAAGAAAGATAATTCTTCAAGATCTATTACAAACGTATAAATTATGTGGCTATTACAAATTATTATCCACTGCTTCCAATAAACTTGATAAATCAGAGGAGTGCCTACAATTTGATTTGGATGAAAGAAGGGCATGAGCACATTGACACGTGACGTGACAAATATGAATATCCAATAATGTCCTGTAGTATAATTAACTGCCCAGCTGTATTTTTCAGATTTTCAGATGAATTAGACATTTTCAGACATTTTCATGCAAATATGTAGTAGTTTATCTGAATTACATGTTGATTTTTTTTCCACAAAAAGCCTTCGGTTATACTCATGCCACAGAAACATATTTCAGCTCCCGTGCTGATATCGGATATTTGGGATAACAGATCTCTAAAGAAGGCATGCTGATGCATTCTGAAAAAACTCAGTTCTTTTATGGGAAGCATCTAGAAGTGCAAAGATGTTCCAAGATTTTCTAGGCTTTGTCAACTTTTATTGAAGATTTTTCACTGTTGTGGTGCAGTACCCAAGGAAATCCTCAGAACCAGTGATGGGATTCAAATTTTTTTACTACCAGTTCTGTAGGCGTGGTTTGGTGGGCATGGCATGGCTTGGTGGGCATGGCAGATAAAGGGTACTGTAAAATCTCCATTTCCTCCCGATCAGCTGGGACTCGGGGGGCAGGAGAATAGATGGGGGCGGGGCCAGTCAAAGGAGGTATTTACCGGTGCTTCAAAATATTCAAAATTTCCGCTACCGGTTCTCCGGAACTGGACAAAACCTGCTGAATACCACCTCTGACTGGCCCCATCTATTCTCTGCCTCCTGAGTCCCAGCTGATCAGGAGGAGATGGAGATTTTACAGTATCCTTCCCCTGCCATGCCCACCAAGCCACACCCAGAGAACTGGTAGTAAAAAAAATTGAATCCTACTGCTGATCAAGACATACAGTTAAGCACTTCCAGTGGGGAGGGGCTGCCTGCGGGAGCTCCAGATTCCTGGCCGCATTAAACTGTCTGAACAGCAATTCATCAGCCATTTGACAACTTGATTACTTCTTCTTCGGGCTTAGAAGAAGAAGTTGAGCTAATTATGCTTGGGCAGTGCGCCAACTAACCTTCCCAGACCATAAATCTGGGAAAGGGAGAAAGGGCACCCGTCAGCATAATACTCTCCGCGCCAAGAACTTCTGCTTTATCTGCAGAACAAAGGCAATCCACTCAGCCTCAGCACAAGCATAAAATCTGATCTACTGATTCCAGAATGGGCAGACCCTCTACTTGCGAACCTCTAACCTCTAGAGCCAAGGTGGCGCAGTGGTTAAATGCAGCACTGCAGGCTACTGCTAGATCAGCAGGTCAGCGGTTCAAATCTCACCGGCTCAGGGTTGACTCAGCCTTCCATCCTTCCGAGGTGGGTAAAATGAGGACCCAGATTGTTGGGGGCAATATGCTGACTCTCTGTAAACCGCTTAGAGAGACCTGAAGGCCTATGAAGCGGTATATAAGTCTACTGCTATTGCTATTGCTATTGCTATTGCTAATTGTATGTATTAATCCTTAGCTTCATTTTTACAAGAATTACTTCTGATAAGTTACTTGCTAAAGAGATATACAAAATGGTGCCAAGCAGCTTCGTAGCACGGGTCGGACTTTGAAAATATTTCTATGGAGCTTAGAACATTTAAAGAAAAGGAAGTGATTTATCACTAAATTAAACAGCAATTGCTGTACAATCGGCTAGCATAGACTTACTAATTGGCTGAAGAAGATTAAACTTGGAATGGCTTCTAGGCAAAAGGTTCTCCCCCCTCCTCTCCCCTTCTAATATCTCCAAAAGTGCGGGTAGCTTGCCTGCTCCTGTTGCGAAATTACAGTCACTACTCCCCCCCCTACTGTTGCAGGGGAGCCTTTGACTAAATAAATTTTTCAGAAAGAATTGGCCGAAGCTTTTAAAAATCATGCAGCTGCGATGGAAACAAAAATTAAGGAGGAGATATCTGATGCTTATAAAGAACTGTCTGGTGAACTTGTGACCCGGGATCAGAAGATCAGGGACGATATTTTGTGGGCTTTTAATTCTCTATCAGGATACGTGTCTGGAATTGAAGATAGATTAGAAGATCTTAGCTATTCCAATATCAACTTGGCATCGAAAATGGATGTGGTTCAACAAAAAGTTGGAGATGCTGAAAATGAAATTATTTTGTTATAGTATAGACAAATGGAATTTGCATTAAGAATAAGAGGTTTACGTGAAAATAACCAGGAAAATTTGAAACAGATTCTCTCAGAAGCCTTTGATAAATTGATGGGAAGGCCAGGTGGGAATTTTGAATGGCAAATTGAAAAGGTTTATCGTGTTAACTCCTGGCTTGTCAGACAGAAGCAACTACCAAGAGACATTGTGGTGTACTTTGCTACAAGAAACATGAGGAATACGATATTGCAAGAGTCTTATAAAACTAAGCTTCAAATTGGGGGTCAGGAGGTGACTGTTTTGAAGGAGATGCACCTAAAATGCTGAGATCAAGGAAAGACTACGCTTTTTTAGTTGAAGAGCTTAAAAATCGTCAGTTACAGTTCAGATGGGATGTGCCAGCCGGCCTAGCACTCATTTATCAGGGGCAAAGATACCATCTTAATTCAGTATGGAAGGCCCGAGACTTTTACAATAACATATTGAAGGCTGGACATCCCGCCCCGCCTGGACCCAGAGAAAGAGAACAAGAAGGACAGGATAGACAGCAAACTACACAAGTATCAACAAGGTTGGATCAACTTTCTCTCTCAGAAGTACAAGGAGCCAAGGAACAAAGACAAACCCATGTGATTACCAGACGAATGGACCAAGAATTAAAAAAGCAACAATTACAACAAACACCTGCCACCAGTCAAGAAGCTACAGGTATCAGTCTAGAGAGGAGCCAGGCCAAAGATTAAATTCCAGGATGTCCAGATGGCTCTAAAAAAGCTTCAGGGAGCCAAAGATGACAACTAAGTTCCTAACGTGGAACGTTAATGGATTAAATTCCCCACAGAAAAGGAAGAAAATAAATCACTATCTTAAACAATCCAAGAATGATACAATTTGCTTGCAAGAAACTCACATTAGATCAACTGATCAAAAATACTTGATTAATACAAGACTTGGACAACACTTTATAGCTTCTGCTCCAGAGAAGAAAAATGGTATAGTTATCTATTTAAGGAAGGATATGAGAGCTGAATTAATTGAAGCAGACTTCCAAGGAAGATACATTGCAATAGATCTGGTATTAGAAGGGAAAAGGATATTGCTACTGGGAATATATGCTCCCAACCAGCAACAAGATAGATTTTATAAAAAACTCCATGCTAAATTAGTACATTGGGATTTTAGGTCCTGCATACTATTGGGTGATTGGAACGGTGTTATGGATACCAAGAAAGACAAGAAGGCTTCTCGGCAAAATATTCAAATGCGAGCAATAGCAATAGTAGTTAGACTTATATACCACTTCATAGGGCTTTCAGCCCTCTCTAAGCGGTTTACAGAGTCAGCATATTGCCCCCAACAACAACCCGGGTCCTCATTTTACCCACCTCAGAAGGATGGAAGGCTGAGTCAACCCTGAGCCGGTGAGATTTGAACAGCCGAACTGCAGAACTGCAGTAGCCTGCAGTGCTGCATTTAACCACTGTGCCACCTCGGCTCTTTTGGGCAAAACTACCCAAGTCCTTTTTCGACATGATAGATGATTTTGAACTGAGAGATATTTGGCGAGAAAGAAATGCAGAAGGATATGATTTTACCTTCTTTTCTGATAGACACCAATCCTTTTCTAGGATTGACTTCATACTAACTACCGATGATTTGCTTTCTAGGGTAAAGAAGACAAAGATATGTTCCAGAGTTTTATCAGATCATAATCCGGTTTGGATGGAGTTGGGATGCAAGCAAGAAGGTCTTGGAGATTGAATGAAAATTTATTTAGATATGAGAAATATATTAATGAATTTAAAAAATTGTTAACAGAATACTTCGTTTTTAATATGAATAAGGGTACATCTATGGAAATAGTATGGGATGCAAGTAAAGCGTATATGAGAAGAGCTTTGATAAATCTAAATAGATTACATAGACTGGTATATGGGTGGCATGCTTACCTGTTATTTAACAAAAAAGTGGACAAGAATTTTAAAAGTCATATTTTAAGGAATGCTCTACTGCGGGTCTGGAAAAAATATCAATACATATTAAATGATAAGATACCCATGTGGGCAATTCCCAGACATACAATAGAAAATATGAACATAGTACAAAAACAGGATGTAATTACTTACAGACAGCTTCTTACCCTAGAAAGAGGTGTACTACAATTAAAACCCTTGGATGAATTAAAAGAGGAAAAGGTAATCCAAACATGGTTTCAGTACGGGCAGCTATAGGCCAGATGGAAAATAGATCAAAAAATTGGTTTTATGCAAGTCGAAGATAATTTACTTAAACAAATAAGAGATCAAAGTCCAATGCATATAAAGAGATTATATAATGTATTAATAGAGATGGACTCGGAAACAGAATTAGTTAAAGACTGTATGATAAAGTGGGCTCAAAATATTGAAGAACCAATAATGTTGGATACATGGGAAAGGATTTGGGTAAGAAATGTAAAATTTACACAAGCCCAAAACTTGAGAGAAAACTTTTATAAGATGTTTTATAGATGGCTTTAGATCCTAAAAAGTTGGCTTCTATGTATCCGAATTTACAGCCTAAATGCTGGAGATGTGATTCTGTGGACGCTACATATTTTCATATATGGTGGACTTGCAAAAGGTTAAGGCATTTTAGATAAAAATATGGTAGATTATGCAAAATGTTCTTTAAAAAAGGATAAAGTTTACCCCCCTAATATTTTTATTAGGTATAAATACTGATTGTACAGCTGTAGAGATTAATTTGATTTTGCACTTAATAACTGCAGCTAGATTGTTGGTGGCGCAATACTGGAAGAAGGAAGATTTGCCTACTATCCAAGAATGGACAATGAAAATCACAAACCTAGCCGAGATGGCTAAAATATCTACATATCTTAAGGACTATTCAAACGAGAGATATAAATGAGACTGAAAAAATATGGGACTAAGAAATTTCAGATAGCTTATGATTAAGATCAGGAATGATATAAATTGTTTAGAGTTAGCCTAGCAAGGAGGAGTTAAGTTCAATTTAAAGACGTTATTAATTTTCTATTCTCTTTTCAAACATATTTTAGACTGTTTTTGTTAAAGACTTATACCTTGTATTGGTTCTGGGAAGTCAGGGGAGGGAAGGTTGGGGGGAGGTCGGGGGGGAGGGGGGAGGGAGGGAAGTATATTAGGCTTGAGGAGGAGTGTTAGGTTTTAAAGTAATATGATTGTACATGTATACCGTTTTCTCTTATTTTAAAAAAAAAACAAAGATGTGTTATGTATATTGAAATGGAAGTATAAATACCATCAACACAGAATGGAGTTTGCTCAGAAGCTGAAATACACCAAGTGAATGAGAGGAAGAGTGGGAAGGAGAGGAGAGAAGAAAGATAGGAAGAGAGGGATAGGAAAGAGGGCAAGGCGGGGGAGGAGGAGGAGAATAAGGAGGAGTGGAAAGGGGAGAGAGGAGAAGGAGAAAGGAAGGGGAAGTAGAGTAGAAAAGGATGATAGAGGGAAGAAAGGAGGTAGGGAGGGGGAGGAGATAGGCAGAAGAAAGTGTTGGATAAGGCATAAATATGGTGTATGGAGAGCAGAAGAGCCAATAACTTGTTTTTCTTTTTCTTTTATTTTTTTCTGGGAGTTGATGGCAAGATGAACCGATGTAATTATTAATTAACACAACATGATATTGGCTATGTAATAGTATACATGTGATTATATGTTATGAAAATGGAAAATAAAAAGTTAGTAAAGAAAAAAAAAGATATACAGTTAAGCTAAGTACAACTTTATTCATGTACTTCACTAAGCATCAGTTAAAGATGATACAAAGATATTTTGTGTCAAAAATTAAATGGGGAGGGGGTATTAAGAAGAAATGTTGTTGTTTTAGCCATGCTCTGGCTAAAGTAGCCCTGAAAGAACAAGATCAAACCCAGTTTTGGACATAGCATAAAAATGAATATATGTTTCTATGCTAGCAGAGACTCTACCAATTGAAAAGTGAACTTCTAAACAAATATAAACTTGGCTTTTAGTGGAAGCTGATTATATACCGGCTCAGGGTTGACTCAGCCTTCCATCCTTCCGAGGTGGGTAAAATGAGGACCCGGATTGTTGTTGGGGGCAATATGCTGATTCTGTAAACCGCTTAGAGAGGGCTGAAAGCCCTATGAAGCGGTATATAAGTCTAACTGCTATTGCTATACTGCTATATAGGAAATGTTTTTTCAAAGTTCACACTGAGTTGTATTTGCTGATTTGATATCCATTTTTCTGGTCAAGTGAGATCCTTTTATCGTTCTTCACTGAATGACAAAATAAAGTGATAATGAAGAATTGCTACCTAACTGACTGGGTGGAGTCACTTTAGCCCCACGCAATGACATTCGTTTTTCATTGTTTTAGCCAAAACAGACCTTTGTTTGTTTGGAACTAAAGCAAAATTCACCTGGTAACCCCACCAGGATCACTCAATAGAGTCAGTTGGCCAAGTAAAAGTACTGTAATTGCACAACACATTTCTCTCTCCCTCATGGTTCAGCGTGCTATAAACAGTGAACAGGGCCAAGAATTACTTAAATCACCTTTATCTGCATGTGTTTGTTTTTTTTATACTGACTGGATTCACTCATCATTTCCTGGCTTGGAACCAAACCCATCAGAAAATAGAATCTTTATGGCATCTTAAGAATGTGCAACATTCTTAAGACCTGCAATTGGTATTTAAAGGAAGGTGTCAGAGATATTGGGAAAAGGGCTTCAAAGCCAGAAAGAGTATGCATGCCAGAGCATACAGACAAAGCTCTCTTGCAAAGGATCACTGAAAAGTCGGATGAAGGTGATTTTCTGGGCTCCAGATCTCACCCAGTCTTTGAGTCTGTGATGGGGGCCAAAGCATAGAGGGACGTGCAGGCAGGGGAAGCAGGGGAGGAAGGGCCTCACCACTGTCATCCTGAAAAGAAAAAAATTAAAAGGAAAAAGGATGAGGTAGTTTGCTGCCAGAGTCACAGTGGATGATTCTGCTTAGTGCTTAACTGCAGGAGGAGGCGAGAGAACCACGTGCCTCCTTTAATCTATCTTTATGATCACTTGAGCAGAGTTAAGCAAGGGTTAAAAGGTGAAAAATTCCTTATGCAAAGGAGGCATGCAGTTCTCTTGCCTTCTCCTGCAGAGGGCACTTTTTTTAGAGGCTTTTTTTTAACAGTTAAGCAGAGTCATCCATTGGAGGCTCTAGCAGCAGCAGCTTTTGCCTTTTTCTTTTTACATTTTTTACATTTTCATCATGGCAGACAAGAGGAGAGTTGAAATCCTCTGTGACACAGCTGGAAAAGGTATGTGGGTCAGACGGAGGAGGGGGGAGGAATTCCAAATTATTGTAATTTGTAAGCTCCCCCCCACCGGGAGCCCCGTCCTGCTCCCCTCTCCCTTTCCTCCTCCTCCTCCTCCTCTCCCCTTTCTTCACTGGCTGCCGCCTTGCCCCCCGCCTCCTCTGTCCCCGCCGCTGTGTCCGACAGAGGTGTCTCACGTCTATGGCGGACATAAATGCGAGACGCCTCTGTCGGGGAAAGCAGTGGGGGCTCTGCTTCTCGCTGCTGCCACACTCCGCTGCCTCACACCCCGCCTCCTCCATCCCTGCCGCTGTGTCCGACAGAGGCGTCTCACGTCTATGGTGGACATAAACACGAGACGCCTCTGTTTGGAACAGCGGCGGTGACACTGCTTCTCACCGCCGTCGCACTCTTGCCTCACCAACCGTAAACCTCACTGCACGTCACTGGTGGGTGGGCTAGGGACAAAAGTTGAATGGGAGAATGCATTTAGTTAAATATAGTTGACACTATTATTCATAATCTTCTTCTGTAAGCCTAAACATTAGCTTTAGATAATTTATTTATGTCCTTTCATTTGTTTTAATTTATATCCCTCTTTTTCTCTAAGAGTTCAAGGAAGTTTATTTGTTGCCAAAATAAATTGCCAGGAATTGACCTTCACTATAAATATAATTTATTTACTTTACTGCCCTATAAACAATAGAGTTTCCAAATTAGCTCTAGCAGTTTATATTTAGGAATTATATTCTGCAAGGGAACTGTCTCATGCAATCTTCTGCTTCCAATTGAAATCATTCTGAAATTTAATTGTCTGGATGTCCATCATTGTTTAATAGTCCATTGTTTAATAGTATGACAACAATTGAGCCCAAAATTTACTTTGCTCAGCAGGACAGTTATTAAGCGAGTGTTGTCCCATTTTATGACCTTTCTTGCCATAGTTATTAAGTGAATCACTGTGGTTGTTAAGTTAGTAACACTAACTTCACTAGCTTCCCAATTGACTTTCTTGTCCAAAAGTTTGAAAAACTGATCATATGACACTGCAACCACACGACAGCTGCCAAGTGTCCAAATTTTGATCATGTGACCACAGGGATGCTACAATGGTCATAAGTGTGAAATATGGTCATGTCACTTTTGTGCTGTTGTAACTTTAAGCGAATGGTTGTAAGTCAAGGACTACCTGCAGTTTGATCTGCTTGTATGACATGACGGTTGGAAGAGAATCTGCATCCTTCTAACTGCCTTTCTGAAGATTCAAATGTAAGAATCAGTTAGCTGGCTCTTTCAAAGGCGGGAGGGGCAGGAAGAACTCAGCAAAAGCACAGGGGAGAAGACCCCAGGAAGCAGAGAAAGGTATTGTTCGTCCTTGCCCTCTGTTTCTCATCATTAATATCATCAGCCAGTTGTTATAGTACTCTGACTTTCAAAAGGTATACCATTACAAGGTAGATCTACTAGATAATCCTTCTGTTAACAAAGCTGCATCTCATTTAATCTCTCCTATTAGTAAAGTCAGCCCTGGCCAAGTTAGGTAAGATTTATATATTTCATTCCTTATTTATTGCTTGCAGCCCAATGTGTTTAGCACAGGACATGATGATTCCTTATTTATATCACATCCTCAACTCAGTAATTCTAGGCACCTCACATATTAAGGTTAAGGTTTAGACAGCAAGTAAAGCAACATAGATAACACACTAAGAACAAGAATAAATATTGTTCCTTGGCAAAAAAAAATAGATTGAGAAAAGCAAAAAAAAGGGGGGACTAAAAGAGAGAATTTTAGGCACAGAATACCCTCAGGGAGCAAATCAGCACTCCCAACCCCAGGAAAGAGCCATCAGGGGGATATTGTTCCACAGCTGCAGAGAAATCACTTCTCCCCCTCTCATTTCTTTCCAGAACAATGACATCCATCTGGGTCCGTGAAAAACTATAGTTGGGAGGAAGTCTGTTTATTAGGCCATTGCTACTTTGCAGTAAGTAGCAAGTACGATTTTGTTTCCTCTAAAACCTGGTTCTTTAAGTCCAGTGCTTTGCTTTTACTTATGGGAGATTTACAGACATTCACTAGTAGTAGGAAAAAATGGAAAGTCAGTGGGCTGTGGTAGAGAAGGTGCAATGCTATAACCCAGTGGTTCCCAACTTTACCAGTGGCAGTGGTGGTAGCAGGGGAAGAAAGGGGTAGTTTTGTGCACGGGCCCAACATTTGTTCAAATGGCGCTTCCTGTGCTCTTGCACTCGACCATCACTTGCGTGGCCTGGTTCCCTATGAGATGCAACCCAGTCCTGGGCTAGGGACCATTGAGCATGTCCCTAACTATTCATTCTCCAAACCTTTCTTTCTTTCTTTTTCTTTCTTTTTTCTTTCCTTATTTCTTCCATCCTTCTGTCCATCCATCTATCTATCTATCTCTACCATCTATCTATATATCCATCCATCCATCCATCCATCCATCCATCCATCCATCCATCCATCCATCTTTTCTCTTATATTATACTATTGTTGCCTTGATGCTAAAAGTTTAAAGTGAAAAGAACATACTGCTCCTTTGTTAGGTCCATAAAAATTTTGTGGCAATGAAGAGCTGATAGGTTCATAGAAGAAAAAGAAATGGGATTCATTGAAATGTTGTGGCTTCATTCCAACATGCCTAAGTTGTAGTTTAAAGATTTAAAAAGTGGGGAAGACAACTATTGTAATACTGGGGGTATTAGGACAGAAGGAGAGGAGAATGTACTTCTATCAGCCTAAGCAGAAATAAAAAAGAAGGTGTTTTCAGGAGATGTAAAGATAACCTGGAGAAGAAGTAAGGAAGCTGGTGGAAAAAACAGAGTAGCTGGGAGATTTTGCTGGATTCAGTGATCAACTGGGTTTTTAAAAAGGAAAGTACTTATCCCCCGAGGACAGCACAGCCTACCCGCCTGGTCTAAACAGGTATGTAACGTATCAACCAGCCACTGGATCAAAGGATACAGCACAGGAAACAGCAGTGTGCTGAAGTGCCATCTGCCCATGCAATGCACATAAAAACAGATGCAGCTGGGATTGCACTGTTGGGGCTACCATCTTGACTTTATTTGACCATGTCTGGAACAGAAAGTAAAGGTTGATATTCACGTTTTCTTTTCTTCTGTCATAGATGGAGCTGCTATGGCTTTACATTTTGCTTGGAGCTGTTTTGAAACTTTCTTCAGGCATTACCTACAACGAAGAAGGCAAGTTGTGATTTCAAACGCATTCATTCCTGATTGTTAGAATGATCAAAAGGAGAGGAGAAGATGGACGCTCAGGCTAGGGGATTTGCTCATTTTTCTCTTTCTTTGCCTGTTTATGCCATAGGAAGCCTCGTGCTGGCTTTTTTGTGCTTTTTTGTGATGTCCTGGGCAGCTACCATGACCATCAATCATTTTCCTGACACCATAAGGAAATTTTGCTTTAAATGACAGCTGAAATCATGCTTTTGTTAGGTTTCATAATGGATTCTATTTTAGTTGTTGTAATGTCCTTGTTTTATTGTGAGATCTCATTGGCTTTGTCAAATTGTTCTTGAATGTTTTTGTTCTGCTTTACTTGATTTCAGATCACTTTTACTCTGTTCTGTTTTCCACCTGGTTCCATTTTCTATAGTTACTTTTTTTGCAACATAATGACCTCAGGCTATCCTTCTTTAAAAGATCTCACCCTGCCACCGTTCATCCATTAAACCAAAGTGAAACTTAGTTATACGAGAAGCAATAAATGAATATTGATGTTACAGTAAGAATTATCTATGAACATATGTGATTCCAGGAATTAGAATAAATCCATCTGCGGCACAAGTACTAATTGATATAGTGCATCATTCACCACAAGGGCATTCTCAGCTTCCTGACTAGACTTCTAAAGAATCACATTACCAGTATATCCTAGGTCTAGCAAATCCAGGCTGCAAAAATTCAGATGAACAATGGATCCTGGCAAAGAACTCTTGGCTGCCATCTAGTGGTTTTCCAGGTTTCTGCAGCCCAGATCTGGCAGTCCTCCTGGAAAAGTTGTGACTATCTTGCAGATATAGCTATTGAAAATTTCAAAACAAGACATATTATCTTAGATGCTGTGATGCTAATCTATCTCTTCTGTGAATGCATCATATGGAAAGTTTTGCAGCCAGAATGGAAACAAATTAATATTAATTGACCTCAGTGTGTGTGTGTGTGTGTGTGTGTGTGTGTGTGTGTGTGTGTTGCATTTGTGTTGATAAATTAATAAAGGGAGACTAGTATAGATCTATTTCAAGCTATTTAGCTCTCATCAGCTAGCCATACCCGTACTGAAATTCAAACCTGGGCTGTTTTTACACATTAGGCAGTTGTATTAGTCTCTAAGCCACAAGCTCTCCTCCCTTATCAGCTGAGACAAGGAAACGATTAAGCATTATGTCAAAGCACCTGGTATGGCCAAATATTGGAGGGAGAATACTGCTTCCCTTTTGCCTTTCAGCTCCACCCTAGGAGCCTTCCAGGCAGAAAACCATTTTTGTGAAGCAGTGTATATACCAGAGGTGGGTTCCTACCGGCTCGCATCAGTTCGGTAGAACCGGTTCATCAAATCTATTGAACCGGTTAAAAGAGGTTCCACCAG
This sequence comes from Thamnophis sirtalis, assembly GCF_051295495.1. NCBI lineage: Eukaryota > Metazoa > Chordata > Lepidosauria > Squamata > Natricidae > Thamnophis > Thamnophis sirtalis. The sequence goes on along the minus strand of NW_028261381.1, from coordinate 136,196,959 downwards.
TGGACCTGGAAAGCAGGCCATACCTACAGAAGAGGTTCCAAAATTTTTTGAAACCCACCACTGGGATATACATACACATACACATACATACATACACGCACGAGCGCGCGCACACACACACACACCAGGACAATCATTCTTGCACTAAAGTTTCATTAGAAAAGGATATCAATAATCTATTTCTGATCCAGTGCAAAATTTGTTATTATTCATTAAGGTGTTGTTCTGTAAATTAAATTTAATTCTTTAAATTAAAAGAATAACTCTATGGTATATGAATTTTTTGTTAGCAATTAAGCATTTGATTTGGCCCAAAAGAAGGAGCAAGGAGGCAATTTATATAAACTAATTTTTGCTACAAGCCCAGTGATAATATTAACAGTAGATGACACCAAGAATGTTTTGTCTGTCTGTCTGTCTTTCTTTCTTCCTACTTTCTTTCTTTCCTTCTTTCCTTTTTTCTTTCTTTTTCCTTCCATTTCTCCATCTCTCATCCATTTCTCTAAACTGTTTATGTTTCTCCTTCATGCTTTCATTTATATTAAACATCAAACATCATGGATGTACAATCTAAGTTTCACTGGCTGCATAGTGCTTTCCCAAATCTTGAGCATTAGTCCTAGAATGCATACATAATCATATTGTAATATAACACAAGAGGAAAAATACTATAGTCACATCATTATATTAATTACATTTGATTTCATTTTAGTTAGATTAAAATTTGGTTTTTATCCTGCTACCCTTCTAGTCATAGGTGTACATGAGCAAAGACCAGATGCAGCCTTTAGCCCACAAAGTTTGTACATCCTTGGTATAAATAAACATGTTTAGAGATGTTGTTATAGTAATTCTGTATTTTCTCTCAGATGCGGACACTTCACGTTTTTCTTGCTACAATGATTTGTTCTCAAGTGAGATTGCAAAGTCCAAATCAATCAAACTGTTTCTTTCATGGATAGGCTTAGTAAGTTTCTCATTCATTTTCATATACTGTGCAGAAAGTTAAATTATAGCAACTAACAATGACTTTTTAAAAACTCACTATCCAGTAAATAGGTTTACCAAATCTCTGTTTCACAGACTTCTTAAACAACAGGCAAAATGCCATTTTATTCATGCATTACAGCCTTCCACACAGGCACTATTTTACATTTGATTGTAACCGATCCATCCTTTCGCTCCCATGAGTCCGTTAAATCAAGGATTTCTTCTTTGTATGAATGAAATTATGTTATTTCTATAAAATTATTCTTTTGTTGTTATTTTTATAAAGTTCAGTTTGAATAGTTATATACAAGTATTTTGGATAAGAAACATCCCTGAAAATAAAGAATAGTTTTTTACTTGCTAGGGGAATTTTTTAAATCTATGGATGTATAGAAAGGATACGGTAAATAAAATGTAAATTAAAGAAATGGCTCTCAGCTATCAATTTTGGTCTAGTGCAGTGATGGCGAAGATTTTCGGCACTGAGTGCCCAAACAGGAACATGTGTGCATGTGTGTTCGCGTGCCGGAGCGCCGGAAACCAGAAGACCAGCTAGCCGGTGCACATGTGTGCACCAGTAGCTGGTCTTTCAGTTTACAACATGCACATGCATGCTGGCCAAGTGGTCTTCGGGCATGCCGGAGCACCAGAAACGCCAAAAGTGGCTGGCCGGCGCAGCCTGAAAACAGTCCCAAAAATGGCCTGAAAAGAACCCCCCAAATGGTCTGGTTTGGGGGCATTTTTAAGCCGTTTTCTGGAGCTTCGGTGCCTGTGAAGACCAGCTGGATGGAGTCCATGTGCATACCAGAAACCAAAAGATCAGCTGGCGATGGCGCATGTGTTCACACAGAGGGCTCTGAGTGCCACCTGTGGCACGCGTGTCATAGGTTCGCCATCACGGGTCTAGTGGTTAAGACAACAGTTGAGAAACCAGGAGACTATCAGTTCTATGCCTGCCTTAAGCATGAAATCCGCCTGGTGATCTTGGGCCAGTCACTCTCTTTCATCCCAAATCACCTCACAGCAGTGATGTGTGGTGAGGTTCACGGCCGGTGAGGCAAGTGGGCAAAAGCCGCCCTATGTCTGCCAGCACTAGCCGCCCGTGTCGGGGCTTCGGGTGCGGCTTTGGCGGTGGGGAGAAAGAAGGGGAAACATGGGCCTAGGCAGTCCGCTCATACACGTGCGCCCCCGGCCACACACTTCCCCCTTTGCAAAAAGGCAAAGTCGAAGCAAAAGCAGGGAAAGCAGAGCCAGACCCGAAAGCGTTTTGAAGGGGTTCAAGAGAAAGCGAGGGCCGGAGAGCAACGGGGCACAGTGCTTGTTACCCGACTTGGAGAGGCATGGACGGTGGGGTGGGGGACTCCTGGATCAGTCCTCCCTACCCTGAGTCAGGGCGGAAGGACGGCCGGAGAGACTCGGGCGAGCAAGCCATGCACAGCGCACAAGCGGCACCCCTGCCGCCTTCCAGCCTCTCTCCGCCCGTCTCCTCTTGTTCTTGAGCTTCCTGTGAGGGTTGTAAATTGAGCCCTGTTTTTGATGAGGGGTGAATCTTGGTTTTTCCTTGGAGTATACCTTATGATTAAGTAAAATAAACCTGAGGTACATTCTAATAAACATATTTTACTGTAAAATAAATAACAAACAAACTTACTGGCTAATAACTACATTCTTGTAAAGTTCCTAGCCTACCTCCTCATGGCAGGCAAAACAGAAAGAGAAAGAAGAAAGCAAAAAGACATGCATACTAGGCTCACAGAGAAGAGCCAGCCTACCGTATGTCTTAGAATATAAGCACAACTGGCAAAACAAAAGAAAAAACCATCGTGACACTGCCAAAATAAAGTCTTCTGTTTCTTTTTTCAGTACTCCTGATCTTAACCAGCTCCAAGTTAGCTTTTGGTCAGCTTTGCCTTCAATACTTTTCAAGCATTGGCTATGCATAGCTTTGTTTTTCCAATTTTCATCTCGCTTCTCAATTACTTCTTTCTTATATTCAGCTATATTATTTCTTTCTTTGTTTCTTTCTTTCTTTCTTTCTTTCTTTCTTTCTCTTTCTTTCTTTCATTTTGGAAAAGTACCAATCTGACCAACAATATTATTTATGTTCTCAGGATTTCTTTGCTTTTTCCAAGTTTGATTTATGGTTGTGGGTTAGATAAATTTAACTTACCAACCTTTCATCTCTTCCTGTTCCTCCTCCTGGTCCTTTTGCTTTGACAAGAAGTTCAGCATTTTGTCAGCCATATTTATAGGCTGTCGCCCTGACTCCGATTCAAAAGACAAATCTCTCACCTGCGAGGGATCTGTTGCCTCCCCCTGGGTCTGATGAGACGCTGTCACTGTTCCCTCTAAGGTGCGCGGCTGCGCGGCTGCGCACATGGCTGCAATTCCCCGCACAGTAGTTTCTAATTGCCGCGCAGAGGCATGTGGGGCAGGCATCTGGACACGAACTACAGAGCGATCACAATCAAAACCTCCTCCAGCTAAACTTTTTCTACTGCAGTACATTGCCGCCCGACTTCAGGATTCTCTAATCAGTGTAGGTTGAAAAGAAAAACGGGAAAGGGATCTTAAAGATTTAAAACTCTGGAGCAAATGCTTCAGAGGCAACAACAGTTTTCACGGGGAATTACAAGAGTCAGAGAGCCCTGCCTGGAGTTTTGCTCCCCCTCCCCCCCCAACTTCAGACCTGCTGTGAGATCGGCTAATTTGCTATTGCCTGGGCTGGCTCTCCCCTGGTTACATTTAGCAACAATGTAGCTCTTTTGAGCTCTTTTTCTCCCTCCTCAGCCCCGCCCGACTTCAGGATTCTCTAATCTGTGATTCTGTGTAGATCGAAAAGAAAAAAGGAAGGAGGGAGGGGGATCTTAAAGATTTAAAACTCTGGAGCAAATGCTTCAGAGGCAACAACAGTTTTCACGGGGAATTACAAGAGTCAGAGAGCCCTGCCTGGAGTTTTGCTCCCCCCCTCCCTTTCAGACCTGCTGCAAGATCGGCTAATTTGCTATTGCCTGGGCTGGCTCATTTAGCAACAATGTAGCTCTTTTGAGCTCTTTTTCTCCCTCCTCAGCCCCGCCCGACTTCAGGATTCTCTAATCTGTGATTCTGTGCAGATCGAAAAGAAAAAAGGAAGGAGGGAGTGGGATCTTAAAGATTTAAAACTCTGGAGCAAATGCTTCAGAGGCAACAACAGTTTTCACGGGGAATTACAAGAGTCAGAGAGCCCTGCCTGGAGTTTTGCTCCCCCTCCCCCCCAACTTCAGACCTGCTGCGAGATCGGCTAATTTGCTATTGCCTGGGCTGGCTCATTTAGCAACAATGTAGCTCTTTTGAGCTCTTTTTCTCCCTCCTCAGCCCCGCCCGACTTCAGGATTCTCTAATCTGTGATTCTGTGTAGATCGAAAAGAAAAAAGGAAGGAGGGAGGGGGATCTTAAAGATTTAAAACTCTGGAGCAAATGCTTCAGAGGCAACAACAGTTTTCATGGGGAATTAGAACAGTCAGACTCAAAGAGCCCTGCCTGGAGTTTTGCTCCCCCCCCCTTTCAGACCTGCTGCGAGATCGGCTAATTTGCTATTGCCTGGGCTGGCTCATTTAGCAACAATGTAGCTCTTTTGAGCTCTTTTTCTCCCTCCTCGCTTCTTGGGGCTCCACCAATGGGGGAGCAAAGCCCAGCGCCAGGCTTTGGGCTAACACAGGGATCTGCAAAGTTGGCTGTTTTAAGACTGGTGGACTTCAACTCTCAAAATTCTGGAAGTTGAAGTCCACCAGTCTTAAAAGAGCCAGCTTTGCAGATCCCTTGGCTAACCTGATTGATGCCCTCGGAGGTGGAAAGAGGCGAGAGAGCCCGGTCACATGAGTCATGACACACATCAGCTTTGTGACCACATTGCTGAGTAATAAAAATTCCAGTCCCACGTTGTAATGAAGGAATACCTATATTTGATAACTCATTGGGATTTTCAAAGTCATTGAGAATATTTTTGCTTTTAATCTAATTAAACTTCCTATCTGTCCGTTTAAAATAGTGACTTCCATAGAGCAAACTAAAATCACTACTTTATAAACAAAAGGAAGGTGTTTTTTTCTCTTATTTGGTTATGGTAGTGCCATTTTAACAATCTATATTTGCAAGTAGTATGCAGTTTTGCAGTAGTAGTAGGTTACTGAAACCCTCTGTACAGAAAGGAGCAAATTCCCACAAATTTTTAAACAATCAGCAAGCATTGTTGAACATGCAGGCAATAAATCCTTGAGTTTACAAATTAACGATGGAAGAAAACTCTTAGATGTGAATGAGACTTTAATTATGGTGATTTTAATAATTTTACTCATTTAAAATAGCAAATTGCATATAATACATTCACAGAAGCATACAGTGTATAGACAACTTTTGCAATTGAATGTTAACTCATTAAAATGAAGTATATCAAGTGAAATTCATTAAAATGAAGTATATCAAACATTTACTATTTTAATATTAGTGATATTAAGTGCCATTTATATATTCATTTCAAAGCTCTTTTTTATTTAATCCAAAATGAATTTGAAAAGATAATTGTAATAATTGATAAACCCTAACCCTATAGGTACATCATCAGTCAGTGCTGATGTCAAAACGTAAAGCTGGAGTAAATGTTGTTACGAAGAAAAAGTGCAGCTGGAAGTTTAAACTAGAATGGTCTTGGGTGACATCTGTGAAAAAAATTCAGGTGCTCAGGCATGAAAATGTGCCGCTCAAACACTATACTTTTCCGCCTACACTTAAAAAAAATTAGAGGGAACATTGGACGCTGTCCTCTTTGCCCTCCCTCCAGGTGGGGGGTTCTGGTCCAGACGGACTTTGGAATTGGTTTGTCAGACAGGGTTCATGTGAGGCTCTTGAGAGCCCACACCCCCCACATCTGTCCAGCTGAAGAACTTCCTCTAACTCTATATGAAACTATGTGAAATTTTAAAAAATATACATAAATCATTAAAATCAGTAAAATCAAGCCTAATTAGAATTTTGAATCCAGAGAAGCAAATAGCTATAGAAGAACTCAAAGAAGAAAGGGGGCAAGACATTGAAGGGGTAGAAGCGGAGGGAAATAAAAAGCAGAAAAAACACTCCTTTGATCCTGGCAGTGGTGTAGGGAAAATTGTGATTCTTTTCCGTTTTGTTTCCCCAACAAAAGGGAAAAGAAAGCTCCAAAAGTGATCTTGGAGGCTGTTAGTACATAAGGAAAATTGAAGCAGGAGGTTATGCCCCAACAAAGAGGAATATAAATTATTCCTTTGGTCACCTGGGGAAATTTGAAGGGAGTGGATGTGTCAAAATAAATTATTATTTTTATTATTATTATTAAAGAGCCGAGGTGGCGCAGTGGTTAGGGTGCAGTACTGCAGGCCACTTCAGCTGACTGTGATCTGCAGTTCAGCAGTTCAAATCTCACCGGCTCAAGGTCGACTCAGCCTTCCATCCTTCCAAGTTGGGTGAAATGAGGACCCAGACTGTGGGAGCAAGTTGCTGACTCAATTTGCTAAAAAAAAATGTAAACCGCTTAGAGAGGGCTGAAAGCCCTATTAAGTGGTATAAGTCGAATTAATTAATAAATAAATAAAATAAAAATAAAGAAAAGGGAGAAGATAGGAACAGAGAAGTGGGACAAAAGACTTACCAGGAAAAAAACCAGATAATTAGAAACTAATATATGGGAAAATATAAAGTTAAGATAAGAGCTTTATTCCTAAATATAATAATTAAATGGAGTTGCTAACTGGTTGAACATGATAATGGAAAGATAACTAAATAAAAATTAAAATATATGGAATATGGATAAATATGAAATTGATATGGGGAGCTTGTAAAGCAGAGGTTTGTGATTTACCTTTTTAACATGATAATTAAATTGAGCTGCGAATTGAGTGAATATGACAATACAAGGACAACTAAGCATGGGTCAAAATCTATGAAACATGGACATATATAGAACCTTTTAGATGATGAACAAAGTGAGATGTTTATAGCTTGTTACTTTATATTACATTAAGGGAAGTATAATGAACACTGAACAGCGAAGAGTGTCATCTAGAGATAATTAAGGCTAATCTAATCCAAGATATAAAAAATGGAGAGGAAACATGGAATATACCTACAATGGGAAACTATTGTGATAAAAAGACAGAATCACAAATTGGGGGCATGTAAGGATGTATAATTATATAAAGATAATAATGACAATAGCTGAGAATTGTAACCAGGTCCACAGCTTGACCAAAATTAGGTTGCGGGGGGGGGGGGGGCGTTTAAAAGCACAATGACTATATATGTATACTTTTCTGTTATATCACCTTTTTTTACTAAAAAGGAGAAAAATTAAATATGTGTATTGAAAAAGAATTATAAATACCATTAACATAAAAAGGAGCTTGCTCAGAAGCTGAAATACACCAAGATGAAGAGTGGGAAGTAGAGGAGAAAGGGAAGGGAAGAAGAGAGGGATAGGAGAGAGGACAAGGGGGGGGAGAAATGAGGAGTGATAAGGGGAGGGAGGAGAAGGAGAGAGGAAGGGGAAGTTGAGAAGAGAAGGATGACAGAGGAAAGAAAGAAGGTAGGGAGCGGGAGGAGAGAGGGAGAAAAATGTGATGGACAAAGTACAAATATGGTGTATGGAGAGCAGAAGAGCCAATAATTGGTTCTTGGGAGTTGTTGGTTAGATGTATTGATGTAAATATTTAATAATGCAATATGATGTTGGCTATGTAATAGTATACATGTGATTATATGTTATGAAAATGGGGGAAAAACTTTAATCAAAATAATAATAATAATAAAGATACAGATTGAATCTATTTAGCTATATCACAGAAGCAGCAACTTGGAAGGTGTTTTTGTAGGAATTAGGAATTTGTGTGTGTGTGTACATGCGCGTGTGTGCAGGCATGTTTGTATTGGCATATTATTTAACATTTTAAACATGTTCAGTGCTATGGTTGGACAATATGACTTTGTGTATACCTTTTTTTCCTTTTTTTTTGGCGTGCATCTCATCTCAAAGACAGTCATCTGCCATTTGTATGACATTAATGAAACTGATACCAAGGAGAACAGAAGAAAAAATCTACTGCGCTATTCTTCAATAGGTCTTGCTCCCAGCATACAGATCTTCAATAGCACCTACTCAAGAGTCTTCTTCTTTGAAACGTCTCTGGTAAATAAAATGACTAGGGAAGGTAAATTGTTCAGTGGGAAAGAAAGTGCAAGGTTAGATTCCTTTCCTGATATACAATGGCAGAGTTGGAAGGGACCTTGGAGGTCTTCGAGTCCAACCCCCTGTTGGACAGGAAACCCTATACCATTCCAGACAAATGGCTATCCAACATCTTCTTAAAGACTTCCAGTGATATCTTCAGTTAGATTCAAGTGGCAAATGATTGAAAGATGTAGATATATAGAGAGAGACTTCCAGTAGTATGAGGCAACAATAGATTAAATATTAAAATAGTCCTATCCGGTGTACAGCAGCATCTTGCCTTTCTATTATTTTGTAGCAGAAGCCAGCAATCTTTTCAGATGATGGGCATTATTATCTAATTGTACATGTTATAATAGGTGCTACAAAAATATACAACATTTCTAAAATGTTTTTTCTAAAACTTTTTTTTAAAGCATTTAAAAAACAATTTGCAGTTGTGCAAAAATAGTGATTTTAGGAGACTCGGGTCCTTTATATCCCCCTAACATTGTATAGGATTTGGCAATCTCGTGGAATTTCCACCATTTATTTTAAACAAGTTATCTTCCTTTTTAATTTACTTTTGGTTTCCTTTAAGAGGCTCATGTGTGCCATGATTCCTGCAAGAATGGGACTACCAGATATTTCAGTGCTTGGAAGATTTGAATAAAAAATTGTGAGGAAAAAGTTGAGATTTACAACATTGCTCAGGCTGAAAGTGGAGTTTATTGCAGTTGAAAGAGAAGGCATATTTTGATCTCTGTACTTGATAATATTAAATCTCAAGGAAATACACATACAACACATCTGCAGACATACAGTATGTGTCTGTGTACATGTGGCATTCATGATGATTGATACTACTTTCAGGATCAGATCTAAGTTATCAGTTACTGTGAATTACAGCAAGAGATGATTTGGTCCATTTATGGGCCTTGATAATCAACTCTTTGGTACAATTTGCATTAATCTGAATTAAAAATTTTACTTTACTTATGTATTATAAGTTTATGCTGCCCGTCTCCCCTATAAGCTGACTTAAATTAAGATGTTCATTTTTGAAGTGGCATAAACATTGTTATTTTAATTTGATATTCCTACAATACATACTCATTTACTTTCTTGGCCAGAAGTGGAGTGCCACTGTTTTCTTCCAGTATACAGTATATACCGTATCTACACCTATAGTCTATAAACTCGGGGTTCCATCTGAATACTAATCATTGACATCATGTAGTTATTTTAAGATATGAATATAAATAAGAAAATTGCATTACTTCTGTTTTTGATTTTTCCCAAGGAGCTTATAGCCCATTCAAGAGTAGTTTCTCCCCACCTAAGCATCAAGCAATAAATTTGGTTAAAAGATTGACTCATGCAGGCTTAGCTAGTAAATTTAGCTGAGAAGAGAACCGAATCTAAACCAACCATACCATACAATACTAAATGCATATTAAAATTATGATGTATAAATGACTATAGCTGTTTAAACTTTAAGTCTGAAAGTCTTTTTCTGACATAATTTCTAAAGGGAGAAGGAGATGAAGAAGTGGATTCATGGTCTATTACAATCCCTAGAGAAACTATTACAAATAATAAAGGTGAGAGATTGCTATAAGCCACGGTGGGTGGCACAGTGGTTAGAGTGCAGTACGATGGGCTACTTCCGCTGACTGCCGGTTGCCTCCAATTTGGCAATTCAAATCTCCCCGGGCTCAAGATTGTCTCAGTCTTCCATCTGAGGTGGGTAAAATGAGGACTCAGGTTGTTGGAGGCAAAACGCTGACTCTGTAAACCGCTTAGAGAGGGCTGTGAAGCACTGTGAAGCGGTATATAAGTCTAAGTGCTAAATGTTATAATAGCACGTTTCTTCTAATGGGATTATTTCTGCTTCCTTAGTTTAATTTGCACCAATGCCCCATAGTGTGTCATATTAACCATAAACAATATAAAATGATAAATATAAATGTAAACATGAATATAAGTAAGAAAATGACATGAACCCCCAAATATGAAAACATATTCATTATTGAAAAGGCAACTGAATAAGTCCACTGAATATGCCTGGGTGTATTGTATATTAAAGAAAGATGTTAATATATTTAGATGTTCATAGGAATTATACTCATATTCTATTTCCTGTTTGACTAGATCTTGCTTCAGTAGAGGAATGGTTTGTAAAATTCAATATGCATCATGGGTTAGGTATGTTCACCACTGAAGGAACATTATTGGATATAATGCGAGGTAAGTTTTAGCTACAGTCCAGGGAAATTACTTGTAGAAGCTACATTCCATTCAAAGCTTTCTGAAGGTGTTCAGATATTAAATGGTGGTCATATGATTGACTAAGACACTACAGCCATGAGGAGAGATTTGTTTGTTGACAGCTGAGATAGATTATCAAGTGACTTTTATTACTGGAATTTAGGATAAATAACTCCAAATCAAATATGAAGGACAGATAGCAATTCTTTGTTTATTTAAATGGCATTATTCTCCAGGAAGTATTGGAATTTAGACACTAACTAGATACATAGTATTTAGGATTGGGCTCATAATAATGGGGCTGTAAATATATTTTCAATGATTTTAACAATGAAAATCTTTATTTTCATTCTGTATCTGTATTTTATAGTAAAGTTAGAAAACTGTGCAGAATACACATTTCTTATATATTAACCTCACTGTCTTATATTTTACAGAGCCAATGATTTGGTGGATTTTTGAAATGGGTAAATACGTAGATATTACTCTAACAATATCTGAGATAATAGATTTGGAAATCACAAAGAGTCCTTGTGCAAGTGATATAGCAATAATTGGTGTGATTTATAAAAAGAAAGATATGGGTAAGTGCATCCTCTTGTAACTGCATATTATTTGATGAGTGTTACATAGCTACAACCCCCAATGATGATAGATTTGCTATCCAACAAGGTAATCTGATATATGTGTACTCAGAACCAAATGCTACTACATGTCCCTATTCATACAGATAATCCTAGACTTATGACCACAAATACGAAATTTATGTTGCTGAGACAGTTGTTACGTGAATTTGGCCCCATTTTACAACCTTTCTTGCCACAGTTGTTGAATCACTGCAGTTGTTGAGTTGGTAACATGGTTGTAAAGTGTTACTTTACAACTTCCCCATTGACTTATTCTTGTCAGACGGTGGCAAAGGATTATTACATATCCTGGGATACTGCAACCATCATAAATATGAGTCAGTTGCCAAGTATCTGAATTTTGATCACATGACCATGGGGATGTTACAACAGTCGTATGTGCAAAAAAGCCACTTTTTTCAGTTCTGTTATAACTTTGAACAGTCACTAAATGAACTGTTGTAAGTCAAGGACTATCTGTACTTACTTAGGAATAAGTCACAGTGAGCTCAGTGGGTTTAATTTCCTAATAAATAAGTGAACTCGTAACAGACTTTGTCTTTTAAGCCTGTAAAGGATTACACAATTATGTTTTCTTAAGATTGCAAGATATTTTACTGAGGCCAGAGATCTATAAACGTTAGAATTAAGTAAATTTATTTCAAATTTACCACACATACCCAGAGACAAACAAAAGTGTAAGAAATTTGCCATCGTCCAAATTTGTCTTCTTATTGGTACTTCATCACCATATTTTCATTTTTTTCCCAACAGAAGCTGAACAAGGAAAGAATCCTGTTGGGCAGGATTCTGTGTTGGTAGTTGTTTGTGTTCTTTTTTCTCCATGAGGACATCCTGTTTTGGGAGGAAGTAACCGCCCTCTGGGGAAAGGAGAGAAGATCCCACTGCATCAGGCTTCTGAGTTGATTGACATTTGCCTTCCTACCTTTCTACTTAGCTATAATGTCCAAGAGGCAATTGGTTATAAGTTATAACTTATAACCAGGGGTGGTATTCAGCCAGTTTGGATAGTTTGTGCGAACCAGATGCTAATTTTACATCTGGTTTGACGAACTGGTAGTTGCAAGGATTAGCTGGCCCACCCACCCTGCCTCGCCCCACCTAGGAGTCTCCACGTGGCCCATTTTGGATGTCAGTTAAATGCAGGGCCTGCACAGAGGCTCTGGGAGGGCGAAAAACGGACCTCCCAGAATTTCCGGGAGTTTGGAAACAGACCCATTTCTGGCTTCCATAAGGCCTCCAGAGGCCGTGGGAGACCGTTCTTGCCCACCCTGAGACTCAACAAAAGCCTCCAGAGCCTGGGGAGGTCAAAAGACAGGCCTCCCAGAAGTTCCCAAAGTCTGGAAATGGGCTCATTTCCGGCCTCCGGAGGGCCTCTGGAGCCCGTGGAGGCTTTTTTCACTCTCTTGGAGGCCCGAGAAAAGCCTCCGGAGCCTGGGGAGGGTGAAAACGACCCCCCCACACATACCATGGTGCAGGAGACCGAGTAGGCCACGCCCACCATGGCCACGCTCACCCAGCACCAGGCAGAGAACTGGTGGATAAAATCTTTGAATCTGACTCCTGGAGTAATTTCAAGAAATGCTAAAATGATGAATCTTGTAACTAGTTCTAAAACAATTTGCATAACTTTCTTCTGCTGGTTGTCTCAAAAGTGGTTTTTTTTCCTCCAAAAGGTAACTGGACTATGTTTTTTCCTTGAGGAAGAAGACATTCTGGTACTCATCCAAGAAGCTTCTTCAGTTATGGCTATCTGGGGGTGGGGCGAGGGGGGGGATGAAAGGATAGGTTCTGACAACTGTGCACAACTAAGCCTTGCATCCCTCCACCACCACCATCTAGCCAAAACTGATGAAGTTTTTTGATGCAAAGCAAAATCTCTTCTTTTTCCTCAAGGAAAAAACACAGTTATACTTTTTGGGGGGAGGAGGGGAAGCAACTTTGAGACAACCATGACCTGGATGACTGAGAATCTCCATAGAAATATTTCTTCTGTTGAGAAACCTGTTGATTGGGGACACTTCCACATGGTCTTTGAGTTGGTCTCTTTCTGGCTTAGCTGAATTGAATTCAGAATCTTGCTTATACAGTACATAAAACGCCACTGTAATCTGTTTAGCTACTCACCTCTACTTGCCACGTTTTGTTACGTTTTCGGTCAGAACAAGAAATTCAGTTGAGCTCTTATGTTCTGCAAGCTCCTGAAGATGCAGAAGGGCTTCCAACTAGAGATGAGCTATGACTATAGTAAATGTTGCTCCCTTTGCAGTGTCATGTCCCCACCTATCCTGTAAAACCAAATATAAAAGAAATGCCTTATTTCTCTTCATCCACGGGAACCCAAATCTGTTTCACCTCTGAAAATTCTAGATGACTTGTAGAAATGGGAAGCCTACAGCACTGTACTATGTATTAATATCATGATTTGTATATAATTCTGTTTTTATTTCTGTATTCTTTTTCTGGGGATTCATAGGACTAATTATAGGAATGACCTACGATGGATTTATGACCTCAGATGTAATTTGGCGTAATTTAACAAAAGACATTTGTGTTCTCCTGGATTACGGTAATATTTTCTTTTCAATTAGGATATGTCTTTTTTCATTTTCTGTATTCCTAAATTTTATGACAGAAGCCTAAGACTCATGTAGCCCTAAAAACTTAACTATAGGCTTCAGAGGTCTCTCCCAGATTTATATACCAATTATCATTTTTGATAAGTCTGGAGGGAGAAAATATTAAATAATGTGATTGGACTGTAAACATACTATAACTTAACTATAGCTTAATTAAGATAAAAAGTAGGCTCAAGATAGAGAAGTATCTTGACAGACTTGAACATTGGGCCCTATTTAACAAAATGAAATTTAATGTAGAGAAAAGTAAGGTGCTATACTTAGGCAGAAAAACCAAATGCACAGGTATAGAATAGGTGGTACCTGGTTCAACAGTAGTAACTGAAAGAGGGATCTTGTAGTAAACAATCACTTAAATATGAGCCAGCAGTGTGCTGCAGCTGTCAAAAAAGACAATACACTCCTTGGATGCATTAATAGAGGGATAGAATCAAGATAAGATGAAGTGTTAATATCACTTTATAATGCCTGGGTAAGATCACCCTTGCAATATAGCGTCCAGTTTTAGCAGCCACAATATAAAAATAGATGTTGAGACTCTAGTAAAGTGCAGAGAAGTGCAACAAAGATGATTAGGGGATTGAAGACTAAAACATATGAAAATGGTTGCAGGAATTGAGGGTGTCTAGTTTAATGAAAAGAAGGACTAGGGGTGACATGCTAGCAGTGTTTTAATATCTATGGAGATGCTGCAAAGAAGGGGGGGTAAACCTATTCAACCATTGCTTCCTGTCCTGAAGGCAGTACAAGAAACAAGGGATAGAAATTAATCAAGGAGAGAACCAGCTAGAACTAAGGGCAAATTTCCTAACAGTTAGAACAATGAATCAGTGGAACGACTTGCCTCTAGTGGTTGTGGGTGTTCCAACAATGGAGGTTTTTAAGGAGAGCTTGGACAACCATTTATCTGAAATGGTACAGGGTTTTCTGCTTGATCAGGGGGTTGGACTAGAACAACACCTTCAAAGTTCCTTTCAAATCTGTTATTGTGTTATTAAATTCGGTTTTTCTTTCCTGGTCTGGTCTGATGCTTTTTGGGGAAAGGGCCGGAAAAAGTTGTATGCTCCATTCTTTAAGGCCTATTAGAATTCTGTATGGTAATTTTATGCTTTGGAGAGAAGATCCCGATGCATCATGTCATCTCTTCACTGACTCAGAATAATCGCTGTTCTTTTAATCCTAAAAGATAATGGCCAGTGCCCTTATAAGCAGTTGGAGTTCAGGGGGTTTCAATTAATGCCTCATAACCAACTGGCTTTTCCCATGAATTGTCCTGCTGATGTTTCAGTCACTGTTATTTAATTGCCAAATCCAAGCTCGAGTGAGTTGATGCCCCTGTGCATGCCCAAATCTTTCCCTCTGTTTTGTACCATCCTCCTATCAGTGCTCCTTTCTTCTTCTTTTTTCAGAAATGCACCCAATTTGCAGTTTCCAGATTAAATATATGGGTTCAAATACATTCTGCATTTCTCTCAAAATTTCAAACCAGAAAGCAAAGTGTTCGATCACATAACCGGTTGTTAAATCAGTTGTAGCCCACCCCTAAAGACACTCCTGATAGGACTCAGAAAACAAGCATATATATTATATTGAAGTTTTTAATCTTCAATAAAATTTTGCCAGGAAACAAATGTATTTGCTTTAGGTGTTTTGTTCTTGGTGCCTTGCTGTTGTTCATTTATCTGTCAGCTCCAACTACACTGGTCTTTAATATATTAACATAAATGTCCATTCTCCTTGTTGCATCATACAGTCCATCTAAAATCCATTGTAAATCATTCAAGTTCTCAGATAGCAACACAATATTTTCGGCATACCTGTAAATCTACACAAAACTTGACAAGCATTCCTTACGCTTATCTATCTATCTATCTATCTATCTATCTATCTATCTATCTATCTATCTATCTATCTATCTATCTACCTACCTACCTACCTACCTACCTACCTACCTACCTACCTACCTACTCCCTCAATCCTCAAATTTGGATGTTTGAAAAATGTACATTATTTGCCTTATTGGTAGAAAATAATGTTAAAAGATATAAAGAAAAATAACCACTCTCCCATGAATCTTTTTCATTTCTACAGATTGCTCTGGTCTTGCACTTGTGGATGTCCTTCTAATAAATACACGTTTAATACTACTTACTACATTGGGTCTATTTGTCAGTGAAGATATGCGGCATTTTACTGGAACGAAAATTAAAGTATGTTTTGAATATACCCTTCCCCTATGATCTGGTGTAGTAAAGTTAACAAAGAACATACTGAAAACATGTTCAGAGAATGTTTGAAAACAGACATTTTAGACTTTTAGAAATCTTTTGAAGGAAACTGAGGGGTGCCTATAAGTGAGATCAAACTAAAGAAGTAGAACACAGAGTTAGAGGAAAAAGTTAGAAAAAGTGTAGTGAGGAATCGAAAGAGATTAATGCATTGTTTATTTCCATAGAAAGATATTCACAAACTATTTCATAGCTACTCTCTCTGCATCTTCTATTAAAATGAAAACTAGTAGCAAATCTGATGATGGGCGTATATTGAATCATCCTGAATCAAGAGTATAGCTCAAGATTTGGGCTTGCTATAGACAAATGAACTCTTTTCTTTCATGCATTTATTTTAAAGATACATAGCCTATATTTCTATTTAAGTCAGTGATCTGCTGTAAAGCTATTAACTTGTTCTCATGGCAAGTTTCTTCTGTGAATTTAAGGCAATCAAGCCTTTTCCCTCATGGCACTTCAGAACAAACACCTGTGTAAGTCTTGGAGCTGGTTAAAAAAAAAAACACTTGAATTAGATACCAACTTTCTGGTAAGAATGTCATGGTTCCACTACAGTTTCCACTTGAAGTCTTTTAGTAAAAGGCTTTGTGATCTAGGAATACTTTCTATGGTATAAATCGACCGTTGACTTACCTGAACGGTCCTCCTATGTGTGCTGTGAGGGGAATCCAAGCATGGGTTAACTTTGTCCATTAGCCTAGAGACTGAGTTATGAAAATTGGTGACCACACCTCCTCTGACTGGTAAGGTCAGTTTTGTACGAAGTCAGCCGTTTAATGATGTATAACAATAACAAAATAGGCCGGAGCCTAACAGGTATACAAACACGGCAACAATAACAAGATACAACCAGTCACAAACAGTCATAGTCAAGTCAGAGATCAGAGTCAATCAGGTGAAAGTCATGACAGCCCTGCCCAGCCGAAGCTGCGGGCGGGTTTGGATTCCCCTCGCAGCACACATAGAAGGACCGTTCAGGTAAGTTAACGGTCGTTCTCCTGTGTGCTGCTTGGGGAATCCAAGCATGGGACATGCCAAAGCAACTAAGAGTCAGGGCAGGAGCTAGGCTGGCCAAGGTCCCCCACAGGGGGGAGCACCTGTTGCAGCACACGCCGCCCAAAGGAGGCCTCAGCCGAGGCATACACATCAACTTTGTAGTGTCAGATGAATGGTGAAGGTATAGACCAGGTTGCCGCCCTACAGATTTCTTCCACTGAAGCTTGCGTGGCCCAGGCCGCTGTGGTAGCCGCACTCCTGGTAGAATGGGGAGTGATGCGCCTGGGTACCTGCCAAGATTGACTGCCATAAGCAAGGGCGATGCAGGCCTTCAACCAGCGACCTATCGTATGGGAAGAAACCTTCTGCCCCATCGACAATGGCTGAAAGGACATGAAAAGCACCTCCGAACGCCTGAAAGATGCTGTGCGTTTCACGTAGCGACGAAGGACCCTGCGCACATCCAGGTGATGCCATTGGCGCTCCTGCGGATGAGAAGGTTTGGGGCAAAAGTTCGGGAGGACGAGTTCCTGAGCCCTCTGAAATAACGTGTTGATTTTTGGAAGAAAGGCAGGGTCCAAATGGAGAACGACTCTGTTGGGGTGGAAAATATAGAGGTCCACCCGAACTGACAGCGCCGCCAGTTCAGAAACCCGTCTAGCTGGTGTAATGGCCACCAAAAACACGGTCTTAAGAGTCAGTAGTCGAAGACTGATGGAAGTAATAGGTTCGAATGGAGAGTCCATAAGCGCCCTGAGCACTAAGGTCAAATCCCATGTAGGGTAGCGGTGCACGGTCGGAGGCCAGATGTTGGCCACCCGCTTCAGGAAAGCCTTGACTTGTGAATGTTGAGACAATGAACGACCCTGACCGCCCCCAATCACCGTGGCCAAAGCCGTGACCTGCCTGCGAAGCGTGTTGGGTGCCAAACCTTTGTTGAGACCCGACTGCAGAAAATCCAAAACTCAGGGCACCGAATCCTGCAGGGGGTCTGCCCCCGCCCGGCAGCACCATCTGCAAAAGGCCTGCCAAGTAGCCTCGTAAATCCGAGTGGTGGAGGGGCGACGAGCCGCTTGAATTGTGGCGATGACCTCGTTGGAGTAGTGAAGCTCGATCAGCAGAGCCCGCTCACGTGCCACACGGCTAACTGCAACAACTGGGGGTTTGGGTGTATGAGAGCCCCCTGGCAGAGCTGGATTTGTTCGTCCGGAATTCTCCACGGGCGTGAGATCGACAGGTATACAAGGTTGACATACCAGGGGCGCCGCGACCACATCGGAGCCACCAGGAGGACTTCCCCCTGCTCCATCAGTATCTTTTGTATGACCGCCGGGATCACTGGCAGCAGCGGGAAGGCGTAGAGAAGGCCGGCTGGCCACGGGCTGCTCAGGGCATCCACCCTCTCCGCCCCGGGAGTCACATATCTGGAGTAAAAGCGAGGCAGTTGAGCGTTGTGAAGTTGTGCGAACAAGTCCACTACTGGGCTGCCGAACCAGTGAGAGAGCTGTTGGAAGAGCTCGGGATGGAGTTGCCACTCCACATGATCCACCGTGGCTCTGCTCAACCAATCTGCCTGGACGTTGGAGTCGCCCGAGATATGCTCCACCTGGAGCGACAACAGTCTGGACTCCGCCCAGTGATGCAACATCTCCGCCTCCAACATGAGGGCCCTGGAGTGCGTGCCCCCTTGGCGGTTGACATGCGCTTTGGCAGCCACATTGTCCGTTAGGATCAGTACGTGGTTGTGGCTCACAATGTCCTGGAACTCCCGTAGGGACAGACGGATGGCCCGGAGCTCTAACCAATTGATGCTGTTGGTCAGCTCCCGACTTGACCAACCGGTGCCACCCAGTTCAAGGCATGGCCGCCCCACTCGAAGAGGCTGGCATCTGTCGTAACCTGGATACGATCCGGCTCCTTGAATAGGCAGCCTTTGAAAAGCTTGGAGGATGTCCACCACCAAAGGGATCTGAGTGGCTTGGACGGTAGTCGAACTTTGAGCTGTGAATGACTGCTGTGAGACCTTTGATAAGGGAGCAGGAACCATTGCAGAGGTCGTGCGTGAAATCTGGCCCATGGAACGATGTCAATGCATGAAATCATCTTGCCTAACAGCTGGAAGAGCAGGGCCAGGGGCACAAGGCGCTGAGCTGACATCTGGGTCGCCAGTCGTTGGATGCTCTGACATCTCTCCAAGGACAGGAAAACCTCGCATGTGGCAGAATTGATAACAGTCCCTAAGTGAAGCAGCGATGTAGTAGGCTGCAGATGACTCTTGGGAAGATTCAGGACAAAACCGTGCCTCCACAGGGAGTCCATCGTTACTTGAAGATCCCAAAGGGCCTGTTCCCGGGACGGTGACAGGACCAAGATGTCATCTAAGTAACAATTCACTCTCATGGGAAGCGAGCGAAGGGAAGCCGCCACCACTGCCAGGAGCTTGGTAAAGGTATGTGGTGCCGAGGAGAGATCGAATGGCAAGGCTTTGTACTGGAAATGTCGGTCTGCAAACTGGAAGCACAGAAACTTGCGATGTGCCGGGTGAATGGGCACATGGAGGTACGCTTCCTTGATGTCGACTGATGTCATCAAGTCACCCTGGCGGATGGCTGCCAGGATGCTCTTTAAGGACTGCATTTTGAACCTTTGGTACTTGATGTACCAATTGAGTCTTTTCAGATCTAAAATGGCCCGCCATCCCCCTGAGTTCTTGGGTACCAGAAACAATATTGAGTAAAACCCCAGGCCTTTCTGCCCTCTGGGAACCTGTTCTATGGCATTGATGGATAAGAGATGATGTATTTCGGCTTCCATGAGGCGCCGTTTCACAGAGCATCTGGGGACTGGACACCTGATGAATTGTCTCGGGGGGATGGAGAGAAATTCCAGGGTGAGGCCCAGTCTCACCACCTGAAGGGCCCAGGCGTCGGACATGGTCTCCTCACACTGATGAGCGAAGTCCAGCAGGCGGCCGCCCACTGGCACCTCGCCTTGGGAGTAACCGGTACCTTCAAAAGGACCGGTTACCAGATCCACGAAAGGACCACCTATTATGGGATTGCGCCTGATGCTGTTGGCGTCCCATATTCCTGGACCCCGCACGGTCCTGGCCGTGATCCTGAGTCTGGTGGAACGGCCTATTGTAGTGGGGAACAAAGGGAGCCGCTGAATATCCCGAGTAGCCACCTCGAAAGGACTGGCGTCTACCATATGGCTGCTGCCTCCTGTTGATGCGTCCCCCAGTGGAGGGGAGAACATTGAATGAGTATGGGATCAAGAACGGCCCCAAACAATGCCCCGCCCTTAAAGGGTGTGGAAGCTAAGCGCTATTTAGACTTAACATCTGCCTGCCAATGGCGAAGCCACAGCAGTCGCCTGGACGCTACATTGGAAACTACAGCTCGGGAAGCGAACTTGGCCGCATTAAGAGTGGCATCCGCCGAGAATTCCAGGGCAGCCATAATTTTGGTGACATCTTGGTGAAGACGCACCTCATCAGGGGCTAGCCTTTCCTGTAATTGCTTGAGCCAAAGAACTGAGGTTCTATTAAAGAATGATGCTGCTGTCACAGCGTGCAAGGCCCATGCTGCAGCCTGGTGAGTCTTACGAATGACAGTTTCGACCTTGCGATCCTCCGCTTTCAGACCCTCAGAAATCTCAGAGGGAATGAGGGCCAGGGAGGCCAGAGCCGCTACTGGTGGATCCACAGTCGGGAACTGCAAAATACTCTCCAAATCAGGAGTGGAGGTGTACAGTTTCCTGTCCCCATTGCTTGGAGGGGTAACCGCAGTCAGTTGATCCCACTGTTTTTGAATAAGATCCATAAAGAGTTTTGGAGAAGGAATCACCTCCTGCAGTGAGACCGGCTCAGCGAAGAGTCGCTCAGTGGAATCAAGGCCTATTGCAGAACCATCCTTAGAAGCCATGTCTCCCATATGGGTAGCGGCCTTAGCTTTATACAACAATGACTTGAATAACGTGGGTCGAAATAAGCTCGAGGAATTAGGCTGATCGAAGATCAAACTCTCATCATCAGAGAACTCCCTATCAATCAATTCCCCTTCCTCCACTAATGCTGAATCCTCGCTGTAAGTAGAAGGAAGAGGCAAAGAAGACCCAGCTGTAATATCGGGAAGATCCATCTGTGGGACCTGAAGACTAGGCCCACTAGGGGCACTGGTAGTCACAGGGGGTTGGTTTCTACGGATCAATTCCGTAGCTGCAGAAATCATCTGGTAAAGATCTGGGGAAAAACCCTGATCATAGGCTTCTATAGGCCTGAGGCCTGCAGCAGTGGGAGTAAAGGTGGCGGAGGGCCCAGCACGGGGCATCAAGTAAGCTGAGGTAGCCTGGGCTTCAGCAACAACTGGGGGAAGTTGGATCCCCAACCCCCCCACCTCAGCCTCCGGAATAACGGGCAGTGGGCAATCAGGAGACCAGGCCTGGTGTCCTGCAGGTGATGGAATAGGAGCTGGAGAAATACGCTGAGAAACTAGCATGGAAGGAGAAACTCTACCTTCCCCAGAAGCCTTAGAAACGTTCTTTGATTTATCTTTCTTTTTATGGCCTTTATCCGGAGCCCCAGATACCTCCCTGGGCCTCTGGCTAGTGGCTCTAGATGCAGCCCTACCAGGACTCGAACTAATCCCCATTTGGGCAGACTGCTGGGCCTCAGTAGATGACTCTACAGTACCCCCTGAGGTGGATTGATCGGCCATTGTAACTTTAAGAAGTGAAAAGACTCAAATAATACAAAAAGGCCCCGGTTTACTGTGCAAGAACTGCAGCCTCATGGTTAACAAAGGCAGCGGCAGCGCGATCCTCTCACCAGGCGATCAAGCTCGAAGTGAGGGAAGTGGGAGGGGCGATGACTCAGCAGCCTTCCCGGCGCGAAGAGACCAACGCCCCATCCCAAAGGCCTAGGGCGCATGCGTCGGAAACGGCTCCAAAATGGCGGGCGCAATTCAAGCGCCAAAATTCAAACCAGCCGTTAGATGGCAAGCCAGTCCGAGACTCCCCCGCAGGAAGAGAAGCCGGCGGCAGCGTTGTACGATCCTGTCACTCCCAGCAACAATGTAGCCAGGCAAACCGTGCCGCAAACAGCGGGCGAATGTGGCTGGTTCCTCCCGGAGCAACCGCTCCACGAACGGCGGGCATTTCCGGTCCTCCGATTCGGTTGGCAAAGGCTGCAGGCACAGCAACAAGCCATCGGCTACAAACCTTATCGCGAAGCCCAAATGGCAAGCACATAGGGTAGAACGGGCGCTAAGCCCAGCGCCAAGCCTCCCATCCAATGATCCAGGCTAGTTCCAAGCCCAAATGCAGTGGCTGTAAGAGCCAGCAATGCCTGCCACGAATCCAGGCAGTCAGGAAAACCGGCAGACAGCGAACTGCCACCTCTCCTTACATGTAATAAGAAAACACTCACACACATCACTTGAAAATCCAAATAAAGGCAACTTTATCTCAGAAGACTGGAGAGAAAATTGGTATACGTCTCGTCTGGCTGGACTGAGTAAAAAAACTGACCTTACCAGTCAGAGGAGGCGTGGTCACCAATTTGCATAACTCAGTCTCTAGGCTAATGGACAAAGTTAACCCATGCTTGGATTCCCCTCGCAGCACACAGGAGAAGTAAGAATTCCTATGTTGGACTGCTATCTGTGGCAGTCATTCTAAGAAAGTAGAAAAGATTTAACTGAAAAAAATTAACAAGGTTAACTGGATAGATAAGCAGTTGTGGTGGTGGAAAAAAACCACAAAGAATCTACAACAATGGGTTCTGTATAAACATTTGAGAGTAGAAACCTAAGAATGATGATGTAACTGCCCTCCTTTGCAATTCCAGCAGCCAAATTCCTCAATTAAACCAAGTCCCCATGCCTGAAATATTTGGCAATTAAATGCTAATACAAACTCAGGAGAAATGTATAATATTAGGACACAGCACTGTATCGAGGTGGTCTATGTATTAGCAATAGCACTTAGACTTATATACTGCTTTACAGTGCTTTACAGCCCTCTCTAAGTGGTTTACAGAGTCAGCATATTGCCCCCAAAATTTGGGTGCTCATTTTACCGACTTCGCAAGGATGGAAGGCTGAGTCAACCTTGAGCCTGGTGAGATTCAATTGCCAAATTGCAGTCAGTCAGCAGTCAGCAGAAGTAGCCTGCAGTACTGCACTCTAACCACTGCGCCATTTCGGCTCTTAGGTGAATATGTAATATAATATATAATATATTTCTGCACTTGCTTTGCAAGCTTTAGAAGTTTTAATTTCTCCATACATTTCTGCTTTTTCATTTTACCTTTTCTTTCTTCCAGTTCAACAAACCATCTTTATGTGGCTTTGAAACGGTGAGAAATTGCTAATATTTTTGCTACGGTCATACTCATAACATTCAATTATTTGACATGCTATTTCACAACATAATCACAAACACTTGAAAGAGGTTTAGAGGTTTATTGGATTTATATGCCGCCCTTCTCCCAAGGACTCAGGGCTGCGTACAACATAAAAGAAAACACATATTACAAAAATTAAAAGGGACATTAAATAAAGTATCCAAACAACCCAATTGATTTTACTATAAAATTTTAAAAATTAAATTAAAATTAACAATCAAATCAATCCTATATTTTATATTCTTCAGGCCAGGCAGCTTCTGACTTCTCTAAGTACTTGCTTTCAACATCTTTCTTTTAAAAGAAAAAGAAAAGAGAGGAAGGAAGGGTCTTCAAAATGATACATTAGAATATACAACCAAATTATGAAATGCAGTATACTTAGTTTTCAGCCTACTTCTTGGTAAGACAGAACAATATGGGATAGACAGTATCATTACCTGATGGATTTGTAGTTGGCTGACCAACCACACTCAGCATGTGGTCCTTAATACAACTACATATACTTGGAGGGAATTATGCAGAGGGGTTCCCCAGGGTTGTTTCTTGTGACCAACTTCTTAATAAATGACCTAGATGAGAGGATTGAAGGGGCACTTGTCAAATTTGCAGTTAACACAAAAGTGGGAGGAATTGCAAAGATACAGGATTCAGTACTTTGCTTAACACTGCTGTACTGTTCTATATGGCACTTGTGAGCAACATTTGGAATAGTGACTCCAGTTCTGATCACTGCAATACAAAAAAAGCCCTAGGAAGAGTACAGAGAACAACAAAGATGGCAAGGAGTCTGGAAACTAAATCCTATGAAGAATGGCTAAAGCAATTACTGTATATACATTTAGCTTCACAAAGATAAGACTGGAGACCTGATATCAGTCTTCCAAGGAGAAAGTTTCTGACAGTGAGAATGATCAATCAATAGCACAGCTTGTCTCTCAGAGTTGTGGGTGCTCCATTGTTGGAGGTTTTCAAGAAATGATTGAACAACCATTTGTCTGAGATGGTATGAAGACTCCTGCCTTGGGCAAGGAGTTGGTCTAGAAGACTTCCAAGGTTCCTTCCAACTCTATGATTTTATGATTCTATTAAATAACTTTTGTGAAGCCATATTGTTGCTGGGCAAGTTTGATATTCTTAATACAGAATTGATCATGATTCAGACAAGAAATGAACAGGCAATGTTCTAATAAAATTTAAGATGCCAGTTAATGTCTCTCCTTCTCTTGATATATTTCCAGTCTTGCCTGCTTTATCCCACCCTTCAGCAGGTTTATGTTGCAGAACATATTATTGCTGAGGGTCAAAATCCAGTAGCACCTCAAGGCCTACTGGTCACAAGGACATTGTATCTGCTATAGACACTCTCCTATTTAAAGATTACAGTGGTTGCATGAATGATTTGGGAGGGATAATGAGCTAGCAATTTGTAGGCATTTGGTGTCAAGATTATGTTGGTTACAAGTGTTGTTGCCATCTGTGGAGTTATGTCTGTTACTGACATAAAATGAGGATATAGTAGTAACCCTTGAACAAAAGCAAAGAGTTTAGAGATTTCTGGGTGTTGGACAAGATTTTTTAAACTTGATAGCCCTGTTTTATATTGTAGTTTGTGACATACGTATGTACAAGTAATGTTCCCAATTCCCATCATTTAAGAGTAAACTTTTTTTAATCCCTAGTAAGAGTCAAATATCTAAGTAGCATCAAGTAGGTTCTGTGAATGTATTTCTTATTATATGGCCTACAGGCTTCTTTTTATTAACCATGATTGGTTAATTCCATTTTATTCTTGAATTACTGGATTTACTCTTCCATAATAAGGTTATAGTGATGGTCTCTGTTGTTAATTGCCGTTGTCACCAGAACTGCAACTAGAGATCCTGGGGTGTCATCTAACCTTGCTGGCATTTGATAATCCTAACATCTATCTTCCTCCGTTTCACTTGTGGCAGAAGGAAAATGAAATTCAGATGAAGTGGGTCCAATCATATATAATACTTAGATACATCATGTTCCAATTTATATGTTAAGTATTCATTTCACATTTTGATTTCCACAGGCTGATTATTATGAAGCAAAAATCTGGTATAATCTTCAGTGTTTAGCTAACAGAGAAGCCCATGAAGGTAAGAAAACCAGATTTTCCAGCAGTAAAATGTGTGATGCACAAAGGTATGTCCAAAATAGTAAATGAGAATTATTTTATAAATTATCGGTGCTTTTTAAGTGATTGCCATGATATATGTCTACAACTTTGTAAGGTTTAGTAATAAAGACACTATAGCTGAACCTACTAATAAGAATTTCATGAGGTTATCAAGGCCATATCATATCATTTGTGTAAAAGCTCTTAGATCTGATCCCCTCAAGAGTTCTATTTAATCTTTACAAAACTAATAGTGAGTATTCATATTATCTCAAAATAAAATGCTAAAATTGTAAGTATGCAGTTAATTAAGGTAGCAGTATTAAAAGTTTAAATTCACATTAAGAGTTAATAGGTGTGTGTTTTAAGATCAATGATAGTTCGACTTTAAACCATGTTGGACCATTCAGGTCCACAACAGTTGGCCAAAGTCAATCAAATACCCAATCTTTTGTTAAGTCCATTAAAGAATGAACAGTAAACTCACACATAGTTGAGTTTAAGGACAGAACTTCAAATTATCTTAGCGCAAAGCAGGACCCCACAGCTATGAACTGTAATTATATAAATTTAGCATTTTTTATCTTAGTATTTTTGTCTACTACAAAAACTTGTTATTTTTATCTACTAGGCCAATGTGACTTGTTAGCATGTTGTCATTAAGAAGAAAAAAACTGGGATTAGAGTAATCCCCAAAGTTCCAAAAGTGGATAGAATTTATTTTGCAAGAGGGCAATGTTGAGGTGTTAAAACTTGAGCAGGGTTGAAGCAGAGGTGGGTTCCTCCCGGTTAGGCCCAGATTGGGTGAATTGGTAGTAGCGGCAATGGGATGCTCCGTCCACCGGCCCGGACGCTTCTGCGCATGCGCAGAAGTGTCACATTCGTCCACGAGCGAACCGGTAGTAAAAAAAAATTGGCAACCCACCACTGAGTTGAAGCAAATATTATGCTCCTTAATTCCCCCTATAATTGAAAAAAAAATGGAAGGGGCCCTAAGTACTACCATGAAGATGCTGATAATCCTCTGGCCTCACATTTTATATCCCAGTATAACCTCAGTATTAATATAAGCCCAGTAAAGTTGCAATACTTGGAATAGAGTACCACAATGTAAAATATTTTGACCCCACATAGAAAAAAAAAAGAAAATTTCTTATTCACAAGTTTGGTTTCCTAAACCAAAAGAGCAACAAAATGCTTTACTTTATTTAATAATGATACTTATAATGGATGTAAACCTTTCTTTCTATAGAATATTTCATACACAATATTTAGTTATAATATTAAAGTATTGGACAGATCCAAATTCAAGGTCACTCCCAGTCATGGAAGTTTATGATGCTTTCATCTCTTATTTGAAAGAGAGACTAGTATATAACACACTTCAAACTTTTTCAGAAAGTTTTACGCAACAAAATATATAATAGCCACAGATACGATCCCATTAACCTAATTTAAATGTTTAGTACAGTCTAGGAAAGCTTTTCTGCCAAATATTTTAGTTCATTATACATTATACGTTAATAATTTATATTTGATGCTAAAAAGTATGGAGTATGAAAATGCTACAACGCTACTGATAATTTTATTTATTAAATGTTTATGCTATCCATCTTCCCTATAACGTGACTCTGGGTGACTAATCAAAAGTGAATTACTCATCAAAAGATTTCTAAAAACAGAAAGTCATGTCAATTTGTGCTACATTGCTTTTTAAAAGAAAGAAGCTACCTTTTTGTACAATTGTTCACATGTAACTAGATATGTACATCTTTGTACTTTAGCAATGTAAGCAATTGAATGCACTTCGTTTTTCTTCTAGTGGATTATGTCAGCCTCACATTCAACAAAGATAAGTCATTGAGTCAGGTAAGACAAATAAAGACCATTTTTATCATAGCTTCCTCTATTTTGTTCAATATAGAAGCTGACCCAGGAACATCATACAGAGGATTGAGCACAATGTCCATAAAAATCCAATTTTAGTAATTGATAACCATGCAGAGTCATTTCTGCCACTGCTGGAGAGAAGGTTTGATGCTATGTGGGAAGGAAGGAAAGAAAGAAAAAGGAGAGGGGGGGAGAGAGGGGGGGAGGGGAGGGACAGAACAAGGGATGTGTGTGTGAGTGTGTGTGTGTGTGTGTGTTCTGACCCCCCCCCCTGCCGAGACAAGCTTAAGTGGAATGTACTTTAATAGCAAGAAACCAAAACCTCGGTGGCTGAAACCAAGCATAAGAAATAGATAAGGACCCTGGTAGCAACTCAGACAAACCTTGGCAGCAATCCAGCCTGCCAAGGTAGTTACAAAACTTTTAGTCAATGCGTTGACTTCTGCAAAGAGGGGCGTGTGCACAAGTAGTCTTTTTATAGTCTGGAGAGGAGCCTAATGACCACCAGCTGAGTGCAATTATCTCCTGTAACTGCGCAACTGTTCCTGATGCCTATTAGCTCTTCGGTGCTGGGCATCCAGGAATAACTCACTGCTGGACCCAGGCTCATGCTCCCTTGTCTCCTCCCACTGGTCCAAGGCTCAGGCGCCTTCTGGTGGCCAACCAGCCTCTCTGCGCCCTGCTCAGAGTTGGAACCCTGTCCAGGGTCCTCCACATCCTCCAGAGCCGACTCATAGGGCCCCTCGCTGTCGGAGTCTGGTGGCAACTCCAACGGCTCCTGCTGGGCCACAACCAATGTTTCCTCTAAGCTGCGCTGGTGCGCGGCCGCGCACGTGGCAACAAAACACCGCGCAGCAGTTTCCAATGGCCACCCAGTGGTTTTTGTGAGATGCCTTCCACGATAATAGGAGAGGAGAGCCAGCCTGGAGACAGAAATCTGTTCTAGGTCCACAAGGCAGAAAGTAGCTGAGAGAAGGGGTGTGGGGGTTGGGAGAAGGCATGGGACGGGCTCCCAGCAGCGGCTGCTCGGATTTGCCATTTGAGAGAGAGAGAGAGAGAGAGGGAGGGCGGGAGGGGGAGAACGCGAGTGTGTGTATCCCTCCTTCCTTCAGCCCAGCACTCTCGCTGGCATTCTGGCCAGGTGAGAGGGACTGCAGAGAGTCTCCTCGAGTCCAGGGCAGCAAGTCATTTGATGGGAAAATTGCCTCTTGGAAGGAATGACCCACTTGGCTCCCGCTTCGTCTCTCCTGCCTCGATTCTCTGTTCGGTCGTTGGGCGGCAGATTGAAAGCGGGAGCCAAGCCAGGTCAGTCCTTCCAAGAGGCAAGTTTCCCATCGAATGGCTCGCTGCCCTAGACTCGAGGAGACCCTCTGCAGTCCCTCTCATCTGGCCGGGAAGCCAGCAAGAGTGTTGGGCTGAAGGAAGGAGGGATTCTCTCTCTCTCTCTCTCTCTCTCTCTCTCTCTCTCTCTCTCTCTCTCTCTCTCTCTCTCTCTCTCTCTCTCTCTCTCTCTCTCTCTCTCTCTCTCTCTCTCTCTCTCGGCAGGCTTAGCACTTTGTTAAGTTTGTTTCTCTCTGCATTGTTTATATATACATGTCTCCATGGATGCAATTGTGCAAGCATTTTTTTCCTCTTTAAAAGAATTTTTGGATTTCTCCTCCACAAACCTCTAAGACTGAAAGAGTTAGAGTTGAAATATAAAGAGACTGTCAATCGCCTGTTAGATTGATAGGCAATTATGGACTATCTTGATTATATCCTCCTTAGAAAGAATATGCTATTGTATGGTTGAGAAAAAGATCAAACTTCATTCCATGGAAACCCAACAAAGGTCATAGGGAGGGTTTCTTTCTATGATGGACTTCTTGGGTCAAGAGTGAATATCAGTTATCAAAAATGTAGGTAGAAAATTAAGCAGACAATAGGCAATTACAAAAAGGGAAGCCAACTTTCTGAATTCTGTTTCTTTGCACTTAGTGACTTATAAATAGACTAATGTTCTGAAAACCTGACCTAAATTATTATGTATTTTAAATAGCTGTAAAGCTATGCTGAAAAAGTTGTTCTCATGGTATTGTGATAAATTCAATAAAAAGAAGGGAATTCTTGATGAACTTAAGGAGAAATGAGAGTATTGGATAGTAAATGGACAAATAAAATTACCAACCAAAGAGAATATTTGCACCTCAGGGTTGAAATGAGATGTTCTCTCTTACTCTTTCCTCTTCCACTCGTCTCTCTCTGTCTCTCTCATCCTCTTTCTCTTTCTTTCTCTTCTCTTTCTCCTTCTTTTCCATTCTTCTGTCACTTTCTCCTTCTCTGTCTCTTTCTGTCTCTCTTCCCTCTTTTTTTCTTCCTCTCTCCCACTCTTTTATCACTTTCTCTCTACTGCCCAACCTGTCCCCATACTTACCTTCGATTGATCATGTTTGCAATAATTTACCTTCTTTCTTAAATAGGCGCAGTTCCCTTACCGGATCCGTCGCTCACTCAAACACACACACACACACACACACACACACACACAAAACCATTTTTCTCCATTCCAATTCGGATTCTATAAATAAATTGCTCTGTGAAACATCTGTGAAAAAAATTCAGGTGCTCAAGCATGAAAATGTGCTGCTCAAATACTATACTTTTCCGCACACACTGAAAAAAAATTAGAGGGAACATTGGCCACAGCACGCACACACACACACACACACACACACACTAAATTACAGGTAGTCCTCAACTTACGACCACAATTGAACATTAAATTTATGTTACTAAGTAAAATGTGTTAAGTGAATTTTGCCCTATTTAACGACCTTTCTTACCTCAGTTGTTAAGTAAATCACTTCCGTTGATAAGTTAGTAACATGTTTGTTAAGGGAATCTGGCTTCCCCATTGACTTTGCTTGTGAGAAAGTTGCAAAAGGAGATCATGTGACCTTGGGACACAGCAGCAGTTATAAATATCAACCAGTTGCCAAGCATGTGAATTTTGATGACATAGTCATGGAGATGCTGCAAAAGCCGTAATTGTGAAAAACAGTCATGTCACAGTTTTCACTGCCATTGTAACTTTGAACGGTCATTAAATGAACTGTTGTAAGTCGAGGACTTACAACTATTTACTAAAATCTACCCTATTTACTAAACTATAAATTACGTTATGAGATGTTAGCAAGAATACTCAGACAGAAGAGATGGGAACATGAAAGTTCTATCAAATCTCAAAACAAGTCGAACATATTAAGCAGTGCACCAAATAGGGGTGAAGTGAGGAAAGCAGACATGCTCAAAAGTTTATACTTGCATTAACATATCAATTGTATTCCCAATATTATTAGCCCTCATTGACGGCCTCCATATGCAATTCTAATCTATAAACATTATTTGCCAATCACAAGTTGTTCACACAATTAGAAAACCTCCAATATAGCTGAATATAATATGTGTATTCCCAGAGAGGGATACTTGGCCTTTTGTGAATTCAGTTTTGTTTCTGTTTTCTTCATCTGCTTTTTAGAGACAACCATACTTTTTTTTTTTACAGGTTTTTATATGTACAGGTATTTTCCAATTAGAAATGCCATCATCTGGTTTTTGTACCCAAGGCTGTATGGGAACAAGCAGCAGTTGGGGGATGAATGGCGAGAGGAATAATTTTAACCAGAAAATCGATACAGGGTCCCAGTGCATTTCAGAAGCTCATTCTGATTGGAAGCTTGGACTCTTGGCCTCGATCCCTTTCTTTCTGGTTTGTTTTAATATGCTGAGCAGATTATTTGGCAGCCCATTTAAGTCAAGAATATAATATATTTCTAGATATATTAACAGTTTAATATCTTGCACTTTTATATTTATCTTTCTCATGCTTTTACAGGAATCCACCTGCTTCTATAGCAATGATTCGTTTACAAAATGGCACAGTTGTTTACCATATAAATCCCAAGCTGAAAAGCATATTTCTAGACGGGTAGTTTCTTTTGTTGTTGATTATGAGCAGAATACTGGTATAGCGCTATTATCGCAAAAGGTAAGAATATTAGTAATGGTTCTTTTTCAATTACTAGTTCTATATATGTATACTTTGTTGCTATTCTTCTCTTCCCTTCTCTTCATCATGCAGTTTTAAAAAGTGTGCTTAGTATTAAAATGATGGAGCAACAATGGAATAACATACAGCATCTAAAGCAATCTAGAACTTTACTTTTTATTCTCTGTGTTCCTCTCTCTCCGTGCCCCCTCTCCAATTCTAGCTTTCTGAGTGTGAGGGTTGTAAATTCAAGCTCTGTGTTTGATGAGGGGTGGTTTTTCCTTGGAGTATACCTTATGATTAAATAAAATAAACCCGAGGTAGATTCTAAGAAAACACATTTTTATGGTAAAATAAATAACAAACAAACTTACTGGCTAATAACTACATTCTGGTAAAGTTCCTAGCCTTCCTCCTCGTGGCAGGCAAAACAGAAAGGAAAAAAAAAGGCAAAAGAGACATGTGTAATAGGCTTACAGAGAAGAGCCAGCCTACCGTATGTCTTAGCATATAAGCACTACTGGCAAAACAAAAAAACATTGTGACACTGAGTACTAACAAAAATTCCAGTTTCTTATAATGGCCTCATAAGCTCAGAAGAATGTTATTCCACTGGCAAATTTACTTGCTAAGTTACATGTCATTGTTAGTTCATTCTGTGCCTTTGATAAGGTACAAAATTTAATATTTTTTTCCTTTTCTTCCCAGGACCAAAAACTTGTATCTGTGCATAAATTAACAGATGGTGGTGCATTGAATAAAAAAACCAAGTTTCCTCCTTTCATATTTCCATCAAAGACTTTTGTACCAACTGGATTATTTTTTCATCAAGGAAGCCATATTACATATGCTTATGGAAACGAGGTGTGTAAAATGGGAGACACGTGAAACTGACAATTTCGACTATTAATTCTTTTAATTGTTGCTTTTGGGGGAAAGAAATATAGGAATACATGAACAGAACAAAGAGTGTCAGAAAACAAAGAGAGATTACATCCTGATGCCATTTGGAACCTTGGGCCATTTATAAACCCAGTTATTCTTCTGCAGCTGAGACAAATACAATTTTTAAAAAAGTTTTAAAAGAAGTTGCAAAATGTATTTTCAAGATGGTGCAGCAGGACACTTTTCAACTGTGTGTAGAACTACTGGTGTAGGATACGTGTTTCTTCAAAACAAGGGAAGAAACATTGTGTTGGTATTCTTATGATTCTAAGTGATGCAGATATCTGATTTAATAATTTTTAGTGGACATGTGATAATGTGAATACTATGGATTGAACTCTTATATTAAAATGATTGTAATATACTTTATGCAGGGGTGGGTTGCTGCCGGTTTTACTACTAGTTCACTTCACACGTGTTATGTGCATGCACAGAACAATTTGCAGTAAAGTGCGCATGCAACAAAACATGGTGAGGAAACCGATTAAGGGGCGTGGCATGTCTGGGTCACTGCCAGTTCTGCGACCCAGGCAAAAATACCAGGCTGAAACAGGAGCAACCCACCTCTGACTTTATGTATGTTTTTCTTAAATAATTTTCTGAATCCAATAATAATCCAGTAATTCTCATCAAATCTACTATTTGTTTCCATCTGGTGGAATCCATCTGTCCTTTTGTGGACAACCTTCAAACCCATCTTATTAATTATGTTTGTTCCCAAATATAAACATAGACAGTTTTCCGGTGATGTAAAGGGAGGGGTCACGGCAGGGTTTTATCACAGCCTATCCCATTGGCTCCCAGTTTCCTCTCAGTCTTTCTGGTCCTAGGACTGTTGATTTGGCTCTCTAGGCAGGAAATGTTTTTACTAGTGAGATTTCTACAATTCCTTGCTTTAATTTGTGTTATTGGCTATTCTAAATTGTCTAAATTGCTTAAATTGAGCAAATTTGGCTGCGCCCAGATAGGACTGCCCTAAAACGGTGGGGGAGGCCCGTAGGGCAGCTCCTCTTTCCCTCCGTGGGCCAGGCTCCCTGTGCTGATCGCCAGGGCCATTGTCGAGGGTGCCTGGGGCGGAAGAGCCCACAACACCGGCGGCTCGATTTGGAGGCTTTTTGGCACGAAAGAGGCAAGGGGGCGCCGAGTGCATCGTGCCCGCTGACGCAACGTCCTCAAGCTTACCAGCAACCCAACCAAGCCTAACAGAGAATTTCCAGCCACTCCTTCGTTGCAGGCTCCCTCTGAGTCCTCAGAAGCTCGTGGAGGCTTTAGTGAGCCACCAGCGGCTAGCCCTTTCACGTGGCAGCGAAGCGGAGCATTTAAAAAAAAATCCGATGGAGCTCCAGTGGCCATTTTGAAATTGACACGTGGCCTAGCCCAAACGCAACTCGCAGGTCCTGGTCTACTGTACCAAACCGACTTAGGTCCCGGTCTACTGCACCTATGCGTCTGCCTGAACACATCAGCAAGCCTTGCAGAGAGGCCCTGGTCTACTGACGAGTGAGTGCCACAAAATGGCTGCCAGGACTGAATTTCTGCCAGTGGAGGCCAGCCTAACCTTCGTGAGCATGGAGAGCCTCCCAGACCAACCCAGGTCCCGGTCTACTGCGCCAGACCAACCCAGGTCCCGGTCTACTGCTCCTAAGCCACTGGCTAGCACAAGACCATCCAGAGTGGCTGAAAAGGATGAGCTTAGTAGGGAAAAGGCCTTGGAGAAGACAATTGCTAGGGCAGAGAAACAGGCCCAATCCAGCAGGCCCCGATCCAGGTCTTAGTCCCCAGTAGGGCCCGATCCACGACACTCACCTTCTCCTTTGGGTCACTTCAGTCCTTCCTCCCCATCAGCTTCCCCCTCCAGATCCTACATCAGTTTTAGGAGGGAGGGGTCCCCTTACTCCCTGCCAGGGTCCCCCCTACCTCAGGTACATGCACCTGAAGATCCCTTGGAGGGTTCCTCTAGAGGCGTCCGCCCTGGGTCTCATCAACGTGATCCAGATCCCTATCAGGACATGGAGGATGTAGAACGCCTCCCAGAGAGTATCAAGAGGTTGATCTCAACTGCCATATCTCGTGGCATTGTGCAGAGAGATAAACCTTCTTACCATGCCAAGTCTCATTACTCGTCAAGGTCTCGGTCCAGGGATGTCTCTCCTTCCCTAGTTAGCGAGGGTTCCACGTGGGGTGATGGAAACCGAAATGATATGGGGTTCTCCGAGGATGAGGACTCTGCTCCGGATTCCCCATCTTCTAACCTTCTTCCACCCACAGCGTTCAAGACCTTGCTTCACAAGGCACGCAAGACCACTAAAATAGGGGTCACGTTCCCACCCTAGCTAGTTGAGTTAGGGTCCAGGGGAGGGCCAGGAGGTCTCTCCTGGGTCTCTGTGTGTTTTGTTCACAGATAAGGACACTGTTCGCCATCGAGGAAACTGGGAGCCAATGGGATAGCTGAAGGCTAAGAAGTTTTCTCTCAATCTAACGGACCAATCAGGCTGTGATAAAACCCTGCCGTGACCCCTCCCTCCACATCACCTAAAAGACACGTTCAGGTAAGACCAACATTCTTTTCCAGGGGAAATAATTCAATTAACTTCAAAAGAATTAATCTGAGTCCCTCTGAACCCATAGTGCATTTCAAAACTTCATGTCCAAAGGTTGAATCAAGGCAACTGAACCAAACTTTGTTAATCTGAGATTTTTCATTGCTCATCCAAGCAACTTTATCAGTCAGATCAAATTAGTTAGGCAGAGAGTTATTGGAATGCACCAATTCTTGCAAACCAATTTTAGGTGTTTCTCCACAGAGTGGCTTGAAGTATGCCAATGAAGACTCAATCATCCAGGCCAAAAGTGTCTTCACTGAAACATTTCAAAACTTCCTTAAATCAATACTTCAGTCAAAACCCATTCTGACTTCCAGTTCTCCTTGTTCCTTTCTAGAGGCTCATAAATCCGCTACTTGATTATCTTTTCCAGGATTTTCTTAGGTCTTCATTTTAAGCTGAATGGTCTGTAGTTTCCTGGATACATTTCCCCCCACCCCTTTTTGAAGATTGGAACCATACCAGCATTTTCCAGTCTTCTGGCTCCAGGATCTCTGAAAGATTTCACTCAGGGGTTCCAAGATCATATCTGCCAGGTCCTTCAGCAATCTGGGATGTAAAATACCTAGTTCCAGATATTTGAACTCATCCAAAGTAGATAGGTGTTCTCTTATCAATTCCTTGTCTACTTCGATCTGCATTCCTGTTCTGTTTTCCACACAATGCTGTTTTTGATAGGTTGGCTCTATTTTTCTTTGTCTAAAGACAGATGCAAAGAAAGAATGAAGGAGTTCTCTTCCTCCCTCCTGTCACTTTCTTGCCATCTTCTTCCATTAGTGGCCCAACCATTTTCCTGAGGTTGTTTTTTCTTATTCCTTACATATTTGAAACAAACTTTTTGTTATTTTTGGCATTTGTTGCAAGCCTTAGTTCATTCTGAGCTTAGCTTTCCTGATTCAGGCTATTTACTAGTTTCCTTCTCTAGATATAGGCCCCTCTTTCCATTTTTTTTTCATTTGTCCTTTTTATCCCTCAGCTTGTCAGAGACTATTTGTGCAACCATGCTGGTCTTGTCTGGAGTCTCTTGTTTTTCTTTCTCTATGGTATTGTTTTTATGTTTTGTCTTTATTATCTTGCTAAATATATTTGCTTGGTTACTCTCCTCAGGCAATACAGGACCCTTTACAAGCATACATTTATTTTTAGATCTCCTTCTAAATTGTTCAATAATTCTACTTTGAACGAGTTTTTTGCATTCATGGTCCTAGAGCTTTATCGTGAAACTAGTCTTTTTGAAGAAGGGACCGGTAAACTTACATTTATCCTTTTTGATAATATATGAAAGAAATAAATCTAAAAGTGCTTTAGAATCAGGGGAACTCCTGCTGACTAAATTGGACGGCATCTTTCCATTTTCTTTAAGACAGTTTTACACTGCCATCTTCTGGGACATTTTTTCTTTGTTGCTTTCTTAGAAAAGGTCTTAATTTCTAAGTTCCTCCAACCACAAATTCCTGCTGAGTCCCAACAAAGTAATTAAAAAGTTTAAGTCATTGTGATTTTAAAGTATATCCAATTTTGACTTTTTTCAGGTATGGGCTTCTTTTGATGGAGGCAACTCATTTGTACCATTGATTAGGCTGACTAATGAGACTATTATAAGGGCAGATTCATGTGTTTACACTCAGGGAATTGTCTATGTTTCGGACAAGGCAAATATTTATTACACTAAAGCAGGTAAGAAATTCTTTTAAAATTAAAATTACTCTTGGATTGTGAAGCTTTTAAAATCTGATCTGATGCAAACTGTTGTCTTTCCCCATTAACATATAGAATAATAAAACACCCAATTGAAAGTTCATGATCTTGTCCCCACACCCCCAAGTCAATCACATGGTCCAATCTTCCATTGCCACGCTGGCATTTTCACCCATCTGTTTCCGGTCAGGTGCAGAGGTGCGGAGACAAAGAATGACCTTGGGCTTCTAGAAAGAAATGTTTTATTTTGACAACACACATTGTACTCCTTACTATACCCCCTCCCAATTCTCCACTAATGAAACAGCATATTAAAGAAAGAGAGAGAGAGAGAGACAATGTGGCAGGCCAGAGATTCTAAAAGGAATACGACTGCAGGCCTGATAGAGGTTTTTTTTAAAATTATAGCCAATTTAAAATTGAAGATCAGTATAGGTTGGCTCTATGCTGTCATCAAACTGGACACCTAGCCAATAAAAATCTTCCTGTATGAATGTATCCCCTCCACATGGATACCCCTTTGTCATGGGGGAAGGGCTTCTGTATTCTGCTAAGGTTGAGAGCTATGCTGAAAGTATATCATCAGAAAGTAAAGCAGAAGAGTCACCCAAGCAGATAGGTCTCAACTGAGGAGCCACACTAAGAGTACTCGCAATCCATTGGCCATGAAGAGTCAACAGAAGAAGAATCTCATACGGGATTGGACATTGCCCAAGTTAAAAAAGACCATGGTAGTTGCTGTGCCTGGGCAGCTGTTTGCAAAATGAGTTACAGGTTTCGAGAAAGCCCTGGCAACAGAAACAACCATTCTGTTGGTTTCTGGTATTTGGTTGGTTTCTCTAAATATTATAGCAACTTTCAGGGAAGGAGATCAGAGTTAGAGTCAGAATTATTGATTTTCATTAGGATCAAAGTAGAGAAGGTGTAGATCTCTTTTGTTCCCTTTCCTATGCTTAGTTCTTCCTGTTAATTTGGTCTTTATTTTATTTTACAATATTAATTAAGTTTATAAGATTGTTCACATTTATCCACTGAAATTCTGAGCAGCAAAGGAAATAAGAGATACTACTATATCATATTATTATATAACACCCAAAATCACTGCAGTAGGTGAGATAGGCAGCATATAAATTTAATTCCTCAAAATTATTAAATACAAAATAACCCAAGTCTAGATTCCTTCAATTTGGTTATTTGGTAGTATCATATCATTCTGGCGTTATTATTTAAGTGATTGTACTATATATATTGTACTATATATATTTGCTATGCTTAGAGTTTTATGACTGATGTGATTTAAAAATAGGATATGTACAACAAACAAACAAAGCATTGAGATAATATATATTAAAAGCTGTGATTTAATAACATTTTCTCTGTCATCCATTTTTTTCCTGGAAATTACGGTGTCTTTACATTCATCTCAGTTGTTGATTTTCCACGCTGTCCTTATTGGCTAGAATAGAAGAAATTCAGTGCAATCTTCCATTGGCTCTTGAATGTTTTTCATTCATTAATTTTTTTTATGCAGTTTCTATCCAAAGACAAAAACCTGTCAAAATTGCACTTTATAAAATACATATATTTTATATGTACTTATAATACTTACAAATATCGAACCACTCCAAAACGAAGCCATCAATACTGCCAATCTCCTTTTTTGCTGGTGAAGCACTTTGTACATGTAGATTGGTTTTAGAAACTATTGCTTTAAACATTTGCATTCACTTCTTTCTAAATCAAATATCTTGTATCCTGCCCTACATGACATCGGACCTGAGAGACCGCCTCCTGCCAGTTACCTCTCTCAGACCAATTAGATCGCACAGGTTGGGTCTCCTCCAGATTCCATCTGCCAGCCAATGTCGGCTGGCGACTCCCCGGGGGAGGGCCTTCTCTGTTGTAACTCCGGCCCTCTGGAACGAGCTCCCTGCTGAGATCCGGACCCTTACTACCCTCCCGGCCTTCCGCAAAGCCACCAAGTTCTGGCTGTTCCAGCAGGCTGGGGGGAGCTGAGAAGCATCTACCTCCACGGAAATTGTGAATGTTGGTTTTGTTTTTAATATGTTGTCTTTGTCTCGTTCCCCCCCTTTCCCTTGTCTTTTGTGAGCCGCCCGGAGTCCTCCGGGAGTGGGCGGCATACAAGACAAATAAATAAATAAATAAATAAATAAATAAATAAATAATAATAATAATAATAATAATAATAATAATAATACACAGAGCAAACTCAGTTTGATTAAAAGAAATGTTCTCTTTGAAAATACTTCTGTGCGAAGTCATAGAGTTTATAATAATAACATAAGATACGCACACGTAATTTTTTTTCTCTTTAGGAGTAGTTAGATATACCTTTCTTAAAACAATGCCACCTGGTGTTTTCGGCATGTACTTTGATCATCTGGGAACTTTAAATCATATAACTTTTAATAGCACAACTGATGATATTTTGTGGGTTTCTACGGTGGATATCAGCACTTTAATGAAGGTTTGACTTTTATCATTTATTTGATGTGCTACTGAAGATGATTTATAAAATGTTACGGTAATGTAAAGATTATTCGGTTTTATTGTATGAAATGCATATTTACTTGCTTTATAAAGATATTATAGCTACAGTAATTTATTGTATGACCAGCTGGTAAGGCAAAGCTATGACAAAACATTGAAAGAATTAGAGATTTCTTAGAAACTAATAAGAGTTTTAGAAATTGTTGGCTTTTATTGAATCATGTACATTTCTTAAGTATTGTCAGCAACTATTAGATTTGTAGTTGTAACTGTAACACATAACATATAATTTTAAGATCTAAATTCCCTTAGAATTCTTCTTGTGGCTGAATATGAAACATCAAACGTAACTTTAGAAAAACACTGGAATGGTCACAACCTGCAAAGATTCCATTTGTCTGCTCAGATATAGAACTGAGCAGCATATTAGCCAGTACATGTAGTTCTTCCCCCCCCCCCAAGGTTTCTATTTTTTATTGCAAATTTGTACATATTTTATGAACAGTGTTCTCCGGATCTTTTCTTTTACATCCTCTCATATGCATAATCCATTTTACATTATATCTCTGTTTCCAATTTCAGCCATATTATTCTCTTTCCATATTTTTTATCTTAAACGTATTTTCTTCTTAGTACATAAACCATATCACTAACTGCCCTTAATTTCTAATCTCTTACAATAACATCACTCCATCATTAAATATGTTTCTCAAATTCCCCATTGCACTCTTTAACATTTAATCTTTGTCTCTTAATTTATCTTCAAAGTTGAACCAAATTGCCATTTCACATTTTATCTGTTGTTGATCTGTTTTGATGTGAGTGACATACATTATCAAAATCATTTTTTTACGTAAAGATCATGTTGCTTTGATTCATGTTCCAGTGTTGGATATTTTTATAATGTGTCGGAAGACACATAAAAGTAAGTTGAATGAAGTGACAATGAATTACTTAAATGGAATTTGCATGGCAAAACAAGAAGAGACATTATCAAGAATTAATTGGTTGTGAATAAATAAAAATTGAATATGGACTGAATATAAGAATGAGTGGTCTATATGCTGCCTAGAGACGTGAATGTTCGTGCATTTTGGTGTATATACTGTGCCATTTTGTTGATCAAGTACCGTTTAGATTTTTTTCCTAAAATAGTTAAAAATGTGTACATCTATTTGAAGGAGTTAAATAATTACATCTTCACTTTATTTCAGAACACTGACTTAGGTTTTGATGGTCCTTTATCTCCACATTATGTTACTGAAGAGCAAATGCTGTTTTTTCACCACGGGCCACCAAATACTGTGCCAACATTCTCCAACTTACAAGTTGGAAAGCGCTTAGATTACACGTAAATACCAATAGTATATAAATTATTTCAGCTTTTTAAAAATTACTCTGGTACTATGAATTTTAAAACATTGTCTAATGTTTAAGAAAAATAAATAGCACTCATCCTTAAAATACAGATTTAAGGGATAGAAGTTGTACTATACCTGGCAAGTCTTAACAGACCTGGCACAAATAATTTCAAAAATGAAATCACATTTGTCAGCATCTGAAATTAAATTATTCCAGTAATGCAGAATTGAGATTATACAAGAGTCCCTTAACATTTCTTTTTGATTAGAGTATAGAGACCTGATTCTGCACACCATGGTAAAGTATAATATGATTGGTTGGTTTGGGTTCAGCACGCTATATGAATAAGGTGACCAGATTTTAACATTGGTAAAGAGGGACACCATTGACCAGGAGCGGGGGGGGTTCTTGATTAAAAATGTTTTTTAAAAAATCGGTTTTTAAAATGCCGCGGGACGCGCCACAAATTGTTCAAAAGCGGGACTGTCCCACCAACAGCGGGACGTCTGGTCACCTTATATATGAACCCAGCCATTGTGGTTTGGGAATCATACGTAGCTGGAGGATTGGCATAAGAGTAGCAATTTTTTACAGGCTACTAAAGGTGTAGAGTGGACAGGGCTGACATTTTCAGCTATTCTTGATGCCAGGAGGGACTTGTCGTCTCTTATTTTAAAAGGAAGACAATGAAATCCCACGTCACTTAAAATGCTAAAGTATCATTAGATTTCAGAGGTGTGATCCTGAGGGGCTTTTGAGTCTCATAATGTGGAACAAAAGTCATAGAGTTCACATCCCTTAATGATAGGTGCAAATATCTGCAGCTTTTAAAAAATATTAAAATAAATCTAATTCAAAACCCAGTTTTGAAGATGTTATTTTAGTATTTTACATTGTCACTACTGTTGGGCCTTGGTAACTGATTAACAGAAATATGTATGTACTGAAATACTTAATAATAAAGCTTAATAAAGATGTCAACTTATATCTTTTGGGTTTTAGCCTTGCTGGATTTGTGATTTTAGGGTTTGTTCCCTTCTTCTTTTGTTAACAGTTCAAGGCACCAACAGTATTTTTTTTTATTTCTGTGAGAAAATTTTCTAGTGTGGGAGTTGGAAAAAGATTAAAACTAAACTCCAGATTAATAGAAGTTATGGATAGGTTTTGTAAGACGTTTCAGT
Organism: Thamnophis sirtalis; assembly: GCF_051295495.1. Taxonomy (NCBI): domain Eukaryota; kingdom Metazoa; phylum Chordata; class Lepidosauria; order Squamata; family Natricidae; genus Thamnophis; species Thamnophis sirtalis. Next base: position 136,155,140 of record NW_028261381.1, on the reverse strand, counting down.
ACTTATAGAGTTATAATTAAATATAAAACTTCAATTTTATTAAAGTTAGTTAAAGTAAGCAAATTCATGGAGAGGTTTCAAATCTTTTCAAAATGTGGAGTTTGACCCACATATTAGAACCCCGCTGCTTAATAAAATGTCCTGGAATAATATCAAGCCAATTACCATAAAATGGAAGAGACTACTGATGGCCACAATGTGTCTGCTACAATGACTTTGAAAAGGAAAGATATTATGACTCTTAGTAAATCCTTAATAAAATCATCATCTGAACAGCTTATAGAGGAAACTTTAAATCAAAACTCTTTCAGACAATTTCCTGAGGAAGAGCAAGTTGATATTCTTTGGGGCTAGAAGCTGTAAAACAAACCGTGTTAGAGCTTCATGCTGACCTACAGTAGTTCCTTTCAAAGTTCTACCTACCGCTAATAGTCAAGATTCAGAATTATAAGATACATACAATCCCCTGTTAATTCTTACAACTTATTGATAAAATGTTACCTTGTGACATGTCAATGACAAATAATTTCAAACTTATCTTCCCCTTCCTTAAACTTTGTCCCTTATCTTACAAACAGTAGAATTTAGGAGGAAAAACAAGCCCACAAATCCTATGAGGCAGTGGTGGGGTTCAATTTCTTTTTACTACCGGTTCTGTGAGTGTGGCTTGGTAGGCGTGGTATGGTTTGGTGGGCATGGCTTAGTGGGGGTGACAGGGGAAGGTTACTGCAAAATCCCCATTCCCTCCCGATCAGCAGGGATTCGGGAGGCAGAGAATAGATGGGGGTTGGGCCGGCTAGAGATAGTATTCACCAGTTCCCCAAACTACTCAAAATTTTCGCTACCGGTTCTCCAGAAATGGTCAGAACCTGCTGAATACCATCTCTGCTATGACAATATAGCAGCAATGAAAAGTATGGAGGTGCTCTTAAACTTGACATCCTGCTGAACTCCACTAAACCCCAATGAACAGAGAATGAGTTTATTTATCATGGTGATTGTTCCAGAGTTTTTAAATCTGAATATTAAAGATCAAGATCACCTCCTCTTATAATATAGAGAGTCAAGGATGAGTTATTTCCCCGAATGGGAACCCCTTAGAACTGTGATGGCGAACCTGTGGCACGCAGCACCGTCTCTGTGCGCACGCGAGCCTTTGCCCCAGTTCAGCTCCCAGCAGCCAGCTGGTTGTTGGGTCTCTGCCACGCATCCGTAGGGGTGGGGCACACATGGGGGCCATAAGAATGGGGGATGGGGCAAGTGCAGTGGCCCACACATGCATGCATGTGGGGCGTGTGAGGGGTGTCTGCACATTGCATTTGGGGGGTTCAGGCATATGTATGTGCATTCATGTGCCTAAGCGCATGCTTTGGGAAAACAGAAAAGGTTAGCCATCACTGCCTTGGAAGACAGGTGTTAGCAGCAGAAACACATGCTATCCCAAAGCAGAAAACAGGACCAAGCCTAGAAGGTTTCTGAGAGAAGAGCTATAATTGTGGTAGATATAAAATGCAATTGGACAAAACTATCAAGATAATAATATTTACTTTTTTTTAAGGCCAGGAGGATCAGGTATAATTACCCAACTCTTCATACATGCAAATCCTGAAGGAACTGTAACATCTGTCTTGGTAGATGTTCTGGAGGATTTTCCTGTTGAATCTGTAACTGACAGCCCTTGTACAGCAAATACTTTATTCATTCAACCTTCTAATTCTTCTTCTTCATTATATGAGCTTACACTTGCTACTGCAGGTATGTCAATTGTTCGATAATGAAAAACTTTTGTTCCGAATTTGCTTAGGTGAGTTCTGCTTCTGTGCCCTTCAGTATTTCTCTTAAATATCAGGATTTTATAAATTCTGAACAGCTATACTTGTTAATGCCTTACGTGTACTACTGAAATCTAAAATCCTTTGGAAATCCTATGCGACCAAGAAAAATTTGTTATGCTTAGAATATTAACAGCCATATTTTTTGTTATACAAAATGAATGGTTTTCCATTTCAGCTGGATACCATTGGTTAAGTTCCAATTTAACAGATCGCTTGAAAACATTGTAAAATTCCAAATTATGGTTTCTCAAACACACATTCAATGTTTCCTCAACCTGATCAGGGAGCCAAATCCTACAAATTCTCTCAGGTGTTTATTATGCTGAGACTTTTGAACTAGCAAGACTGAAATTTCCCAGAACCCAGGAAAAAATAACAAGCAGTAAATGGCAGATCTTCCTGATCAATTCCCTATTCTCCATAAAGCCCAACCCCTGCTTTAGGTAGGAGCTGTGTCTTGATTTGTTCTTTTTCATGCTATTACATTGTCTGCAATCTAGTTGATTTTCTCAGAAAGTGGGGAATCTTTGACGCTTCCCCACCCTATCCCCATGGCTGTACATCCCCTCTTGTGTATCGAATCTAATTGCATGATTGCAAGTTTTGCAGTGCACTCTGCGCCCCCACAGCTCCCTCCTGAGAATACAAGACCAGAATCAGATCATCATTATCCCTTCAGAAGTAGGATGCGGATGGCAGATCAAGGGAAGGAATGAAGGATATAGTCTTTGCAATCTGGTCTGCTTGACGTTCAGTCATTTCAGCCCACAGGGTCCAAAAGTTCATTTAGCAGGACTGGGTCTGTTCCAATGGTGGGTTCCAGATCCCGTCGAAACGGGTATGCTGTGACGGAGCCAGGCATCCACCATGTGCACAAGTGCTGGGCACGCATGCGCACCCACCACCCTGCAATGCTCCAGCTGCTCAGCAGAGCATCACACAGAGACCATAGGTTGCATGTGCAAATGGCCCAGTTGGTTCAAATACGGTAAAGCATGCAGGTGGGTGGGTGGGCCCTCCAAAGCACCGTTCCGGTAGGGTGGCTACTGCTCCCAGCAGGCACAGGTACACCCATACCGGGGCTTACTGGCCGGAACCCACCACTGGTCTGTTCTGTTTGCATTCAGACTGCTTCCAGCAGTCTCAAGTCAAAAAGAGCTCTACTCCAACCATCACTTCTCCTGTGAAAGGCACTTATATATTTCTCCACATTCCTGTGCACACTTTGACTACTGATTGTCTCCTGATGGATGTATAGGTTACACAACTGGACTACCAACCCCAACTGGCTCCTCAGATGTGTGCCCTTCCCCTGTACCATTTCTTCACATTGTGTTCTCTTCCAAGGGGTTATCAGATAGCATTTGCCTCCTCCTGGCTCCTCAGTTGTCTGCCTCCTTCATCAGCCTTTGTTTTATTCATATATCTTTGCATTTCTGAGTCTGAAAAATTGATTTTTCTTGAATTAAAACTTTATTTCCAGTGGCTATAGTCCTTTTCAGACATATTTTTAGATAAAGAAACCATGGTTTCCCTCACTTCAGAAGGAGGCACAGATGCCAAGCTAATAAGGCTAATTATGATCTTTATTAAAGGCTGATAATGAACCCTAAAATATCCAGGTAATATTGACACTTGGAATGCTTTTGTCACTTTGCTTTAGTTGCTTTAGTGCTTTAGTTGGTTGTGGGCTATCCTCAATAGTTCATTGGTTACTTTGCAGAGAATCATCCATTCAACTGGGCTAATGTTGGTTTGTTTATGTCCTACCACTTTTATTTTTAGAAATAACTCGGGGTGGTTAACATATCTAACACACCTTATCATGTGAGCACTCTAAAGTTTCTGCAGTATATCTTTGCTTTACCAGTACTGCTGAAGCACCATAGTGGTTAAGAACTTCACTTAGCATAAAGAATATTGTCAATTTGGAAGACTTTATCTTGGTTTTCTTTCCCACATATTTACCATTTTCTGCATCACCCAGGACAGAACACTTTCATCCTCAGTTCCCAGAATGCCAATAGTTGTGTTTGTTTTCTCATTCTAAAGAGGAATGACAAACTGAATTAATCTGAGTGAGCTGTCATACATGGCTAGCAAACTATGGTGAAAATGTGTCTTTTATTGTTAATTAAGGTATAAAACCTTAGGTTCCTTACAATAAGTGAAGCTGGCATAGGCCAGGCAATTATTTTTGAATAAATTAGCCTTATTCATGTTAATGTCAACTCATTTTAATGACAGCTCTCTGTATGTAATTTTTTTTTCAGATACTAATATATTTAAGGCAACTGATGTTGGAAAGACAGTGGTGATTCCAGGCAGTACAAGTTTCTTTATCACTAAAGTTGTGGATGATTATAAAGCTTTAGGAATGGCCACTTTGCCTGAAAAAATGCTTCTATTAACCCCTATTCCACCCGATGAGTGGTTTCTGTATGACTTTGGCACCACAAATGGCAGAAAATGGAAAATTGTAGTTGACAAATGTAGATATGTAGTACAACAGTTTGATAATCTACCACTCCATGCCATTAAATACCTGGATCTTGGGGGAAAATTGAATTTTTCATTCAGAGTAACTCCAGTTAATACTGGTAAGAACCACTGGAATCATGCATGTCTCTTTCTCTCTTTTCTAACTCTCAATATGTTATAAATATATTTATACAATAAGTTTTTACAGCAGGAAAATATTAATTTAAGTTAAATATATGTTTTTAGTAACTCCAGTGCAAATATTCATTGCTATTCATGGGTAGGCAGCTCTGCCTTTTTTATCTTTAAAATTTTCAAAATAGAAACATCAGGCTCTGAAATGCATAATTCATTTATCTGCTTCTCAATCTATAGAAAAGGCTGAAAAATTTCATCCCTGGCCCCCACTACAACCTTCTGAAGCAAAATCTCTTAGATAGTGATTAACTCTATACGGGGGGGGGGGAATACTATCCTTGCCCAATTAATCATTAATTGCCTTTCAAGCTCTTATCAATTTAATGTAAGATTATAATAATAAAATTATTAGCATAGGTAACTAGAATCAAAAATATTTAAATAGGACAATACTGGCAGTTCTCATTTATTGACAACAATTGGGACAGGCAATTGGTTGTTAAACATAATAGTTGTTAACAAAAGCTATGATTATGTTTGTGATCTTACTTCATTTTCCTTAGTTTTACAGTCCTGTGAAGGGCGTAAATGTGAGATTGCTTGTAAAATGTCCATCATTGTAATTGTGAACAATTGCTACAATGAGCACTCGCTAAATGAAGACTAGTACTTTAAAAAATAATAATGAAAGAGATGGGCTGGCATTGTAGTTTCCATAGACAACATTAGATCATCACCTAGCTGTGTCAAATCTCTGTAAAGCACAATGCAACTTTCCAGTCCTTTCAGTTTAATGAAATAGGAACAGGCAATCTTATTTTAATGGTATGTATAGAGTAATAGAATAATAGAGTTGTAAGGGATCTCAGAGGTCTTCTAGTCCAAACCCCTACTCAAGCAGGAGACTCTATACCATTTTGGACAAATAGCTGTCCAATCTCTTAAAAATCTGTAATGATTGAGCACCCACAACTTTTAAAGGCAAGCTGTTCCACTGGTTTATTCTTCTCATTGTCAGGAAATTTCTCCTTACTTGTAAGTTGGATCTCCCTTGATTAGCTTCCAGGCATTGCTTCCTGTCCTGTATTCTAGTGCTTTGGAAAAGAAGCTTGGGGAATTTTGAAAAATGAGATTACAAAAGCCCAGTCTAACACAATTCCAATGAAGAAGAAAAATAACTGCTCTCAAAAGAAACCAGCATGCCTGCACAAAGAGCTCTCTGATAAACTAAGGACAAAAAAGACAAGTATAAAAAGTTAAAAGACAGGTACATAACTAATGCAGAATATCCTGAGCCTGCAAAGATGAAGTCAGGAAAGATGAAGTAAGGCTTGTGACAAAAGAAATAAATAACAAAAAAGCTTCTTTCAATATGTAAAAAACAAGAAAAAAATCAAGGAAACAATTGGTCCATTAATGGGAGAAAACAGCAAGAAATTTGTTTTATTTTATTTATTTATTTAGTTTCTCAAACATGTACGAGATAATGTGTATGTATAAACATGTACATGAGCACATGTAATGAGTACAAATTAATGGGGACAGTAGGACAAGGATGGTAAGCACAGTGGTGGGCTTATGTACGCCCCCTTACAGGCCTCTTTTGAATGCGGTGAGGTCCACGATAGACAGTTTAAGGTTAAAGCTAAGGTTAATGTTAGAGGAAGTAACAACAAAGTCAGATAGAGTATTCCAGGCATTGACCACTCTATTGCTGAAATCGTATTTTCTGAAATCAGGTTTGGAGCAGTTTACCTTAGGTTTGTCTCTATTGTTTGCCCATGTATTATTGTGGTTGAAGCTGAAGTAGTCCTTGATAGGTAGGATGTTGTACCAGACAATTTTGTGTACTATGTTTAGATCAGACTGCAGGTGACATAATTCAAGGTTGCCCAAACTCAAAATTTCAAACCTGGTGGCATAAGGTATTCTATTGTGACCAGAGGAGTAGAGTACTCTTCCCATGAAATACCACTGGACCTGTTCGATTGTATTAATTTCCAATATACAGTATGGATTACAGGCAGAAGAGCTATATTTGAAGATTGGTCTGGCAAAGGTTTTGTATGACCTAATTAGCAGTACAGTGTTACTCGAGGAAAAGGTTCCACAAAATTAGGTTAACAACTCTTAATTGCCTTTTTGGCAATGTTGTTACAGTGAGCTCTGGAGCTTAGATAGTTTAAGATAAGTACTCTTAGGTATGCAACATGTTGTTATGTGACAGAGAAAACTGCTTAATTCGTTTTTTGCATCTGTCTTTACACAAAAGGAAAAAAATAGTCCAACCTATCAAAAACAGTACCATAAAAACAGATTAGGAATACAAGTTAAAATAGGCCCAATGGTAAGAGAACACCTGTCTACCCTAGATGAGTTCAAATCACCAGGACCAGATGGATTACAAACCAAGGTCCTGAAGGAACTGGCAGATGTGATCTCAGAACCACTGAACTATATCTTTCAAAGATCTTGGAGCACTGGGGAACTACCAAAGGACTGGAATAGAGCTGATGTAGCTCCATTTCCAAAAAAAAGAAAAAAATGAATCCAGCAAACTACAGACCTATCAGCCTTACATCAATATTTGGGAAGTTCTGCAAAAGATAATCAAGCAATGAATTTGCAAATACCTAGAGGCAAACAAAATCATAACCAAAAGCCAACATGAGTTTGTCAAAATCTGATCATGCCAGTCAAATCTTATTGCATACTTTGACAAAATGACAAAATCAATGGACCAGCAAAATGCTGTGGGTATACTATACTTTACTTGGACTTCATTCTGTCTTAAGCCCAGTACTCTTCAATATCTTCATCAATTATTTAGATGAGGGGATAGATAGGTAACTCGTCAAATTTGCAGATAACACCAAGCTGGCAGGAACAGAGATAGGCTTAAGATACAGAAGGATCTTGACAGAATTGAACATTGGACTCTTATCTAACAGAATGAAGTCCAATGGTAAAAAAAAGTAAGATTCTACATTTAGGCAAGAAAAATCAAATGCACAGGTTTAGTATAGGTGGTACCTGGCTCAATAGTAGTAATTATGAGAGTAATTTTGGAGTCCTAGTGGACAATCACTTAAATATGAACCATCAGTGTGCTACAGCTGCCAGAAAAGCCAACATAATCCTAGACTGTATCAGCAGAGGGATAGAATCAATTTCACATGAAGTGTTAATATTATTTTATAATGCCTTTGTATACCACACTTGAAATAAATATTGCATCCAGTTTTGGTTGCCACGGTATAAAAATATATATCATTGAAATTCTAAGAATGCAGAGAACAGCAATAAAGAAGAACAGGAAACTGGAGACTAAAACATACAAAAATGGTTGCAGGAATTGGATATGTCTTGTTTAATTAAAAGAATGAGTAGGGAATGACATGATAGCAGTGTTCCAATATCTTAAGGGGCTGCCACAGAGAAGAGGGAGTTAACCTATTCTCCAAAGCACCTGAAGGCATGGATGGAAACTAATCAAGAAGAGAAGCAATCTAGAACTAAAGAGAAAATTCCTGACAGTTGGAACAATTAATCAGTGGAACAACTTGCCTCCAGAAGTTGTGAATGCTTCAACCCCTGAAGTTTTTAAGAAGAGATTGGTCTGAAATGGTATAGTGCATCCTGAATGAGAGGGGGTTGGATTAGAAGACCTCCAAGGTCCTTTTGAACTCTGTTATTCTGTTATTCTTTGTGGCAGCTCCTCAAATATTGGAATACTGCTATCATGCCACCACTAGTCCTTCTTTTCACTAGACTAGACATAACCAATTTCTGCAACCATTTTTCATATATTTTAGCCTCTAATCGTTTTTGTTGCTCTCCTGTACATTCTTTCCAAAGTCTCAATATCCTTTTTATATTGTGGCGCCACAACTGGATGCAGTTTTCCAAGTGTGGTCTTACTAAGGCGTTATAAAACGGTACTAACACTTCGCATGATCTTGAGTCTATTCCTCTGTTAATGTAGCTTAGGAATGCATTGGCACACTGTCACACCGCTGGCTCATATTTTAATGGTTGTCTAGTAGGAGTCCTAGATCACTCACAGTTGCTTCTATTGAGGATCCACCTATTCTATTCCTTTTTTTAAAGTTTTATTGTAATCTTACCCCTCACCCCTCATCATACATACTTTATGGGCAGGTGTTGACTGGGTTACTTTTATGCATCTCATTTATAACAAAAATTTCAGTATATTCTAACCTCCCCACTTTCATCAATATTCATCTCTTTTATACAATCTTATCTTTCCCATTAATTCATTTAAACTTACCTATCTGCATAACTGGTCTGTAAAATACTAGGTGTTCCTCTTCTTACGTGGAATTATTCTGCAGAAAACCAATAGTAAAGATAAATATAATTTTCATGGTTGTTTCAATCCACAGCTTTCGTAGTGTTTCATCAGTATCTAATAAGAGTAGTAGTTGGAAGGCCTAATCTACTGGAGCTGACTACAGAAGATTACTGGGATGATAATCATAGTTATATATTTAAAATCGTTGTTCACAGTAAATTTTTTGAACAGGTAATACCCAAACTATTTTATTCAACTGTTGGATTTTACTGTGTAGTAGATCTCAAATGTTTAGGCGAGCCCTTTCTATCCAGTATATATTACACAATAAACTTGTTTTGATCTGCTTAAGTGTAAATCTCTTCTCAGGATAGGTATAATATAGGGAATGAATATTAAAGGAGTATTAACTATCACAGAGATTCCAATCTGGACTAATATGCAGGACAGAATAAATGTGGAGTAGTTCAAAGAGTTGTAAACAAATGATCTTCTTCAGGTATTCTCAACCAGTGGTTGTTATCCCTTCAATTCCCAAGTTTATTCCTGCCACCACAAAGGTAAGATAGTGAACTCTAAGATGAAGGAAGCTTTGTGCTTCCTGCCACAATAGACTTCCCAGGATCAATTGCCAGGAAGGAAGGAAGGAAGGAAGGAAGGAAGGAAGGAAGGAAGGAAGGAAGGAAGGAAGGAAGGAAGGAAGGAAGGAAGGAAGGAAGGAAAGGGATAGAGAGGCATAAGAAAGAAAAGAAGGAAGAAAGGAAGGAAGAAAAAGAAAGGAAGGAATGAAGAAGGGAAAGAAAGAGAGACACAGACACACACAAGAAAAAAAGAAAAGAAAGAAAAAGAGAACTTATGATCACAACTGAGCCCAGATTTTTATTTGCTAAGCAAGAGCGTTGTTAAATGAGTTTCATCACATTTTACAAGTTGATCACTCCCACCCGGTCACATGACTGCCAAGCCACGCACACAAAATAGGCCACACCTACAGAATAGCTTCTAAAAAAATTTGAAGCCCACCACTGGAAGGAAGAAAAGGAAGGAAGGAAGAGGGAGGGAAGAAAGGAAGGAAGGGGGGGGTCCATATCTGACTGCACAACAATCAGATAAAATAACTGTAAAAAACACATATATAAATTGTAAAATTTCATATTAAATATGAAATCATATTTTCTAATATTAATATTAGAAAAACCAAAGATATAAACCCCCAGGCAACAAAAGGATAAAAATGCCAGCTCAACAATGGAACCTTCTCAGTAATTTCTACCGTGTTTCCCTGAAATTTTCTTTTGACACCCCCCCCCCAAAAAACAGGGATTATTTTAGCACATGCACTCAAAAGCCTGATTGGGCTTATTATCCGGGGAGGTCTTATTTTAGGAAAAACAGGGTAGCACCCTGAGAGCCCCAGGCCTAATAACTAAGGTGTGAGGGCCTTTTGGAAAAGTAAGTTCCCAACATTAGAGCATTAGCATATAAAAGAGACTATTAACTCATATTTAGTTTTAATCCCTCTTAGTCACAGTCTCTATTTGCAAATACAGAAGGACCCCTAAACCATGATTGTGTTCCTGGACAGAAAATGACTGTCTGTTTAGGGATAACACTGATACCAAAGAAGAACCACGATGTAGAAACTGCAACTCGTTCTTGCTTTGATTCAATCTGAACCTTTTCTTTACTGTTCAGACCTTAACAGCCTCCAAAAAGGCAGCAAATGAGAACAGCAGGATCTTCCTTATAGAGCAAAAGAGTAGAGTAGAGTAGAGTAGAGTAGAGTAGAGTAGGGTAGGGTAGGGTAGGGTAGGGTAGGGTAGGGTAAAGTATTAGCATGGCGTGGCATGGCATGGCATGGCATAGCCTAGCATAGCCTAGCATAGCCTAGCATAGTCCATCAGCACACTGGATGACTCTCCCAGTAGTTTCATATAAAAGTTACAAAGCAAGAGGTTGATGTATGCCTTAATGAGGGGTTATGGGACAACCTCTCCTTCTCCACTGCAACAGATAGAAACCATTCAGAAGTAATGAGCAGAACTACTACAAAACAATTCCCAAAAGCCTCCCTGCAGGTGGTCCAGAAGATGCTATGATCAATAATATCAAAACAGGCCAGAAATGCCCAGATGTATAAGACAGCACCTCACAAACAGGTGTTTTCCTTTCTGCAGATTTTCTCAGGTGGAAACCAGGCAGCTTAAATGGAAACTTTGCTCACATGTACTTAAACGTGTTATAATTTTTCATGAGATTACAGTGCATATGTTGATAATGCAGGATCTGCAATTCAATATAGAGTTTGACTCACATTCAAGCAAACTGCCAGCAGAACTCTTCTTGCTCTGCTCAAGCAGAAAGAAGAACAGTTAGGGAGGTAAGGATGAGTGACCAGTGTGTACAGACCCATCACTCTCCATACATAAGCCACTGCCTTCTAGAAGAATGCCTGAAGAAGTTTGTATGAAGGCGGGAATTCATCTGATCCAGTCTAACTACTGTACATTAAATTGTGACATGTACTATCTTGTGCCCAATTAAATTCCTAGTATTTCTAGGACTGCACTGCAAGATTTCTGAAAGCAACAATATATATATATATATATATATATATATATATATATATATATATATATATATATATATATATATATATATATATATATATATGTGGTTTTTTTTTATTTGTGCTGATAAATAAATAAAGGAAGACTAGTATAGATCTATTATATATATATATATATATATATATATATATATATATATATATATATATATATATATATATATATATATATATATATATATATATATATATACTTAAAGTCACATATATATATGTTTTTATTTGTGCTGATAAATAAATAAAGGAAGACTAGTATAGATCTATTTCAAGCTATTTAGCTCTCATCAGCTAGCCATATCCTTACTGGGATTCGAACCTGTGCTCTATTGCCTCCCAGGCAGGGAGTTAACCATTTGAGCTACAGAGAACGACTCCTTTTATCAGCCAGCCAGGGTGGGAGGTATATACTTAAAGTCACAACCCCTGGTATGCCCAAGTGTGGGAGGAAGGTCACACTTCCACTCTCTGTCATTAGGCTCGTCACAAGAGTCCATCCAGACAGAAACCCAATATTTTTAACAAAGGCAAACCCAATATTTTTAACAAAGGCAACAGTAAAAATATTGGGTTTCTGTCTGGATGGACTCTTGTGACGAGCCTAATGACAGAGAGTGGAAGTGTGACCTTCCTCCCACACTTGGGCATACCAGGGGTTGTGACTTTAAATATATATATATATATAATTTTTTGTGTTATTATTTCTCTTGTTAGCTGACTTGAAAAATTCTCTTAAAATGCATACATTATATTTGCTGCATTTCAATGTACAGATAATGTCACCACTGAAGATATATTTCTCCCACCTAGAATTCTTGAACTATTGTAATGAAAGACAGCTTAGCTATTTAACCATTTTAATGGTTGAGCTTTTGTAGATAATGCCTTATGATGGGATAATAATTATATATTTAATATTTGGGCAAATTAATATTATGCTTTTTAATTGTCATCCCTAGGGTAAAACTACCATAGCTGTGACTTCGCCATATGGCAGTCTCTTATGTGATGTTCTATGTATTGTATTAACCTTGAAGAGTTCCTGCTCCTACCTTAAATCAGCACACTATGTTCTACCTTATAAACTGTCTTCAGCCAACTGGCTGTCTTCGGAGAATACCCTCGGGTACAATTATTCGGGGATTAGTAAATATTTGAAGGTTCTGCCGGTAAGGATACTGAAGAATTTTCAAAATGCTCTGGACAGGAGAAAACAAAGATGTAGCAGTATGGTCTCTGGCCACCACTGTTTCAGAGATGGACCTAATCTGGGATCAAAGTATGGCACTGAATTACATTGTAATCATTCCTTTAATTAGGAAATGAATTATTACTTTTAAAGTATAAAGAAACTATAGCAAATTTGTCCTGGGTAAGATATAGCTGAGTGTGCTTTGCTTATTTGTGAGATGGCATTGCTTAGCAACTTATCAAGTGTAATTATGAGGTAAACAAGGTTGAGAGAATTTGACAATCTTCGGTGTACAATCATTCCAGTAGTGGCTAGTCTTCCTGACTCTCCATATGGAAGCTAGAAGTTAGGAGAAACTCTCAATTGATGCAGTGATGTCCCCAAGGTAAGATCAAAAAAGTCAAAAATGGCGGCCACAAGGGGTTGCTGAAACTCAGCTCATATTTGTATGTTTACTGTGTGTGCAATGCACATAAAAAGCAGACAGAGCTTCAATCTGATAACTGTCATCTTGATATTTTTTTTACCATACTTTGAGGAGAACATTGATTGATGTTACCAAAGCAAGAAGTATAGGCAGCAAAAATGTTACAGAGTACATGACACATATAAAAAAAGGGGGTACAAGTACAGTGGCCATCTACAATGATAAAGTATGTTATCTGAGAAATTGTCTCATTGTGGTGGGACTAACCTGCCACACTCGTTCCTGGAGAAAATGCCTACTTCAGATCCCATCAGCCAAAAAGTTGGCTTCTGGGGTCCAGGAAAAGGATTTTTAATGCTCTGGGCCCTGCCCTCTGGAATATTCTCCAGTTGGAGGTGAGGTCTACCCAGAAACTCCTGACCTTATGCAGAGCCTAAGAACGTGACTCTGTTGCTTGGCCTTGGGGTGTCTGACTGGTAGAGAAGATTCCCATTCCCCGGCTTCCCATCATCTTGGTTTTTAACTTTTCTATTCAGTTTTTTTTTCTAATTTTAACTGTTTTTAGTACTTTTTATTGAAAGCCCTCCACAAATAAATCTGTTCAGAAATATCATTTTTAAAAATTCTGAAGATCTCCCATCTGGTGTTTTCTTGCAAACCATTTTTTGTTCGCATACCCTGATCTTTGCCTCTGTTGCCCCAACTATACAATCACATTATATAGTGAAAGCAGAAATCCAGTCACTGCAAAGTTCTTGGTCAAAGCTATTTGTCCTAAAACATTAGGACTGTGCAATGTTTGGATTTAGTCCCCAGCATATAGCAGCATAACGTGAAAGCTTAACATGCCTATTCCAGCGTTACTTTTTTTTCCTCCTGCACATTTTGAAGCATCTTTTGAAGCCCGAATGGAAAGTGCTGCAAGCCATCTTTTTCAACCTCTTTGGAGAGGACAACTCACACCTATCCCTGGCTTTTGGATCCATCAATGCCAACCATGCCCTTCTAATTTCCTTTGCATCTCCAGATTCCAGGACTATAGAAAAACCCAGGAGATCCTATCAATTTTAGGTCACAGATTCATAGCTAAGCTTCAGAACTCCAGCAGGATTCTTGGAATCCCAGAAGAGTAGTTCCTGGGTCCCATGAGTGAAATGGAGTTGGAGTCTAGGGGTGGTGGGAAGCAAATGGGTGTGTTACACTTAAACTTTGTGTAAAATTCTGTATCCTTTATTTGTCTTGTATATGTACATGTGTACCTATTCCCTCTTTTGTGTGTGGATTGGGTGGATATTTTGTATACGTATGTCCTGAAGATAATCCATTTGCCTTCTATGAACTAGATTGCTTTCAATAGTCTAGTAAGTAAAACAACCTGTGTGTTTAGTAGTAACACCGTGGCCACCTATCCCTTATATCTTTCACTATTCTTTATCTGAAGTTTGTGAGTTTGTTGACCTCATCACTTTGCTTTTGAGGAAATTACTATATTCGTGTGTCTCTAAGAGTTTACAACACTTTGTCATAGTTACAGACATGAGTAACAACTAGCTGGCTAATATTTTTTGGGATGGGGAAATCTCCTACACATGCATATTTGATTATGTAAATTATATTGAAGACTGCAATTTCTAGCACAATTTTTAAAGACCACTTTCAGTGGAATCAGGGTAGCGTAATTTCATAGGAATCAATAATACTAATAAGTAGGCGTTTGAATTAGAAAAAGGATGCTGAAGTACACTTTGTATTCCTCAATAGTTTTTGTTGTTATTGTTGATATAGGTGAACTATAGACCACCATCTGCAAAGGGAATTGCTGTTCCACTCACAGATAATATTTATAATGCAGATCCAAGCAAACCTAGATTGAGAGATTATTTTGAAGGATCAAAAGTAAGTTTTGGTTATTAATCATTTTTGTCCTTTGAATGCCATGGTTTTTAAGACTTAAATAAACTTTAAATACCTTGCTGCTATGCTTTGTTTCTGAAGTGAAGGTGTGGGAGAAGTAACCAATGGGTATTAACCCAGCCCTCTTGCCTAGGAGACTGAGGTAATCTTTTGAGGCCACACCTACGGTCCTCCTCTGACCTCCCCAGATTAACCTCAGTCTCCAGCCTGAAAGGAGCGTTTCTCTGACTCTCCCTTCACTTCGAAGACTCAGGAGTATTTTCTTACAGGATTACTTATCTACAGGATTTTACTTACAGCTGCTTCTATCCACCTCTCCTCTGCCGTGCTCAGTGCTGCTGGATCAAGCCTCGCTGCTTGCCAGGGTGTGCGCGCGCACCGAGCAACCGGACGGTCGCGTTAAAGGGGAGGAAGCCTCTGCACCGCGGGGGCATCAGCAGCGACCGTGTGGCTTCTGAGGGGGCCAACGAAGACCTGCGAGGCCCGGGGATCCCTTGGAGACCGCCCCAACGCGCCCCAGCTCCAGGAGGAGGCTCGGACCGCAGGTCAGCGGTCGCCATCTTGCCGCCACCATCTTAAAGAGCACGTGGGCGAGCGCGTGATTGGCGTTCTCTTACGCATGCCAAAAGCGCTCAGGAAGCACCAGCGAAGCCGGAAGAGGCTTCATCCAGGATCTACTCCATCGGTGATCCGGGGAGTACTCCAGAGCGGTGCCTGCCGGCAATCCAGGTCGCAGACCAGTGGCAGAAGAAGGAACAAGGCGGATTCAGAGTCAGAAGAGTGAATCCACCCCCACCTTTAAAGGCTGGCTGAGCAAAGAGGAGGTTGGTGGCACCCAAAAAACCGTGAGTAAATGGCGGAGGCGGCTAGGAACAGGGATGCCAGGCCCAGAGCCCCAGGGGGTGCGGATCCAGATGAGGGGACCTCTGGGGGAGTCTCCCCAGTTCCCAGGGGGAGATCTACAGCAAGGAGGGACAAAGCCAGGGTCCCTAAGAAGGCGGCTCCTAGGAAGGAGGCCAGGACGACCAGGGCCTCGGCCAGAAGATTCAGGGCTACCATCATCCATTCCCACTCCAGGTCCCGATCTCCCCACAGGCCTCCCATCCGGAATGCGGCCCTGGCAGCATCCCCTGGTTCCCCAAGGGGCTCAGGTAGAGGGCACAGTTCCCTATCGCCCCCCCCCCTTTCACCTGGACCTCCAGCGGAATCGAGGGCGGATCCATTTGGGCGCAGGGCTCCCAGTCAAGCCAGGCCTCGCTTGGCTCCTCTATCCCCTGGTCCCAGGGAATATTCCTAGCCTCCAGAGCTCCAGCCTGCCTTACCTGAGCTCACCAATAGCTTTCAGGACATGCTAGCTAGGGCCTTAGCTCAAGTGATGGCTTCTGGGTTAAACCAGCAGCCACAGGGCTCCAGGAGCAGGGACCCCCAGGAACCTTCCAGGGGCCATCAGCAGCGCCCCAGCACATCGGCTGCCAGAGAAGCCAGGTCTCCCTCCCCCTCCACTGCTAGCGAGGCTTCCGACTTGGAGGAGGGAGAGTTGAAGGAGGTGGGGTTCTCTGAGGATGAAGAGCCCCAGGCAGAGTACGAATCCACCGTCGTGGGCCTTTCCCCCCCCTAAGCTTGTGGCTGAAATGACTGGCGCTGGTAAGAGTAAAAAGAAGGGGCCATTCCATAGACCTCCCGTGCCTAAGGAGGAGATTCCCATGCCAGAGATGTTTCTAGAGGTGCTCAAGTCCCAGTAGGTGAAGCCAGGGTCCTTTCCCACTCCAGGGGGAAATAAGAGGAAATTCTATAACCTTAACCAGACCTTTGCTCAAGCTCTCCAGGTACCTGAGGTGGACAATCCAGTGGCCACCCTAGCCTCAGGGTCAGCAGTAGTCACAGGAGACACCACCAATTGCCTCAAGGCAGAGGACAAGAAGGCGGACATAGTGCTGCGCAAGACATTCCAGGCTATTACTTGGGCTATTAGGGCGGCCGCTTCGGCTTCTTTTTTCAACAGGTCCATGGTGCTGTGGTTGGAGCAGCTGAGGGACAGGACTCTGGCCTCAGAGGTTTGTTTGCTGCAGGACATCTCCAAGATCCTGGCAGAAACGCAGTTCTCAGCAGACGCCACTCTGGATGCAGTTAAGTATGCGTCCCGGGCAATGTCATCCTCAGTGGCGTCCAGGCGCCTGCTGTGGTTATGCCATTGGCAGGCAGAGTCCCGGATGAAGTGGCACCTAACAGGAGCAGACTACACCAGTGAGAAGCTGTTTGGAACTGCGCTGGATCCTATCCAGGTGGAGGATAAGAACAAGCGGAAGGTCTTTCCAATGACAACTAGATGCTCAGACTTCCAACATGCGCCATATCCCAGGAGAACCTCGTACAGGCCGCCTGACGTGGAGAACCAGAACCAGAGGTACCAGAACCCCAGGTTCCACAGGCAGGGGATAGGCAATTCCATAGAAACAGGTTCGGAAGCCAGCAGCAGGGCAAGCGGCCCTTTCGAGGAGGAGGAGGTGGTCGCCCCTTCCGCAGGTTCAAGTGATCCGCCCCCGGATCACCCCATTGGCGGTTGCCTCTCCCTGTTCGCGGATGCTTGGGACCATGTCACCTCGGATGAGTGGGTTCTCCAGACTGTAAGGCTCGGGCTGCAGCTAGAGTTTTGCTCTCTCCCCACTAGTAGGTTCCGCACCTTCGCCTCCTCCACGGATCAGACCAAACGGGCCCTTAAAGGCCAAGGCCATCAAGCATCTGCTAGACATCAGGGCCATTGAAAGAGTCCCAGAGGAGGAGAAAAGCTCCGGCTTCTTCTCTGACCTTTTCCTAGTCCCCAAGAGTTCGGGGGGGTGGAGAACCATCCTGGATCTTAAACTCCTCAATTCCAGGGTGGTCTACCGCAAGTTCAAAATGGCCTCCCTAAAGTCCATCCTGGAGGGCATCCGTCCGGGCAATTTCCTAGCCTCTATTGATCTCACAGAGGCATACCTGCACATCAGAATCGCCCCGGAATACCACAAATTCCTTAGATTTTTTCACGAGGGCAACTACTTTCAATACAGGGCTCTTCCCTTTGGTCTGGCCTCAGCCTCCAGGATATTCACCAAGGAGCTAGCTGCAGCCGCAGGCCACCTGCGCTCCCTGCCAGTCCGTTTGTTCTGTTATTTGGACGACATCCTCATCCTAGCTAGGTCTCCAGAGTCTGCCAATCAGGACTTGGGGACCACCATTGACACTCTCAGGGCCCTGGGATTCTCCATTAATCTGGAGAAGAGCAACCTGGTCCCATCCACCAGGCTCCAGCACCTAGGGTCCATTATAGATTCAGTGGCTGGGGAGGTCTTCCTGTCCCAAGATCGCAAGGACTGCATTGTTAAAATGGTCCATGAAGTTTGGACGTTACGCTCTGTCCCTATAGTTCTTCTTTCCAGGCTCCTGGGGAAATTCATCTCATGCATAGGGATCATGCCGTGGGCTCAACTACATGCCAGGGAGCTCCAGTGGTTCCTACTCCCTCACCAGAGAGCCGGGACGAGCGACGCCAGCTTCAGGATTCGGGTGTCACCCCAGGTGCTGCTATCGTTTCGTTGGTGGCTGTCCCCAGCCTTGAGCAGGGGATGCCTCTTCAGGGAACCGGCGAGAAGGATCCTCACCACAGACGCAAGTCTCTTCGGCTGGGGGGCCCACCTGGAGAACCAGATCACCCAGGGCTGCTGGACTCCAACAGACCTGCACAACAACATCAACTGGTTGGAGCTCAAGGCCATCCACTGGCCCTTCATCACTTCAAGAACATGGTGACTGGACATCACGTCCTAGTCCTGATGGACAACGTGGCAGCCAAGGCCCATGTGAACAGACAGGGCAGCACCCATTCTGAGGCATTTTGCGACGAGGCCCTGCGACTGGGGAACTGGGCCGAGAGACACCTGCAATCCATCAAAGCAGAGCACATCTCCGGAACAGAGAACCAACAGGCAGATTGGCTCAGCAGAGAGACAGTCGACAACGGGGAGTGGCAGCTTCACCCCTCAATCTTCCAACAGATCTGCGAGAGGTTCGGACATCCGACAGTGGATCTCTTAGTGACCCCTCACAATGTCCAGCTGCCGGATTTCATATCGAGGCTTCCAACCAGGGGAGCCATGGACACACAGACGCCCTTCAATGCAGATGGCCACCAGGTCTTCTGTATGCATTTCCTCCCCTTCCCCTCATCCCCGGGGTCCTGAGGAGGGTGGTGGCAGAGGGAGCGGAGGTAATCCTGGTGGCCCCTGGCTGGCAGACCTGGTGAATCTGTCCCCAGCTCCTCACTGGAGGATCCCAGCGGGAGAGGTGTCCCTGAACCAGGGGTCCCTGGAGCATCTGGATCCAGAGTGGCTTCATCTGACCATCTGGCGATTGAGTGGGAACAGCTGAGAGAGGCCTATTATTCCGAGAACGTCATCAGGACAGTGGTGACGTTCAGGAGACAGTCCACCACTCGCATTTACAACACCTCCTGGGTGGCCTTCACTTCGGCCTCTGTCCCACAGGTTCTGGACTTCCTCCAGGAGGGACACAAGAAAGGTCTGGCCCCTACCACCCTTAGAAGACAGGTCTCCGCCCTCTCTACAGTTCTGGGGGGGTAAACGCTCCCCCCTTGTCCCAACATCCGGTACTAAGGTGTTTCCTCAAGGGGGCGGCGAATCTGAAACCCTCAGTGGTCCATCGATTCCCCACATGGGACCTCCCCACGGTCCTCCAGGCCTTGACGGAGGCACCGTTTGAACCATTGAGGGAGGTTTCCCTGCAGTTTCTGACCCTTAAGGTCGTTTTCCTGGTTGCCATCACCTCAGCCAGGAGAGTGTCTGAGATCAACGCTCTCTCCAGCAGGGCGGATCTCTGCACCTTTCTAGAGAACCGGGTCATCCTCAGACTGGACCCCGCGTTGATGCCCAAGGTCAACTTCCCATTTCACAGGGCCCTAGAAATAGTTCTGCCGGATTTCTGTCCCCAACCCTCCGGGGAGAGGGAGAGATCCTGGCACAAATTAGACATCAGAAGAGCCTTACGCATCTACCTGAAGCGCACGGCTCCCTTTAGGCGTTCGGAGGCCCTTTTCATGTCCTACCATCCATCCACCCAGGGAGCCAAGGTCTCTCCAGCCACCATCAGCAGGTGGATTAGAGCGGCCATTTCTCAGGCCTACGGGGCACGGGGACTTCAGGTCCCAGAGGGCATCACAGCGCACTCCACCAGAAGTGAGGCCACCTCAGCAGCCTGGTCCACCCAGGCACTCATAGAGGAGATCTGCCAGGCTGCTCCCTGGTCTTCTCCCTCGCCTTTCATTAGGCATTACCGGCTAGACCCCTCCGCCTCCACGGAGGCTGCCTTTGGCAGGAGGGTATTGCAGGGAGTCCTGGACTCTCCGGGGGGCTCAGGCCCATCTAATCCCTCCCAGGACATCTAGCTTTGGTATGTCCCATTGGTTACTCCTCCCACACCTTCACTTCGGAAACTGGCAATTGGATTTACCTGAACTGCATGTTTAGAAGAAAGGTATGAGAGGAGTAACTTCCCCCCCCCGTTGTTAGGCCGCCTGGCATCTAGGGGGCCTGAGTGAGTCCAGGGTCAGCTATAGCAGTTAGGAAGGATATGTGTTGTGCTGTTCTTGTCTGTCCTTCCTTTCAGGTGCTCTGCTACAATCCATCGGTTAATCTGGGGAGGTCAGAGGAGGACCGTAGGTGTGGCCTCAAAAGATTACCTCAGTCTCTTAGGCAAGAGGGCTCGGTTAATACCCATTGGTTACTCCTCCAACACCTTTCTTCTAAACATGCAGTTCAGGTAAGTCCAACTGCCATTTTCATGTACAATATTAATATACAAGTGTATTCATAAATTACAAGTCACTTATAAGAATGAAAAGCAGTTGCAAATCCCTTTCCATCCCTACTCTACTGTTTAGGAGCCTACTTGAACCAATGATAGTCAAAAAATGTTACTGACTTAAAAACCAGATCACTGTTCAGTCTTAGATCAATGGATATCTTTTCCACAGGCCTCTGGAAAGTACAAACAGTGTGCTAACAAATCAAGCCGAGCCGAGTGCATGTGTACTGATAATATGAAGCTGTCATTTTCTGTTGCCTTTTCTGACTGTAAAGAGAAGGTAAGCTTTAACTGCCGCCTACTTAAATTAATGTGTCTGGAAAGGGCTTCATTCTAGAAATAATTTTGGGAGATAGGGACTGGGTTTACAAAGACACAGTAACATTCAGAAATGAATATAATCATCTATGTCATATTTAATTAGCAATAATTAAATATGACATAGCACATCTCTCTAAGAAAATAATTCCAAAAATGGAATGTTCAACTATTTTTTTACCACCCAATATGGATCAAGAAGTCTCTACACAGGTAGTGTGCATCCTTAATACTCTCTGAGCTTGGTTGTTTTCTTGCAAATGTTTCATTACTAAACTAGATACGCCAAGAATCCCACAGTTTAACCCTGAGCTACAAATATTCTCTTCTTTTAATACCCAGAAAGTTTAATATGCAAACATGCCTTCCTTGAAATGACAAACTTGACAAATCTAGCAGACAGCTTTGTCTCCCAAAGGTAGAGATGGGAACTAGAGCAGGGGTTTCCCAACTTGGCACCTTTCAGACTTGTGGACTTCAACTCTCCAACCAGGACTTAATTCTCACTAACAGAAATGAAATTATAGAAGGCATTGAAGTTACAAGAACCTTGGAGGGAGTGAGGATGCCATATTGGGATTCAACATTATGCAAGCACAAGGAATAAGGGGGGGGGGGGACTAGAGTCTTGGACTTTAAGAAAGCTTATTTAAATAAATTTAGAGAGAACTTGGGAAGGACTCCATGGATGAGAAATCTCAAGGGAAAACAACCCAAGAAGCTTGGGAAACTTTAAAAGTGAGCTTATAAAAGCCCAGTCTAGCAGAATACCAATGAGGAAGAAAAATAAGAGAACTCAAAAGAAACCAGTGTGGCTGCACAAAGACCTCTCTGATAAACTGAATGGCAAAAAGGACAAGCATAAAAAGTGGGGAAAGGGCACATAATTAAGGCAAAATATCGACAAATAACCAAAACCTGCAAAGATGAAGTCAGGAAATCTGAGGCTCAAAAGGAGCTAAGACTTGCGACAAATGTCAAAAATAACAAAAAGTTTCTCTCAACATGTACAAAGCATGAAAAAAAGTCTAGGAATTGATCCATTAATAGGAGAAAATAGTAAGAAGGTGACAAGCAGCAGAGAGAAAGCAGAACTGCTTAACACAGATTAGGAATGGAAGACAAAATAAGCAAGAAAATGATAAGGGAACACATATCCAGTCTAGATGAGTTCACATCACCAGGACCAGATGGATTACATCCCAAGGTTCTGAAGGAACTGGCAGATGTGATAGCAAAACCACTGAACCGTATCTTTCAAAGATCCTGACGCACCAGGGAACCATTAGATGAGTGCAAAACAGCTGTTGTAATTCCCATCTTCAAAAAAGGAAGGAGGAAAATGGATCCAGGATATTACAGACCTATCAGTCATACATCAATACCTGAGAAGATTCTGGAAAAGATTATCAAGCAATGAATCTGCAAACAGCCCCCAGAGGCAAGCAAAATCCTAACCAAAAGCGAACATGGGTTTGTTAATAACAGATCATCTCAGATTATGCCAGATAAATCTTACTGCATTCTTTCACAAACTGACAAAATTAGTGGGCCAGCAAAATACTGAGGATATAGTTTACCTGGACTTCAGCAAGATGTTTGATAAAGTAGACCATAACCTACTACTTGATAAAATAGAAAAATGTGGGTTAGACAGCATCGCCATCAGTTGGATTCACAACTGAATTGGATCTACATGGAGGTAAGTATGCAGTGGGGTACCCCAAGGCTCTGTTGTAGGCCAGTACTCTTCCACATCTTCATCAATGATTTAGATGAAGGGATAGAAAGGGAATCACTGGGAGTCCTGCCTGAAGATCTGATTACGGAGTGACTATTGACGTCTAGAACCGACCTGGGCATTTTACAGCCCCCAGGCTACATCCAGCCCTTTGGCTGTCCCTGTCCGGCTCATGTAAGGTTAATCAGTAATTAAAAATCAAATGTAAATAACCATGCCACATGGGGGGGGGGGAGGTGAGTCGAGTCCAGCTCTTGCACAGTCACTGTAGTCAGCTGGCAGTCACAGAACAGTGGAACACAACACCTGTGCAGCCCTCACCCCTCACCTGGAAGGGCCTAAGGAATGAAGTGGTGGTCCTGGTGGCAGTGGTCATCGCGTGAGGGGCTTGGGCTCAGCCACCCACTGTTGCCTGGGTTGAAGTATCGCTTCCTGGGTGAGTGGGGAGAGTGCAGCCAGGAGTTATTGGTTTGGTCCTCCACAACAATCCCAGTTTCTCAAATGGCCCCCTGGGAAAATTAATTGCCCATTCCTCTCCTGCCCATTCCTCTGTGAATGGGAGAGGAAGATGCAAAATAATACACAAAGTATCTCTTCTTAAGTCAGTTTCTCTAACTTCTTAACTTTCAAATGAAAAAGATATTCTCAAAACAAAAGTCCCACTGACCCTTGACTTGAAGTAGGCAACTTTACATAGGTTTTTGTAGACCCTATGTTGTCTGAATGCTATCTCATTTGAAACCGTGCACTTACATTGGTAAGAATATATAAAATGATTTTAACATCTCTGTCTCAATGGTGCATTTGTCTTTAGGCGCTGCGGATGAAATTTCCAGTAGAAAAGCTTCCTCTCTATTTTGTTGTGGAGGATGACGGTCATTTTGTTAATCTGACATCTCCTTATTTTGTCACCATAGACGAAGTAAACAATAGAACAAACTGGATAATTTCAGGTAAGACGCAGACTGCTGGGGTTCAGAAGGAATCTTCCTGAGAAATTCTGTTCAAAATGTTTGTGTTGCCATGTCCTTTTGTAGGAAGTTAGCACCCACCCCCTCCCCTAGGAAAATGAAATGTCCTGAGAAATATTGAAAAGGCAGAATATTATATTTCCTTGGATGCAAAAAGGGAGAAACATGTTTTTAAAGACAAAGTAGCTCCCTGCAGCTTCGTCCCCCACTTTTGTTAATGAGCTATTAAAGCCTGGGCTATTCTACTCTACATAACAAAGATAGGATTAGTTTTCTACAGACACTCACCACATGGCATATGGGAACTCAACCAAGTTTTGGACTTAAAAAGACACACAATCTACAAAGTTAGCTAAGACCCCCACCCCTGAGAGTCTGACAACCAATCAGAATCCATTCTTACACAGAAACAGGAAACAGAGAGGTGGGCCAAATCAGGGGTGGGTTCCTGCCTTTACTAACTGGTTCGCTAGAAGAAGTTCCACAAATCTAGCATGTTGTTTAGAACCGGTTCCACTGGTGGAACCAGCCCCACCTCCTCATCTACCCCATCTGGTAGCTGCTCGCTTCCCCCGCCTGGGGGTAGGTGCGGCTTTTCCTTCTGGCTCACTTGGGCATAGCGTCCTGGAAGTGACTGCAGGCTGCGTGGATGTGTGAATGACGAGGGTCAACCGAAAGAGTCGATTACCTATCTTTACGGCACCCCCTTGGTGTTTCTTGATGGAAGCTCTTTGAGGGCTGAGAAGAAAAGTTGAACGGGAACTAAGAAGCCTTTTCTTTTGTTTACATCCCTCCCCACCTTCTCCATTTCTCCATTCTGATGGCTGCGCCTTCTCACTGCCTTCATTAACTCTGCTCCTTCTTGTTTACCTGCGTGCGTGGCTTCTTTTGTTAGGCTCCACAATTAGTGTGTTCACTCTTAAGCTCCCTCCGCCCGTCTGCACATCATCAAGAAGAAGAGCGAGAGGAGGAATTCTGGGAGTTGAAGTCCACAAGTCTTAAAGCTGTCAGATTTGAACACCCCTGGGGTATTTTTTTCTAAAGGGTTAGGGGTGCAAAGGTCTTGTAACTTGACAGCTTTAAGACTTGCACACTTCAATGCCAAAGTTTCTGAGCCAACATTTTGGTTGCTAAGCAAGAGCGTTGTTAAGTGAGTTTCACCACATTTTACAAGTTGGCCACGCCCACCCAGTCACATGACTGCCAATCCACTCCCACTCGGTCACATGACCACCAAGCCACTTCCACACCTACAGAAGAGGTTCTAAAAAAATTGAAACCCGCCACTGGGCCAAACAGAGTATTAAAAACCCAGGAACTATCAACAAAGCCCTTTTCCCACCTCTTCACTTCTTCACCCAACATCTGGAAGCATGTGGTCTCCCTTTTCTGTTCAGGAGCTCAAGCCATGTGATCCTGTCCACCATTAAACCATCTTTCCAAGCAGCCTCCATGTTTCCAGTGTCTTTTTCCCCACTTGGAACTGAACCCAGAAGGACATTTCATCCAACAATTTAATGCTCTCTTCCTTGCCAAACCTACAATAATTTAAAATGAAAAATATTATTTTCCAGATTTGTCTACTTTCATTTTCACTATTCTTGAAGTTTCTACCCAAAAACTCATGATAAAGAGTTTTGATGATACTTTGCTTTACCAAGTTTTAAGTTTGCCCTTTCATCATAACTTATCATCATAACAAAAAATCTGCTACAGATAGATCTCCATTTCTGATTTCTAATCTAACTTTTTAGTTTTTACTAAAGGATAACTTTATTCAAAGCATTGGCTAATCACCCATTATGTAAGATTAATTTATTACTGGAATGTATAGTCAGACAAAGTGTAGAACTATAACTCAAAAAATATTTTAAATATTTTTTCAGGTACCAATGAAACCTTAAGTTTGATGAAACTAAGGACATACTTGGAGAAGAAGATCAAAAGCAAGTTGTATAATCCAGATGGACTAACTATATCAATAACTGTAAGCTTCTGATAAAATACGTATTTTGAATAGAAAGGCCAAAAGTGTTGCAACAATCTGGCACACCATATTTTGAATCCTACCCTGTTTTAGGAATACCATACCTTGGCTCCAAAATTCTGAATGATCATTAGAGAGCAGTGAGGTGGTACATGTCAAGTAGCTACCATCCAGGTTTTTGCAGCCCAAATAGAAACTACATTTGTAAACCCCCCTCCCTCCATGGATCTCAAAGATCTGCCTGACACAAAGAAAATCCAGCAAGTCAAGCAGGTTGAAAAGAGGCTTTAATACTGACAGTCTGGGAGAAATGTGAATGCCATTGGCATCACAAGACACAGATAGGTTAAAGCTTTCTTCCTTGGTCATGATTTTGGTCAAAATGACCAATCAAACAATTGGCAATCTTAACTCTAGAGAGAAAATCTTTCTTTTCACACCAAAGGGAGAATTTTTCCATCCTAAAGTTAATTACTACCCTACTGGTGTATCTTAAATTGGATAATCAGATTTGTTAAAATTGCATGATTTTGCTATCTATGATTTGTTGAATAAACTACAATTAGTTAGTATACACATTGCATTAAATAAATCTGAATATTTTCAGATTGTTCTCTAATTTTAGCTGTTTCCAAATGCAAAGAAAAAACTGCACCATGATATTCATATTCATGAATATTCAGAGAAAGGCAAAATTGGCTAGATCAGTGGTGAAATCTAATTTTTCTTACTAACGGTTGCGTGGGTGTGGCTTGTGGCGTGTTGGGATCATGTGACTGGGTGGGAGTGGTTATGTAGTCTTGTAACTGGAGGATCAAAAGACAGAAACTCACTTTAACAATGTTCTGCTGGAGCAGGGTTGGTCCCTTCCAGCCCTGGATTATCCTCTGAAGTTGTGTCTAGTGCCAGGTTTGTAGTTCTTCTTTCAGCTCCTTTTTCCCTCCCTCCCTCCCTCTCTTTCTTTCTTTTTCTTTCCTTCTCCCTTCTTCTTTCCTTTTCTTTCTTTCTTCCTTTCTTTCTTTCTCAGCACCCCTCCCCCATTTTTGGCCTAGCTGGCTTCAGGGAAGCCTGCTGGGAACAAAAGCAGACACCCACCCCCATCCCTGCATTTCTGGAGAACCTGTAGTAAAAAAAATGCTTAAAAAGAAAAAAAAAGTTCCAAAGATCAGCTGTGCGACGTGCGATAGTTGGAATTTCTTTTTTTTAACTTTTTAAAGTATTTTTTTTTTACTACCAGTTCTGTGAACCGTCCTGAACGGGTAACATTTCACTCCTGGCCTAGCTGGACAGACAATAGATGATAAACGTAGCTTAATTTAAATCCCTATCCATCTGTCCAAATAAAGACACCTATTTAAACAAATCAAGTTATTTAGGGCAGCAAATTCCACTTTTGCAAATAAAGTAAAATAGTAATAGAGAAAACCATTCATTCAAAGGCAGTTGAACTTTCTTGGGTTTTTTTTTCCTTGAAAATGTCTTGCTTCTCATCCAAGAAGCTTCTTCAATTCTGTTTGAATGATGGAGAATGGGTTTTCAAAGAAAAAAAAAACAAGAAAGTCCATTTGCCTTTTGGAAAAGCCCCTTTGGGACAACCATGACTTGGATGACTGAAAATTCACATAGACATTTAAATTCATACCCCTCAAGATGACCTTCAAAATAACATTAATTTTAGCAGATTAAGCAATGTTAGAAAATGTATTTGTAGCAAAAGAAATATTATTAGGCACTAATAAAAATTAATGTTTCTTTTTAACAGGGATCGGAACTTTTCCATTTCAGAGTATCCACTATTCCTGGAGTCTCCTATTGCAATTTATTTGATGAATTTCAGGTATATTTTTCACAGTATTGAAATATAGAAGAATATGAAACAAATCTCAAATACATAGAATAATTACATTGGCAAAATTATTTGTATACAGTAACTTAGTACAGATATAATCAACAACAATCCCATCTTCAACAAATTTAAGTGATATTGTCTGAAGTTTCCCCACAACAATTTCTGAGTGATAACATTTCTACAAATGAATATTGATAGAATGCAAACACTGCATCCAGTCTTCATAGCCCCCAACATAGCAAAAGAGCCGTGAGCACAGGAAGACTCTCTATTCCTTTCCTTGTAGCAAGTGGAACCTTTCTTGCTTCAAAGATTGTTGTAACAGAAATACACAGAATACAGAAGAACAGAATTGAAAGGGACCTTGGAGGTTGCACATAGTTACATTGAGAACTATAATGGATGTCCCACAAGTCTGAGCCCCTACTTGTCTCTTTCTAGAATTTAAGCAAGTTAAGCAAATATACCATTAAGTAATACAAATATAACGTTACAAGACTTTGACACTGATTGACTGATTTATTGATATTCATCAATCCATTTATTCAGTTCTTATAATATACATATAAGCTCAGGTTACAACTGTAATGGAACTTGTCCATCACTATCGTAACTTCTGCTGGGTATAAAATGATTGGTTACATGACCTTTTATAAAAAGGTTACAAAATGTGTTCATGTGACCACAGAACATTGCAAATTGCCATAGAGTGTGGTCAGGTGACCACAGGGGATACAACTACAGGATCTTCTAATTCAGGTCATAAGTACCACCACTACCCAGGTAGGCCCATCAGAATATCGAACTGTCACTAATTGGTCATAAGCCAAGGATTACGGTACCTGTACTGTATTTTAAAACATTGAATAGTCCTAAAATGAAAATTTAGCTGCTCTTTCTACTTCTTTATTGTAATAAATTTTCAAATCCGTATTTAAACTTGCAATGCTAGACTTGCCTTCAAAGGTACATTTACTAATGTAAACTTAAGTTATCTATCTCAAGATACAACTTTTAAAGCAGTGTGAACTTTCAGTTTACCAGGATATCTTTTTATTGCAGATTTATGTTGATGATTCACCACTGGCTTTTCCAGGACAGTATCTCATCAGTACAGTTGTAGCTGTCTCAATAGGAGGCATTCTCTTTATTGCTTTTCTTCTGCACATGTATGAAATCCAGATAACAAATTTTTTTAAAAGGAAGAAACCCAGAAACAAAGTAGAATCAAAAACATCAGTTGCCAGTGAAGCATCCTATGAAAGCAACGAATCATAATTGTCAATTATGCCACAATGTTCTAGTATGTGGCTATTTTGGTTTAATTTGGCTTACAAAAATTGAAGGGTTTTGTTACAGTTTTTTTCTTGTTACATAACAAAAAGAATATTCTTTTATTTCTAAATATGACATTATTCTAGCTGCTGTTGCCATGAACTTTCTAGTTTTTGAGTGAGGAAGCCAGTTATGTATGCATTTATTTTTGCCAAAGTGTAGACTAATGTTCAGAAAATGTCATTCAACTGTATACAATAACCTAATTAAAATGTCATAGAAAAGAGTTATTAAATATATACCTATTCTATCTCTGTATTTATTAAGTACCAGTTATTTCTTGATTAAAAGCTCTGTAAGCCAAATCTAGCAGTTATTGCAAGCATTGTCATTTATGTTAATACATTGCAAAAAAAAGTAACTAAACAAAGTTAAGAACAAACAAGATTAAAAACAAATAAATTTTAAAACAAAATTATGAATGCATTCTGTATTTTACTGTAGGAAGAAATTTCCTAATTATGAGGCTGATAAAATATAAATTAAACTATATATTACACTGATATCTCCCCCTCCCTGCAAAAGTTAATAAATTAAGCAGGAACATTTTTAAATTTTAAGAAGTTATTCAGAGATAATTTCAAAGAAAACAAAAGTATATATAGCAAAAAAGAAAGAAAAAGAGCCATGGGGGTGCAGTGGTTACAATGTAGTGTTGCCTGCTAATTCTGCTGATTGCCAGGAATTCGATTATCACCAGGCTCAAGGTTGACTCAGCCTTCCATCCTTCCGAGGTCCGTAAAATGAGGATCCAGATTGTTGGAGGCAATATGCTGACCCTCAAAACACTTAGCGGGGGATGTAAAAAGCATTGTGAAACAGTATATAAGTCTAAGTGTTATTGCTATTGCTTAAAAAATCCATCAACTACTGTTACATATGTGCTTGATACATCCAGGAATTTGAAACAAAGGGCAAAGATTCAAAATATAAATTTTTAAAATTATGTCTCTACAGATTAATATAGTTGGTTCATTGCCATACAGTATGAGGATGCCTAAGAGAAAAAGATACATGATATAAAATGGAATCTGAAATAAAAATTAATAGTAAAACAACATTCCTGTTCAAGGATTCGATGCAATACTTAGTTCTATTCCTCTCGCTTCCTCCTCTCAAAGTGATTCCCAAACTATCCGTGAATTGAGGTGTAGTCATTCAGCGAAAAAGGAAGCATTGCAGTTTGCTTGACCTATGGATATAATGCAAAACTTAGGATTTCCCCCAAATAAGTTTATTTTTCACTGGGCTCCATTTAGCCTAACATGCAGTATATCACGTGAGTTTCCCACTTGAATTATTCTTTTTTATTATTATTACCCAAGACTAATCAGTAAAGACTGGTATACGTATAACATCAATACAGGAGCTATCCCACCTAAATTTTACAAGCATAGCCATTAAAAAGGCAGTAAAAAAGGCCTGGGAAAAAAGCAGAACTATCAAAACATGGAATGTTCAGAGATGATCTTCATTGGCCTTTACTAAAAGAAGATCAATTCAAGTGCACACAAAAGTCAGGGGCAGATTTTTTGCATCCCAGTGTTGCATGACAATTGTTTAAGTCCTCTCCCATGACTGAAAAGATCCACTGTTTTGATAGATGGCAGATTTCAAATGTGAGGATATAATCAAAAAGAACTTAGGCATCTTTGATATTGACCCAGAGGCTAACAATGCTGTGTTAGCTCCAGTGGTGGGTTTAAAATAATTTAATAATCGGTTCTCTGCCCTAATGACTATCTGGGTATGTGGGGCTCGGTGGTCATGTGACTGGGTGGGCGTGGCCAACTCAAGGTCACTCAGGTCGATGGGAGCTTCGCCTTAGCTGTTATAATGTAGTAAGGGTTAACCGGAGAGGCAGTTTCTGTAAGCAGGTCAATAAAGATTAGGCTAGAAACAACACCAGACTGTTTCCTTCCTGCCTTACTTACAGGATTAGCCCTGTAAAGTGGAAAAAAACGAAAAGAGATTTCTTCCAACAACCGGTTTTCTGAACTACTTAGAAAGTTACCAACCGGTTCTCCCGAATAGGTGCGAACTGGCTGAATCCCACCACTGGTTAGCTCCAAATGTAATGCCATAGGATAAGATATAATCATATTGATTACAGTTCAAATTTCTGTCTTTCATGTCCAATAATGACATGATTATACCCAATCTTAATTAATGTTCTTTACGATATACGTAGTAAATGGTTGTACATATCACATTTTAAAACCATAAACAATGAATTTCACATTGTTTAATATAGCCTGCCATTGGTTTACCATGAAAGGTCATTCAAACTTGTTATTCTGAAGGTTACATGCATAATATCAATTCATTCAAGTTCTTCTAAGAAAAGGTTGCTGGCTTGGGAACCCCACATAATTCTCTAAAACCTCTTAATTTCTGTAAAGTATCAGAAGTTGCAATCAGATCTTAATAAAATAAAAAAATATGTAAGGTGACTATATTGCCAAAAACTGAGTAGATTTCTAATTTTTCATCCTGTAGAACCAGGCAGAAGACAAGCCTCAGAAGTGCAGAATAAAATAAAACATTACCATCTAGTGGCAACTATAGAAACTGCAGTTTGCAGAAATGGTGTGCCTTAGATCTAAATTTGACTTTAAAATCAGCTGGGGGGGGACGGACTTGAATTTAAATTGGCAGGCACAGCACACAGTATTATTTTTCAGACAGAAAAAAAATAAGTAAGTGTCATGATAAGACATAAAAACTTTCTTTAACATGGTAAAGAAAGTAAGTACTGAGACATATTAAAGATACATTTTTGCTTGTCTTTGAAAGATATTATTGGCTTTGGCTCTTATATCCTAAAGTCTGCTTTGTTAGACAATAGGACAACAACTGGCTGAGTTTCATTGCCAAGATGATTGGCTCACTTCCATACAGGATTAACAATCCTGTATTAACTGTCTTGTGTTTTGCCTTGTTGGCATCCATATACCTTACCAATTCAATACAGTTTGCAATACCAATACAGAATATTGGCTGGTAGCTTGAGAGCTAGTTTAATTCACTTCAATCTCTTGACCGGAATCCAGACTTCTGTGGTTGATGCCTTCCTGCAAAGGAATCTGAATGCTTCGACAAAGTCTGATCATTTCCCAACTGCTGTCCTGTAGACTCAGACTTCCTTGTTTAAAGTCTGCTGTAGATTTTGAGTTTCCATTGGAGCCCTGATCTCATTTGCTCCAGCCAGCCCCAGATACCGAAGAAGATCCTGTCTTCTGTTTCTGGCTAAAGAGATAACTTCCATCTAACTCTTCTTCTGTCTGAATGCCAAGATAGCAAAAACTGGTTTCCAACACTTTCATATCAGCAGCTGCCAAAAAAGCCAACACAGTTCTAGGCTGCATAAACAGAGGGATAGAATCAAGATCAGGTGAAGTGCTAATACCACTTTATAATGCCTTGGGAAGGCCACACTTGAAATACTGCATTCAGTTTTGGTCACCACGATATAGAAAAGATGCGGAGACTAGAAAGAGTGCAGAGAAGAGCAACAAAGATGATTGGGGGACTGGAGTCTAAAACATATGAAGAACGGTTGCAGGAACTGGGTATGTCTAGTTTAATAGAAAGAAAACTAGGGGAGACATGATAGCAGTGTTCCAATATCTCAGGGGTTGCCACCAATGACGTGCAGTGAGGTTTATGGCTGGTGAGGCAGCAATGTTTTTAGACTTGTGGACTTCAATTCCCAGAATTCCACAGGCAGGCATGGTCAGTTACGATTTAAAGCGACAGCATTTATTTTTCTCCTTTGCTAAATATGTTTCCTTCTTGCTTTTTCTTTTTCTTCTCCCTTCCCCTCTTTCCTCCCTCTCTCCCTCCCTCCCCCCTCTCTCAAACACACACATACACACACACACGCACACACAGTTGCACCAGGATTCAGAAAATTTAGGTTTTCCTCCTCAATCCATGTTAGCAATACCACTAGCCGCAATTTGGCTGGCAGGCATAAGTAAAAGTGAAAATTCATTCTACTGAAAAAATTGTTTTTGCTTATGATTGGATAATTAAAATTTCAGAACACCCAAAGGCGTAGTATTAGAGTGTTACATAGTGCATAAACTAAAGAACTGTCTCAATATGCTCCCTCCCCCCTCTCTCAAACACACACACACAAAGTTGCACCAGGAGGATGAAGTTTGAATTCCTCCCCCTCCCTCCGACCCACACATACCTTTTCCAACTGTTTCAGAGAGTATTTCAACTCTGCTCTTGCCTGCCATCATGAAAAGAAAAAAAATGTAAAAGGAAAAAGGCAAGAGCTGAGGTCAGGCTGAGCTAGTTGCTGCCAGAGTCACCCTGGATGACTCTGAAAAAAGCCTCTAAAAAGCACCGTCTACAGGAGGAGGCAGGAGAACCACGTGCCTCATCTACATCAGGAATTTTTCAGCTTTTAACCCTTGCTTAACTCTGCTCGAGTGATCATAAAAAGTCAGACTAGATGAGGCACGTCGTTCTCCTGCCGCCTCCTGTAGAGGGTGCTTTTTAGAGGCTTTTTTAAACAGTTAAGCACTAAGCAGAGTCAGCCACTGTGACTCTGGCAGCAACTAGCTCAGCCTGACCTCAGCTCTTGCCTTTTTCCTTTTACATTTTTTTTTCTTTTCATGATGATAGTGGTTAGGCTCTGCCTCCCCTGCCTCCCCTGACTGCACATCCCTGGTTGCCACAAAAAAGAGGGAGTCAAACTATTTTCCAAGGCATCTGAGGGTAGAACAAGAAGCAATGGGTGGAAACTAATCAAGGAGAGAAGCAACTTAAAACTGAGGAGAAATTTCCTGACAGAACAATTAATCAATGGAACAGCTTGCCTCCAGAAGTTTTGAATGCCCCAACACTGGAAGTCTTTAAGAAGATGTTGGATAGCCATTTGTCTGAAATGATATAGGGTTTCCTGCCTAGGCAGGGAGTTGGACTAGAAGACCTCCAAGGTCCCTTCCAACTCTGCTATTGTATTGTATTGTATATCAATTTCATTACTGAGATTCTTTCAATCTCTTGGCCATCGCTTATTTCTTGGCAGCAAATGACTAAATAATATATATATGATATAAGTCATCTGTTGTTCTGAATCTGGAATAAAGGCAGGGGTCAGATTTATACCTTGCATGAACTCTTCCTTGACAAATATAGTATATAGTTCGTCCTTTCATTCCAGACTTTAACTGATTGCTTCAGGCTGTAGATGCTCTTCTGAACTTGCACACCAGATCTTTTTCCCCAGATCCCTCAAACCTATTTGGCTGCTGTACGTAGATGGCTTTCTTCATTTCTTCATGCAGGAATACAATCTTTTCATAAATTTCTCATCAGAGAAGCTTTGGACTTTGATTTCTACACCTGAATATGATGATTGTTCCTTAAGGTACCTTATCCTCTGCAAAACAAGTAGTTGAGGTAGTGTGGTAGTATAGAAAGTTATCACCCAGCCCTCTCCCAGAAAAAATGAAATATCCTAGGAAAAGCAGAATATTATATTTCCCTGGATGTGAAAAAGGAAGAAGCATATTTAAAGACAGAGTAGGTCCGTGCAGCTTCCTGCCCATCCCCCTTTGTCAATGGGCCATGAAGATGCCCAAGCCAGTCCCTTTACATAACACAGAGTTCTCCCCTTCAGCTCAGCTCCCCTTCAGGCATGATTAGCCTTCACCCACTCACCACATGGCATCTGAGAACTCAAGCAAACCTGGATTCAAAACACAGCCTAGAGAGTTGCCCCTGTCTGGCCCCATGGGAGTCTGACAATCAATCAGAATACAAGCTCAAAATCAAAGAGAGGGCATAAAACCAGGGACTTTCAGCATCTCAGCCCTTCCTTCACTTCTTCTCCACCAACAGTGGAGCATGTGATCACCTTTCCTGTTCAGCACTCAAGCCATGTGGACCTGTCCACCATTAAACCATCTTTCCAAGCAGCCTCTATGTCTCCAGTGTCTTTTTCCCCACTTGTAGCTGAACCCAGAAGGACATTTCTTTCATCAGTAGTATCAACAGCAAATAGATACACACATAAGAAACCTGCACACAGGTAGAATTTGGGATGTAGCTTACCTCATCTGGGAATAGTCCCCAACTAATGTTGCTCCATTTGCCTGAAAGTCTACCTGAGAGGTTCAGAATGGGTCAAGGTGAATTCCTGACTTTCACAACATAATGTAAATTGCTCATCGTGGACATGCCAGTGGATTTCCTATAGATTGAACCAGAGGTGCCTTTGTTCTTATCCTGCTGTAAGAGGGATCAGCCATATGGGCAGTTAGTTGCCTTTTTCCTTGTTGCTTGCTCAGATTGCAAAGATGTGGAGCTCCTGCAAACAGGAGAAATGAAGAGGTCACTCCCTAAAAAAGAGAAACAATGAAAGTGAAACCTTGGGTTATATTTTTACTGTGGTACACCAGGTCCAATATCTGGCATTATGCAACTGCATTTTATAATCGCTGATAGCCTTTGCAAAGTCATGGGTTTGACCTATAGCTCAGGGCTCTTTTGGACTCTGGGGAAGCTGCTATTTTCATAGATAAGGCTATTGTGCCCAGTCCATTTTACCACTGGAAAAGCCTATAGTCTGACTTGAAACAGGTAATCCTGATATTTACTGAGAGCAAGGGACTACTTCTTTCCCTTCACAATGTCAGCATCACCAAATACAGAATTTTTTCATCCTCCCCCCCTTCTATCTTTACCTCTTTCATTGCCAAAAAAAGGACTAATCTGAAAAAAGGGATTTATCTACCTGTCTTCCTTACATCTGTACCTTGGTTTTTATAAAGAAGAAAGATAATTCTTCAAGATCTATTACAAACGTATAAATTATGTGGCTATTACAAATTATTATCCACTGCTTCCAATAAACTTGATAAATCAGAGGAGTGCCTACAATTTGATTTGGAGGAAAGAAGGGCATGAGCACATTGACACGTGACGTGACAAATATGAATATCCAATAATGTCCTGTAGTATAATTAACTGCCCAGCTGTATTTTTCAGATTTTCAGATGAATTAGACATTTTCAGACATTTTCATGCAAATATGTAGTAGTTTATCTGAATTACATGTTGATTTTTTTTCCACAAAAAGCCTTCGGTTATACTCATGCCACAGAAACATATTTCAGCTCCCGTGCTGATATCGGATATTTGGGATAACAGATCTCTAAAGAAGGCATGCAGATGCATTCTGAAAAAACTCAGTTCTTTTATGGGAAGCATCTAGAAGTGCAAAGATGTTCCAAGATTTTCTAGGCTTTGTCAACTTTTATTGAAGATTTTTCACTGTTGTGGTGCAGTACCCAAGGAAATCCTCAGAACCAGTGATGGGATTCAAATTTTTTTACTACCAGTTCTGTAGGTGTGGTTTGGTGGGCATGGCATGGCTTGGTGGGCATGGCAGATAAAGGGTACTGTAAAATCTTCATTTCCTCCCGATCAGCTGGGACTCTGGGGGCAGGAGAATAGATGGGGGCGGGGCCAGTCAAAGGTGGTATTTACCGGTGCTTCAAAATATTCAAAATTTCCGCTACCGGTTCTCCGGAACTGGACAAAACCTGCTGAATACCACCTCTGACTGGCCCCATCTATTCTCTGCCTCCTGAGTCCCAGCTGATCAGGAGGAGATGGAGATTTTACAGTATCCTTCCCCTGCCATGCCCACCAAGCCACACCCAGAGAACTGGTAGTAAAAAAAATTGAATCCTACTGCTGATCAAGACATACAGTTAAGCACTTCCAGTGGGGAGGGACTGCCTGCGGGAGCTCCAGATTCCTGGCCGCATTAAACTGTCTGAACAGCAATTCATCAGCCATTTGACAACTTGATTACTTCTTCTTCGGGCTTAGAAGAAGAAGTTGAGCTAATTATGCTTGGGCAGTGCGCCAACTAACCTTCCCAGACCATAAATCTGGGAAAGGGAGAAAGGGCACCCGTCAGCATAATACTCTCCGTGCCAAGAACTTCTGCTTTATCTGCAGAACAAAGGCAATCCACTCAGCCTCAGCACAAGCATAAAATCTGATCTACTGATTCCAGAATGGGCAGACCCTCTACTTGCGAACCTCTAATTGTATATATTAATCCTTAGCTTCATTTTTACAAGAATTACTTCTGATAAGTTACTTGCTAAAGAGATATACAAAATGGTGCCGAGCAGCTTCGTAGCACGGGTCGGACTTTGAAAATATTTCTATGGAGCTTAGAACATTTAAAGAAAAGGAAGTGATTTATCACTAAATTAAACAGCAATTGCTGTACAATCGGCTAGCATAGACTTACTAATTGGCTGAAGAAGATTAAACTTGGAATGGCTTCTAGGCAAAAGGTTCTCCCCCCTCCTCTCCCCTTCTAATATCTCCAAAAGTGCGGGTAGCTTGCCTGCTCCTGTTGCGAAATTACAGTCACTACTCCCCCCCCCTACTGTTGCAGGGGAGCCTTTGACTAAATAAATTTTTCAGAAAGAATTGGCCGAAGCTTTTAAAAATCATGCAGCTGCGATGGAAACAAAAATTAAGGAGGAGATATCTGATGCTTATAAAGAACTGTCTGGTGAACTTGTGACCCGGGATCAGAAGATCAGGGACGATATTTTGTGGGCTTTTAATTCTCTATCAGGATACGTGTCTGGAATTGAAGATAGATTAGAAGATCTTAGCTATTCCAATATCAACTTGGCATCGAAAATGGATGTGGTTCAACAAAAAGTTGGAGATGCTGAAAATGAAATTATTTTGTTATAGTATAGACAAATGGAATTTGCATTAAGAATAAGAGGTTTACGTGAAAATAACCAGGAAAATTTGAAACAGATTCTCTCAGAAGCCTTTGATAAATTGATGGGAAGGCCAGGTGGGAATTTTGAATGGCAAATTGAAAAGGTTTATCGTGTTAACTCCTGGCTTGCCAGACAGAAGCAACTACCAAGAGACATTGTGGTGTACTTTGCTACAAGAGACATGAGGAATACGATATTGCAAGAGTCTTATAAAACTAAGCTTCAAATTGGGGGTCAGGAGGTGACTGTTTTGAAGGAGATGCACCTAAAATGCTGAGATCAAGGAAAGACTACGCTTTTTTAGTTGAAGAGCTTAAAAATCGTCAGTTACAGTTCAGATGGGATGTGCCAGCCGGCCTAGCACTCATTTATCAGGGGCAAAGATACTATCTTAATTCAGTATGGAAGGCCCGAGACTTTTACAATAACATATTGAAGGCTGGACATCCCGCCCCGCCTGGACCCAGAGAAAGAGAACAAGAAGGACAGGATAGACAGCAAACTACACAAGTATCAACAAGGTTGGATCAACTTTCTCTCTCAGAAGTACAAGGAGCCAAGGAACAAAGACAAACCCATGTGATTACCAGACGAATGGACCAAGAATTAAAAAAGCAACAATTACAACAAACACCTGCCACCAGTCAAGAAGCTACAGGTATCAGTCTAGAGAGGAGCCAGGCCAAAGATTAAATTCCAGGATGTCCAGATGGCTCTAAAAAAGCTTCAGGGAGCCAAAGATGACAACTAAGTTCCTAACGTGGAACGTTAATGGATTAAATTCCCCACAGAAAAGGAAGAAAATAAATCACTATCTTAAACAATCCAAGAATGATACAATTTGCTTGCAAGAAACTCACATTAGATCAACTGATCAAAAATACTTGATTAATACAAGACTTGGACAACACTTTATAGCTTCTGCTCCAGAGAAGAAAAATGGTATAGTTATCTATTTAAGGAAGAATATGAGAGCTGAATTAATTGAAGCAGACTTCCAAGGAAGATACATTGCAATAGATCTGGTATTAGAAGGGAAAAGGATATTGCTACTGGGAATATATGCTCCCAACCAGCAACAAGATAGATTTTATAAAAAACTCCATGCTAAATTAGTACATTGGGATTTTAGGTCCTGCATACTATTGGGTGATTGGAACGGTGTTATGGATACCAAGAAAGACAAGAAGGCTTCTCGGCAAAATATTCAAATGCGAGCAATAGCAATAGTAGTTAGACTTATATACCACTTCATAGGGCTTTCAGCCCTCTCTAAGCGGTTTACAGAGTCAGCATATTGCCCCCAACAACAACCCGGGTCCTCATTTTACCCACCTCAGAAGGATGGAAGGCTGAGTCAACCCTGAGCCGGTGAGATTTGAACAGCCGAACTGCAGAACTGCAGTAGCCTGCAGTGCTGCATTTAACCACTGCGCCACCTCGGCTCTTTTGGGCAAAACTACCCAAGTCCTTTTTCGACATGATAGATGATTTTGAACTGAGAGATATTTGGCGAGAAAGAAATGCAGAAGGATATGATTTTACCTTCTTTTCTGATAGACACCAATCCTTTTCTAGGATTGACTTCATACTAACTACCGATGATTTGCTTTCTAGGGTAAAGAAGACAAAGATATGTTCCAGAGTTTTATCAGATCATAATCCGGTTTGGATGGAGTTGGGATGCAAGCAAGAAGGTCTTGGAGATTGAATGAAAATTTATTTAGATATGAGAAATATATTAATGAATTTAAAAAATTGTTAACAGAATACTTCGTTTTTAATATGAATAAGGGTACATCTATGGAAATAGTATGGGATGCAAGTAAAGCGTATATGAGAAGAGCTTTGATAAATCTAAATAGATTACATAGACTGGTATATGGGTGGCATGCTTACCTGTTATTTAACAAAAAAGTGGACAAGAATTTTAAAAGTCATATTTTAAGGAATGCTCTACTGCGGGTCTGGAAAAAATATCAATACATATTAAATGATAAGATACCCATGTGGGCAATTCCCAGACATACAATAGAAAATATGAACATAGTACAAAAACAGGATGTAATTACTTACAGACAGCTTCTTACCCTAGAAAGAGGTGTACTACAATTAAAACCCTTGGATGAATTAAAAGAGGAAAAGGTAATCCAAACATGGTTTCAGTACGGGCAGCTATAGGCCAGATGGAAAATAGATCAAAAAATTGGTTTTATGCAAGTCGAAGATAATTTACTTAAACAAATAAGAGATCAAAGTCCAATGCATATAAAGAGATTATATAATGTATTAATAGAGATGGACTCGGAAACAGAATTAGTTAAAGACTGTATGATAAAGTGGGCTCAAAATATTGAAGAACCAATAATGTTGGATACATGGGAAAGGATTTGGGTAAGAAATGTAAAATTTACACAAGCCCAAAACTTGAGAGAAAACTTTTATAAGATGTTTTATAGATGGCTTTAGATCCTAAAAAGTTGGCTTCTATGTATCCGAATTTACAGCCTAAATGCTGGAGATGTGATTCTGTGGACGCTACATATTTTCATATATGGTGGACTTGCAAAAGGTTAAGGCATTTTAGATAAAAATATGGTAGATTATGCAAAATGTTCTTTAAAAAAGGATAAAGTTTACCCCCCTAATATTTTTATTAGGTATAAATACTGATTGTACAGCTGTAGAGATTAATTTGATTTTGCACTTAATAACTGCAGCTAGATTGTTGGTGGCGCAATACTGGAAGAAGGAAGATTTGCCTACTATCCAAGAATGGACAATGAAAATCACAAACCTAGCCGAGATGGCTAAAATATCTACATATCTTAAGGACTATTCAAACGAGAGATATAAATGAGACTGAAAAAATATGGGACTAAGAAATTTCAGATAGCTTATGATTAAGATCAGGAATGATATAAATTGTTTAGAGTTAGCCTAGCAAGGAGGAGTTAAGTTCAATTTAAAGACGTTATTAATTTTCTATTCTCTTTTCAAACATATTTTAGACTGTTTTTGTTAAAGACTTATACCTTGTATTGGTTCTGGGAAGTCAGGGGAGGGAAGGTTGGGGGGAGGTCGGGGGGGAGGGGGGAGGGAGGGAAGTATATTAGGCTTGAGGAGGAGTGTTAGGTTTTAAAGTAATATGATTGTACATGTATACCGTTTTCTCTTATTTTTTTAAAAAAACAAAGATGTGTTATGTATATTGAAATGGAAGTATAAATACCATCAAGACAGAATGGAGTTTGCTCAGAAGCTGAAATACACCAAGTGAATGAGAGGAAGAGTGGGAAGGAGAGGAGAGAAGAAAGATAGGAAGAGAGGGATAGGAAAGAGGGCAAGGCGGGGGAGGAGGAGGAGAATAAGGAGGAGTGGAAAGGGGAGAGAGGAGAAGGAGAAAGGAAGGGGAAGTAGAGTAGAAAAGGATGATAGAGGGAAGAAAGGAGGTAGGGAGGGGGAGGAGATAGGCAGAAGAAAGTGTTGGATAAGGCATAAATATGGTGTATGGAGAGCAGAAGAGCCAATAACTTGTTTTTCTTTTTATTTTATTTTTTTCTGGGAGTTGATGGCAAGATGAACCGATGTAATTATTAATTAACACAACATGATATTGGCTATGTAATAGTATACATGTGATTATATGTTATGAAAATGGAAAATAAAAAGTTAGTAAAGAAAAAAAAAGATATACAGTTAAGCTAAGTACAACTTTATTCATGTACTTCACTAAGCATCAGTTAAAGATGATACAAAGATATTTTGTGTCAAAAATTAAATGGGGAGGGGGTATTAAGAAGAAATGTTGTTGTTTTAGCCATGCTCTGGCTAAAGTAGCCCTGAAAGAACAAGATCAAACCCAGTTTTGGACATAGCATAAAAATGAATATATGTTTCTATGCTAGCAGAGACTCTACCAATTGAAAAGTGAACTTCTAAACAAATATAAACTTGGCTTTTAGTGGAAGCTGATTATATACCGGCTCAGGGTTGACTCAGCCTTCCATCCTTCCGAGGTGGGTAAAATGAGGACCCGGATTGTTGTTGGGGGCAATATGCTGATTCTGTAAACCGCTTAGAAAGGGCTGAAAGCCCTATGAAGCGGTATATAAGTCTAACTGCTATTGCTATACTGCTATATAGGAAATGTTTTTTCAAAGTTCACACTGAGTTGTATTTGCTGATTTGATATCCATTTTTCTGGTCAAGTGAGATCCTTTTATCGTTCTTCACTGAATGACAAAATAAAGTGATAATGAAGAATTGCTACCTAACTGACTGGGTGGAGTCACTTTAGCCCCACGCAATGATATTCGTTTTTCATTGTTTTAGCCAAAACAGACCTTTGTTTGTTTGGAACTAAAGCAAAATTCACCTGGTAACCCCACCAGGATCACTCAATAGAGTCAGTTGGCCAAGTAAAAGTACTGTAATTGCACAACACATTTCTCTCTCCCTCATGATTCAGCGTGCTATAAACAGTGAACAGGGCCAAGAATTACTTAAATCACCTTTATCTGCATGTGTTTGTTTTTATACTGACTGGATTCACTCATCATTTCCTGGCTTGGAACCAAACCCATCAGAAAATAGAATCTTTATGGCATCTTAAGAATGTGCAACATTCTTAAGACCTGCAATTGGTATTTAAAGGAAGGTGTCAGAGATATTGGGAAAAGGGCTTCAAAGCCAGAAAGAGTATGCATGCCAGAGCATACAGACAAAGCTCTCTTGCAAAGGATCACTGAAAAGTCGGATGAAGGTGATTTTCTGGGCTCCAGATCTCACCCAGTCTTTGAGTCTGTGATGGGGGCCAAAGCATAGAGGGACGTGCAGGCAGGGGAAGCAGGGGAGGAAGGGCCTCACCACTGTCATCCTGAAAAGAAAAAAATTAAAAGGAAAAAGGATGAGGTAGTTTGCTGCCAGAGTCACAGTGGATGATTCTGCTTAGTGCTTAACTGCAGGAGGAGGCGAGAGAACCACGTGCCTCCTTTAATCTATCTTTATGATCACTTGAGCAGAGTTAAGCAAGGGTTAAAAGGTGAAAAATTCCTTATGCAAAGGAGGCATGCAGTTCTCTTGCCTTCTCCTGCAGAGGGCACTTTTTTTAGAGGCTTTTTTTTAACAGTTAAGCAGAGTCATCCATTGGAGGCTCTAGCAGCAGCAGCTTTTGCCTTTTTCTTTTTACATTTTTTACATTTTCATCATGGCAGACAAGAGGAGAGTTGAAATCCTCTGTGACACAGCTGGAAAAGGTATGTGGGTCGGACGGAGGAGGGGGGAGGAATTCCAAATTATTGTAATTTGTAAGCTCCCCCCCACCGGGAGCCCCGTCCTGCTCCCCTCTCCCTTTCCTCCTCCTCCTCCTCCTCTCCCCTTTCTTCACTGGCTGCCGCCTTGCCCCCCGCCTCCTCTGTCCCCGCCGCTGTGTCTGACAGAGGTGTCTCACGTCTATGGCGGACATAAATGCGAGACGCCTCTGTCGGGGAAAGCAGTGGCGGGGACTCTGCTTCTCGCTGCTGCCACACTCCGCTGCCTCACACCCCGCCTCCTCCATCCCTGCCGCTGTGTCCGACAGAGGCGTCTCGCGTCTATGGTGGACATAAACACGAGACGCCTCTGTTTGGAACAGCGGCGGTTACACTGCTTCTCACCGCCGTCGCACTCTTGCCTCACCAACCGTAAACCTCACTGCACGTCACTGGTGGGTGGGCTAGGGACAAAAGTTGAATGGGAGAATGCATTTAGTTAAATATAGTTGACACTATTATTCATAATCTTCTTCTGTAAGCCTAAACATTAGCTTTAGATAATTTATTTATGTCCTTTCATTTGTTTTAATTTATATCCCTCTTTTTCTCTAAGAGTTCAAGGAAGTTTATTTGTTGCCAAAATAAATTGCCAGGAATTGACCTTCACTATAAATATAATTTATTTACTTTACTGCCCTATAAACAATAGAGTTTCCAAATTAGCTCTAGCAGTTTATATTTAGGAATTCTATTCTGCAAGGGGACTGTCTCATGCAATCTTCTGCTTCCAATTGAAATCATTCTGAAATTTAATTGTCTGGATGTCCATCATTGTTTAATAGTCCATTGTTTAATAGTATGACAACAATTGAGCCCAAAATTTACTTTGCTCAGCAGGACAGTTATTAAGTGAGTGTTGTCCCATTTTATGACCTTTCTTGCCATAGTTATTAAGTGAATCACTGTGGTTGTTAAGTTAGTAACACTAACTTCACTAGCTTCCCAATTGACTTTCTTGTCCAAAAGTTTGAAAATCTGATCATATGACACTGCAACCACACGACAGCTGCCAAGTGTCCAAATTTTGATCATGTGACCACAGGGATGCTACAATGGTCATAAGTGTGAAATATGGTCATGTCACTTTTGTGCTGTTGTAACTTTAAGCGAATGGTTGTAAGTCAAGGACTACCTGCAGTTTGATCTGCTTGTATGACATGACGGTTGGAAGAGAATCTGCATCCTTCTAACTGCCTTTCTGAAGATTCAAATGTAAGAATCAGTTAGCTGGCTCTTTCAAAGGCG
The DNA here is from genome assembly GCF_051295495.1 of Thamnophis sirtalis. Taxonomy (NCBI): domain Eukaryota; kingdom Metazoa; phylum Chordata; class Lepidosauria; order Squamata; family Natricidae; genus Thamnophis; species Thamnophis sirtalis. Next base: position 136,110,806 of record NW_028261381.1, on the reverse strand, counting down.
GGAGGGGCAGGAAGAACTCAGCAAAAGCACAGGGGAGAAGACCCCAGGAAGCAGAGAAAGGTATTGTTCGTCCTCGCCCTCTGTTTCTCATCATTAATATCATCAGCCAGTTGTTATAGTACTCTGACTTTCAAAAGGTATACCATTACAAGGTAGATCTACTAGATAATCCTTCTGTTAACAAAGCTGCATCTCATTTAATCTCTCCTATTAGTAAAGTCAGCCCTGGCCAAGTTAGGTAAGATTTATATATTTCATTCCTTATTTATTGCTTGCAGCCCAATGTGTTTAGCACAGGACATGATGATTCCTTATTTATATCACATCCTCAACTCAGTAATTCTAGGCACCTCACATATTAAGGTTAAGGTTTAGACAGCAAGTAAAGCAACATAGATAACACACTAAGAACAAGAATAAATATTGTTCCTTGGCAAAAAAAAAAAAAAAAAGATTGAGAAAAGCAAAAAAAAAGGGACTAAAAGAGAGAATTTTAGGCACAGAATACCCTCAGGGAGCAAATCAGCACTCCCAACCCCAGGAAAGAGCCATCAGGGGGATATTGTTCCACAGCTGCAGAGAAATCACTTCTCCCCCTCTCATTTCTTTCCAGAACAATGACATCCATCTGGGTCCGTGAAAAACTATAGTTGGGAGGAAGTCTGTTTATTAGGTCATTGCTACTTTGCAGTAAGTAGCAAGTACGATTTTGTTTCCTCTAAAACCTGGTTCTTTAAGTCCAGTGCTTTGCTTTTACTTATGGGAGATTTACAGACATTCACTAGTAGTAGGAAAAAATGGAAAGTCAGTGGGGTGTGGTAGAGAAGGTGCAATGCTATAACCCAGTGGTTCCCAACTTTACCAGTGGCAGTGGTGGTAGCAGGGGAAGAAAGGGGTAGTTTTGTGCACGGGCCCAACATTTGTTCAAATGGCGCTTCCTGTGCTCTTGCACTCGACCATCACTTGCGTGGCCTGGTTCCCTATGAGATGCAACCCAGTCCTGGGCTAGGGACCATTGAGCATGTCCCTAACTATTCATTCTCCAAACCTTTCTTTCTTTCTTTTTCTTTCTTTTTTCTTTCCTTATTTCTTCCATCCTTCTGTCCATCCATCTATCTATCTATCTCTACCATCTATCTATATATCCATCCATCCATCCATCCATCCATCCATCTTTTCTCTTATATTATACTATTGTTGCCTTGATGCTAAAAGTTTAAAGTGAAAAGAACATACTGCTCCTTTGTTAGGTCCATAACAATTTTGTGGCAATGAAGAGCTGATAGGTTCATAGAAGAAAAAGAAATGGGATTCATTGAAATGTTGTGGCTTCATGCCAACATGCCTAAGTTGTAGTTTAAAGATTTAAAAAGTGGGGAAGACAACTATTGTAATACTGGGGGTATTAGGACAGAAGGAGAGGAGAATGTACTTCTATCAGCCTAAGCAGAAATAAAAAAGAAGGTGTTTTCAGGAGATGTAAAGATAACCTGGAGAAGAGGTAAGGAAGCTGGTGGAAAAAACAGAGTAGCCGGGAGATTTTGCTGGATTCAGTGATCAACTGGGTTTTTAAAAAGGAAAGTACTTATCCCCCGAGGACAGCACAGCCTACCCGCCTGGTCTAAACAGGTATGTAACGTATCAACCAGCCACTGGATCAAAGGATACAGCACAGGAAACAGCAGTGTGCTGAAGTGCCATCTGCCCATGCAATGCACATAAAAACAGATGCAGCTGGGATTGCACTGTTGGGGCTACCATCTTGACTTTATTTGACCATGTCTGGAACAGAAAGTAAAGGTTGATATTCACGTTTTCTTTTCTTCTGTCATAGATGGAGCTGCTATGGCTTTACATTTTGCTTGGAGCTGTTTTGAAACTTTCTTCAGGCATTACCTACAATGAAGAAGGCAAGTTGTGATTTCAAACGCATTCATTCCTGATTGTTAGAATGATCAAAAGGAGAAGATGGACGCTCAGGCTAGGGGATTTGCTCATTTTTCTCTTTCTTTGCCTGTTTATGCCATAGGAAGCCTCGTGCTGGCTTTTTTGTGCTTTTTTGTGATGTCCTGGGCAGCTACCATGACCATCAATCATTTTCCTGACACCATAAGGAAATTTTGCTTTAAATGACAGCTGAATTCATGCTTTTGTTAGGTTTCATAATGGATTCTATTTTAGTTGTTGTAATGTCCTTGTTTTATTGTGAGATCTCATTGGCTTTGTCAAATTGTTCTTGAATGTTTTTGTTCTGCTTTACTTGATTTCAGATCACTTTTACTCTGTTCTGTTTTCCACCTGGTTCCATTTTCTATAGTTACATTCTTTGCAACATAAGGACCTCAGGCTATCCTTCTTTAAAAGATCTCACCCTGCCACCGTTCATCCATTAAACCAAAGTGAAACTTAGTTATACGAGAAGCAATAAATGAATATTGATGTTACAGTAAGAATTATCTATGAACATATGTGATTCCAGGAATTAGAATAAATCCATCTGCGGCACAAGTACTAATTGATATAGTGCATCATTCACCACAAGGGCATTCTCAGCTTCCTGACTAGACTTCTAAAGAATCACATTACCAGTATATCCTAGGTCTAGCAAATCCAGGCTGCAAAAATTCAGATGAACAATGGATCCTGGCAAAGAACTCTTGGCTGCCATCTAGTGGTTTTCCAGGTTTCTGCAGCCCAGATCTGGTAGTCCTCCTGGAAAAGTTGTGACTATCTTGCAGATATAGCTATTGAAATTTTCAAAACAAGACATATTATCTTAGATGCTGTGATGCTAATCTATCTCTTCTGTGAATGCATCATATGGAAAGTTTTGCAGCCAGAATGGAAACAAATTAATATTAATTGACCTCAGTGTGTGTGTGTGTGTGTGTGTGTGTGTGTGTGTGTGTGTGTGTTGCATTTGTGTTGATAAATTAATAAAGGGAGACTAGTATAGATCTATTTCAAGCTATTTAGCTCTCATCAGCTAGCCATACCCGTACTGAAATTCAAACCTGGGCTGTTTTTACATGTTAGGCAGTTGTATTAGTCTCTAAGCCACAAGCTCTCCTCCCTTATCAGCTGAGGCAAGGAAACGATTAAGCATTATGGCAAAGCACCTGGTATGGCCAAATATTGGAGGGAGAATACTGCTTCCCTTTTGCCTTTCAGCTCCACCCTAGGAGCCTTCCAGGTAGAAAACCATTTTTGTGAAGCAGTGTATATACCAGAAGTGGGTTCCTACCGGCTCGCATCAGTTCGGTAGAACCGGTTCATCAAATCTATTGAACCGGTTAAAAGAGGTTCCACCAGTGGACCTGGAAAGCAGGCCATACCTACAGAAGAGGTTCCAAAAAATTTTGAAACCCACCACTGGGATATACATACACATACACATACATACATACACGCACGAGCGCGCGCACACACACACACACACCAGGACAATCATTCTTGCACTAAAGTTTCATTAGAAAAGGATATCAATAATCTATTTCTGATCCAGTGCAAAATTTGTTATTATTCATTAAGGTGTTGTTCTGTAAATTAAATTTAATTCTTTAAATTAAAAGAATAACTCTATGGTATATGAAATTTTTGTTAGCAATTAAGCATTTGATTTGGCCCAAAAGAAGGAGCAAGGAGGCAATTTATATAAACTAATTTCTACTACAAGCCCAGTGATAATATTAACAGTAGATGACACCAAGAATGTTTTGTCTGTCTGTCTGTCTTTCTTTCTTTCTTCCTACTTTCTTTCTTTCCTTCCTTCCTTTTTTCTTTCTTTTTCCTTCCATTTCTTCATCTCTCATCCATTTCTCTAAACTGTTTATGTTTCTCCTTCATGCTTTCATTTATATTAAACATCAAACATCATGGATGTACAATCTAAGTTTCACTGGCTGCATACTGCTTTCCCAAATCTTGAGCATTAGTCCTAGAATGCATACATAATCATATTGTAATATAACACAAGAGGAAAAATACTATAGTCACATCATTATATTAATTACATTTGATTTCATTTTAGTTAGATTAAAATTTGGTTTTTATCCTGCTACCCTTCTAGTCATAGGTGTACATGAGCAAAGACCAGATGCAGCCTTTAGCCCACAAAGTTTGTACATCCTTGGTATAAATAAACATGTTTAGAGATGATGTTATAGTAATTCTGTATTTTCTCTCAGATGCGGACACTTCACGTTTTTCTTGCTACAGTGATTTCGCAAGTGATGATACAAAGTCTAAATCAATCAAACTGTTTCTTTCATGGATAGGCTTAGTAAGTTTCTCATTCATTTTCATATACTGTGCAGAAAGTTAAATTATAGCAACTAACAATGACTTTTTAAAAACTCACTATCCAGTAAATAGGTTTACCAAATCTCTGTTTCACAGACTTCTTAAACAACAGGCAAAATGCCATTTTATTCATGCATTACAGCCTTCCACACAGGCACTATTTTACATTTGATTGTAACCGATCCATCCTTTCGCTCCCATGAGTCCGTTAAATCAAGGATTTCTTCTTTGTATGAATGAAATTATGCTATTTCTATAAAATTATTCTTTTGTTGTCATTTTTATAAAGTTCAGTTTGAATAGTTATATACAAGTATTTTGGATAAGAAACATCCCTGAAAATAAAGAATAGTTTTTTACTTGCTAGGGGAATTTTTTTAATCTATGGATGTATAGAAAGGATACGGTAAATAAAATGTAAATTAAAGAAATGGCTCTCAGCTATCAATTTTGGTCTAGTGCAGTGATGGCGAAGATTTTCGGCACTGAGTGCCCAAACAGGAACATGTGTGCATGTGTGTGCGCGTGCCGGAGCGCTGGAAACCAAACGACCAGCTAGCCGGTGCACATGTGTGCGCCAGTAGCAGGTCTTTCAGTTTACAACATGCACATGCATGCTGGCCAACTGGTCTTCGGGCATGCCGGAGCACCAGAAACGCCAAAAGTGGCTGGCCGGCGCAGCCTGAAAACAGTCCCAAAAATGGCCTGAAAAGAACCCCCCAAATGGTCTGGTTTTGGGGCATTTTAAAGCCATTTTCTGGCGCTTCGGTGCCTGTGAAGACCAGCTGGATGGAGTGCATGTGCATACCAGAAACCAAAAGATCAGCTGGCGATGGCGCATGTGTTCACACAGAGGGCTCTGAGTGCCACCTGTGGCACGCGTGTCATAGGTTCGCCATCACGGGTCTAGTGGTTAAGGCAACAGTTGAGAAACCAGGAGACTATCAGTTCTATGCCTGCCTTAAGCATGAAATCCGCCTGGTGATCTTCGGCCAGTCACTCTCTTTCATCCCAAATCACCTCACAGCAGTGATGTGCAGTGAGGTTCACGGCCGGTGAGGCAAGTGGGCAAAAGCCGCCCTATGTCTGCCAGCACTAGCCGCCTGTGTCGGGGCTTCGGGTGCGGCTTTGGGGGGGGGAGAAAGAAGGGGAAACACGGGCCTAGGCAGTCCGCTCATACACGCGTGCCCCCGGCCACACACTTCCCCCTTTGCAAAAAGGCAAAGTCGAAGCAAAAGCAGGGAAAGCAGAGCCAGACCCGAAAGCGTTTTGAAGGGGTTGAAGAGAAAGCGAGGGCTGGAGAGGAACGGGGCACAGTGCTTCTTACCGGACTTGGAGAGGCATGGACGGTGGGGTGGGGGACTCCTGGATCGGTCCTCCCTACCCTGAGTCAGGGCGGAAGGACGGCCGGAGAGACTCGGGTGAGCAAGCCATGCACAGCGCACAAGGGGCACCCCTGCCGCCTTCCAGCCTCCCTCCGCCCGTCTCCTCTTGTTCTTGAGCTTCCTGTGAGGGTTGTAAATTGAGCCCTGTTTTTGATGAGGGGTGAATCTTGGTTTTTCCTTGGAGTATACCTTATGATTAAGTAAAATAAACCTGAGGTACATTCTAAGAAACATATTTTACTGTAAAATAAATAACAAACAAACTTACTGGCTAATAACTACATTCTTGCAAAGTTCCTAGCCTACCTCCTCATGGCAGGCAAAACAGAAAGAGAAAGAAGAAAGCAAAAAGACATGCATACTAGGCTCACAGAGAAGAGCCAGCATACCGTATGTCTTAGAATATAAGCACAACTGGCAAAACAAAAGAAAAAACCATTGTGACACTGCCAAAATAAAGTCTTCTGTTTCTTTTTTCAGTACTCCTGATCTTAACCAGCTCCAAGTTAGCTTTTGGTCAGCTTTGCCTTCAATACTTTTCAAGCATTGGCTATGCATAGCTTTGTTTTTCCAATTTTCATCTCGCTTCTCAATTACTTCTTTCTTATATTCAGCTATATTATTATTATTATTATTATTATTATTATTATTATTATTATTATTATTATTATTATTATTATTATTATTATTATTATTATTATACAATTGTATCACAGCGGCCAGTTGTTTCGCCGGATTTGGCATTGGTTACTAGTCGGGCCCCACCCAGGGGCCTAGGACGTCGTAACATATTTTCGTAATATGCGTGCAGATCCAAGCAGTGCGGCTTTTTGCATTTGACTGATGGTGATTTTGTCAATTTTTAACTGTTTTAAATGTAATTCCAGTGCTTTTGGAATAGCACCCAGTGTGCCAATTACCACTGGAATTACCACTGCTGGTTTGTGCCATAGTCGTTGAATTTCGATTTTTAAATCCTGGTATTTCGCGATTTTTTCATGTTCCTTCTCGGCGACCCTGCTATCACCTGGTATTGCGATGTCTATGATTGTGACCTTATTTTTCTCAACCAGTGTGATGTCTGGTGTATTATGCGCCAGTATTTTGTTGGTTTGTATACGGAAATCCCACAAGATCTTGACCATCTGATTTTCGGTGACTTTTTCAGGCTGATGTTCCCACCATTTTTTTGCTGTTTTGATATTATAATTTTTGCACAAATTCCAATGGATCATTTGTGCTACTGAATTGTGCCGCAATTTATAATCAGTCTGCGCGATTTTTTTACAGCAGCTGAGTATGTGATCAACAGTTTCATCAGCTTCTTTGCAAAGTCTGCATTTGGCATCATCAGAGGATTTTTCGATTTTGGCCTTAATGGCATTTGTGCGGATAGCTTGTTCTTGCGCAGCCAGGATTAGTGACTCTGTTTCTTTCTTTAATGTACCTGTTGTTAACCATAACCAAGTTTGTTCACTGTCCACTTTATCTTTTATTTTTTCCAGAAATTGGCCATGCAGTGCTTTGTTCTGCCAACTCTCCATTCTTGATTTTATCACATCTTTTCTGTATTCTTGTTTCGTCTGTTGGGCCTTCAGTAGATTTTTGTTCTTTACTTCGATTAATAGATGTTCTTGATTTTCTTTTAAATAATCAGCCAGTGCATGTTTTTCTTCTTCAACTGTTTGCTTCACTTGTAATAATCCTCTGCCACCTGATTTTCGGGGCAGATATAGTCTATCAGTATCACCACGTGGATGTAAACTGTAGTGCATTGTCATTAGTTTCCTGGTTTTTCGGTCCAAAAGGTCCAAATCAGCTTGTGTCCAGTTAACTATACCAGCTGTGTATCTTATAACTGGTATTGCCCAGGTATTTATGGCCTTGATTGTATTTCCACCATTCAATTTAGATTTTAAAATTTTCCTAACTCTGTTGGTGTACTCTCGCCTGACAATAGTTTTTACTTCTCCATGCTTGATGTTATCCAACTGCAGAATGCCTAAGTATTTGTAGGCTTCATTTTCTTTGCATTTAATTAATTGGCCATTGGGCATTTCAATTCCCTCACATGCAGTGATTTTGCCCCTTTTTATGGATACAGTGGCGCATTTTTCCATGCCAAACTGCATTGAAATATCGGTGCTGAATACTCGGACTGTGTTTGTCAATGATTGGATTTCTATTTCTGACTTTCCATAGAGTTTCAAATCATCCATATATAGTAAATGTGAAATTTTTTCAGCTTCTTTGGCTGTTTGGTAGCCTAATTTCATTTTTTTTAAGATTACTGATAGTGGGATCATTGCGATGATGAAGAGAAGAGGTGAAAGTGAATCACCCTGGAAAATTCCTCGCTTGATATTAACCATTCCGTAGATCTCATTCCCTACTGCCAACTCAGTTCTCCATTGTTTCATCGCCTTTTCAGTAAAGGATGTAATATTTTTGCTAATGCCAGTTGTTTCTAAGCATTTTATGATCCAACTATGTGGCAGTGAGTCAAATGCCTTTTTGTAATCAATCCAGGCCATATTCAAGTTTGTTTTTCTGTTCTTACAATTTTCTAATATCATTTTATCAATTAGAAGCTGATCTTTTGTGCCCCTGCTCCTTCTTTTGTTGCCTTTTTGCTCTACTGGCAAGATGTTGTTTGTTTCCAAATAATCCATCATGTTATCTGCAATAATGCCTGTGAGTAATTTGAAGGTTGTTGGCAAGCATGTTATTGGTCTGTAGTTTTCAGGTGTTGTTCCTTTAGTTGCATCTTTCTGAATCAAGTATGTTTTTCCAGTTGTCAACCATTCATCAATTTGGCCCTTTTGTAAAATTTCATTCAGTTGCCTGGCCAATATTGCATGTAAACTGGTCAGATATTTGAGCCAGAAGCCATGTAATTGGTCCTTTCCAGGTGATGTCCAATTCTTTACCTTTTTAACTCGATTTTTGACCATCTCAGTTGTTATTTCTAATACTTGCATTTGTTTGTTGCCAATGCTTTTCTCAAAGTCATGTATCCACTTTGCTTCCTTGTTGTAGTCCTTTGCATTTTCCCACAATTCTTTCCAGAATTCAACTGTGGCCTGTTTTTCTGGTTTTTCACTTTTGGTGTCACCATTTACATTAAGACTTTGATAAAAACGCCGTTGGTCTGATCGAAATTGCTGATTTTGTTTATATTGGATAATTCGTGCCTCATATCTTTCAATTTTTCTAGCTGTTGCTGTTATCTGCTGTTTTACAATCTCTACAGCTTCATTGATGTTTCTTGTATCCAATCTATATCTCCTGATTAGCCGATCTATGATTTTGTTGTTTTTAAGCCGTTGCTCATGCATGTTCTTTAAGTTACTAGCATCTGCCCTTAATTTTTTTATTTTTTGTTCTAAACGGATTTTCCACTTTGGCTTTGATGCTTTTTCTGTTGTATGACTAGGTACTTTAATTTTAATGCCTAGTTCATTAGTGACTATTACAGCTGCGCTGTACATTAACTGGTTTGTTTCCAAGATGGATCCTGGTTCAATTGTTGAAAACACTGCATTAACCATTTTCATGATAGGGGCCAAAATTTTCTTCGGCACAGTTTTTAGTGGTGGTAAACGTTGCCTTTCCTCATTAAGCAGAAAATGCTCCATGATCTTATCCTTCAATTCTTTTTGTTTTTGAGTTAGTTCATCAGTTGGTTCAGTGATAACTGGTTCTAGTGGTGGTGATGTTATTTCCTTCCCGAGAGCTTCTTCTGGGAGTTCTACTATAATGTCTTTAGTTGTGTCTTGAATATCAGTTATTTCCGCTTGTGATATTGTTTTTTGGGTTTTGCAATTTGCCTGAATTTCCTCATGTTCAACTTCACTAAACACTTTATTCCGTATAATAAATCGCCTTTGATCTGCTAGTCGTTGTTCACTAACATTTGAATCTGGATATTGTTGTTTCCATAATTCATACATTCGCTTTAAATAGCCTCTTTTTTCTGTCTCTGAGTTGTAGTAACAGCCCATTATGGCACGGTTTTCATCTGCACTATATTTTTGTCGTTTTGTTGGCTGGTCCACTTGTAGCCCACTTGTCGACGGATGTCCAGGGACCCCAACATCCGCCGCGGCCCTTGTTAACCCGCGCGACGACCGATGCGGTATGGAATTCTTATTTGTTTTTTTCACCATATTTTATGGGTTGGCGGGGGTTTTTTTACGGGACCAGATGCCAACCTGATCCCAACCTTCCTCCTTTCTCATCCGGGCTTGGGACCGGCAATGGCGGAGTTGTTATTATTATTATTATTATTATTATTATTATTATTATTATTATTATTATTATTGTATGACAGCAGCCAGTTGTTTCGCCGGATTTGGCATGGTTACTAGTCGGGCCCCACCCAGGGGCCTAGGACGTCGTAAGGTATTTTCATAATATACGTGCAGATCCAAGCAGTGCGGCTTTTTGCATTTGACTGATGGTGATTTTGTCAATTTTTAACTGTTTTAAATGTAATTCCAATGCTTTTGGAATAGCACCCAGAGTGCCAATTTTTAAGTCCTGGTATTTTGCGATTTTTTCATGTTCCTTCTTGGCGACCCTGCTATCACCTGGTATTGCGATGTCTATGATTGTGACCTTATTTTTCTCAACCAGTGTGATGTCTGGTGTATTATGTTACCAGTATTTTGTCCATTTGTATACGGAAATCCCACAAGATCTTGACCATCTGATTTTCGGTGACTTTTTCAGGCTGATGTTCCCACCAGTTTGTTGCTGTTTTAATATTATAATTTTTGCACAAATTCCAATGGATCATTTGTGCTACTGAATTGTGCCGCAATTTATAATAAGTCTGCGCGATTTTTTTACAGCAGCTGAGTATGTGATCAACAGTTTCATCAACTTCTTTGCAAAGTCTGCATTTGGCATCATCAGAGGATTTTTCTATTTTGGCCTTAATGGCATTTGTGCGGATAGCTTGTTCTTGCGCAGCCAGGATTAGTGACTCTGTTTCTTTCTTTAATGTACCTGTTGTTAACCATAACCAAGTTTGTTCACTGTCCACTTTATCTTTTATTTTTTCCAGAAATTGGCCATGCAGTGCTTTGTTCTGCCAACTCTCCATTCTTGATTTTATCACATCTTTTCTGTATTCTTGTTTCGTCTGTTGGGCCTTCAGTAGATTTTTGTTCTTTACTTCGATTAATAGATGTTCTTGACTTTCTTTTAAATAATCAGCCAGTGCATGTTTTTCTTCTTCAACTGTTTGCTTCACTTGTAATAATCCTCTGCCACCTGATTTTCGGGGCAGGTACAGTCTATCAGTATCACCACGTGGATGTAAACTGTAGTGCATTGTCATTAGTTTCCTGGTTTTTCGGTCCAAAATGTCCAAATCAGCTTGTGTCCAGTTAACTATACCAGCCATGTATCTTATAACTGTATTGCCCAGGTATTTATGGCCTTGATTGTATTTCCACCATTCAATTTAGATTGCAAAATTTTCCTAACTCTGTTGGTGTACTCGCCTCTGACAATAGTTTTTACTTCTCCATGCTTGATGTTATCCAACTGCAGAATGCCTAAATATTTGTAGGCTTCATTTTCATTGCATATAATTAGTTGGTCACTGGGCATTTCAATTCCCTCACATGCAGTGAATTTGCCCCTTTTTATGGCTACGGTGGCGCATTTTTCCATGCCAAATTGCACTGAAATATTGGTGCTGAATACTCGGACTGTGTTTGTTAGTGATTGGATTTCTTTTTCTGACTTTCCATAGAGTTTCAAATCATCCATATATAATAAATGCGAAAAAAATTTCAGCTTCTTTGGCTGTTTTGTAGCCTAATTGCATTTTTTTAAAGATTACTGATAGTGGGATCATCACGATGATGAAGAGAAGAGGTGAAAGTGAGTCACCCTGGAAAATTCCTCGCTTGATATTAACCATTCCGTAATTCTCATTCCCTACTGCCAACTCAGTTCTCCACTGTTTCCTCGCCTTTTCGGTAAAGGATGTAACATTTTTGCTAATGCCAGTTGTTTCTAAGCGTTTTATGATCCAACTATGTGGCAATGAGCCGAATGCCTTTTTGTAATCAATCCAGACCATATTCAAGTTCGATTTTATATTCTTACAATTTTCTAATATCATTTTATCAATTAGGAGCTGATCTTTTGTGCCCCTGCTCCTTCTTTTGTTGCCTTTTTGCTCTACTGGCAAGATGTTGTTTGTTTCCAAATAATCCATCATGTTATCTGCAATAATGCCTGTGAGTAATTTGAAGGTTGTTGGCAAGCATGTTATTGGTCTGTAGTTTTCAGGTATTGTTCCTTTAGTTGCATCCTTCTGAATCAAGTATGCTTTTCCAGTTGTTAACCATTCATCAATTTGACCATTTTGTAAAATTTCATTCAGTTGCCTGGCCAATATTGCATGTAAACCGGTCTTACATTTGAGCCAGAAACCATGCAATTGGTCAATTCCAGGTGATGTCCAATTCTTTATTTTTTTACTCGATTTTTGACCATCTCAGTTGTTATTTCTAACACTTGCATTTGCTTGTTGCCAATGCTTTTCTCAAAGTCATGTATCCACTTTGCTTCCTTATTGTAGTCCTTTGCATTTTCCCATAGTTCTTTCTAGAATTCAACTGTGGCCTGCTTTTCTGGTTTTTCACTTTTGGTGACACCATTCACATTAAGACTTTGATAAAAACGCCGTTGGTCTGATCGAAATTGCTGATTTTGTTTATATTGGATGATTCGTGCCTCATATCTTTCAATTTTTCTAGCTGTTGCTGTTATCTGCTGTTTTACAATCTCTACAGCTTCATTGGTGTTTCTTTTACCCAATCTATATCTTCTGATTAGCTGGTCTATGATTTTGTTGTTTTTAAGCCGTTGCTCATGCATGTTCTTTAAGTTGCTAGCATCTGCCCTTACTTTTTTGACTTTTTGTTCTAATCGGATTTTCCACTTTGGCTTTGATGCTTTTTCAATTGTGTGACTAGGTGCTTTGACTTTAATGCCTAGTTCTTTAGTGACTATTACAGCTGCACTGTACATTAACTGATTCATTTCCAAGATGGATCCTGGTTTGATTGTTGAAAGCACTGCATTAACCATTTTCATAATAGGGCCAAAATTTTCTTAGGCACAGTTTTTAATGATGGTAAACATTGCCTTTCCTCATTAGACAGAAAATGCTCCATGATCTTGTCCTTCAATTATTTTTGTTTTTGAGTTAGTTCATCAGTTGGTTCAATGACATTTGGTTCTGGTGGTAGTGTTGTTATTTCCTCCCTGACATCTTCTTCTGGGGGTTCTACTACAATGTCTTTAGTTGTGTCTTAAGTATTGGTTGTTTCCGCTTGTGATATTTTTTTATTTTTGCAAATTGCCTGAATTTCCTCAAGTTTAACTTCACTAAACACTTTATTCTGTATAATAAATCGCCTTTGATCTGCTAGTCGTTGTTCACTAACATTTGAATCTGGATATTGTTGTTTCCATAATTCATACATTCGCTTTAAATAGCCTCTTTTTTCTGTCTCTGAGTTGAAATAACAGGCCATTGTGGCACAATTTTCATCTCCACTATATTTTTGTCGTTTTGTTGGCTGGTCCACTTGTAGCCCACTTGTCGACGGATGCCCAGGGACCTCAACATCCACCGCGGCCTTTGTTAACCCGCGCGACGACTGATGCGGTATAGAATTTTTATTCGTATCTTTCACCATGTTATATGGGTTGGAGGTTTTTTTTAAATGGGGTCAGGTTGCCAATCGGATCCCAACCCTCCTCCTTTCTCATCCGGGCTTGAGACCGACAATGGCGGAGGAGTTGTTGTTGTTGTTGTTGTTGTTGTTGTTATTAATGTTGTTGTTGTTTAGAATGGATTTGGTATTTTTATCCATCTATTGAATTTTTGGAAGAAATTTCCTTCTGGGTTCAGTTCCACATGGGGAGAAAGACACTGGAAACATTGTGGCTGTTTGGAACGATGGTTTTAATGGTGGACAGGATGACATGCCTTGAAGATGTTGGGTGAAGGAAAAAAGGGCAGAGGTGGTGAGAGTGCCTGAGTTTTATACCCTCTTTGGGCTTTTGAATTTGAGTTTGTATTCTGATTGGTTGTCAGACTTCCATGGGGACATTCAGAGGCAACTCCATAGGCTATCCTGAATTGAGCCTTCTGGGTGATGTAATCTTCCCAGGTGCCATGTGGTGAGTCATGTTGCTAGATGAGTAGAGGGATAATCTTACCTTTGTTGGATCTTGGGTGAGAACATTTGTCTATGAGTAGACCTAGCTATCTCTTTATCTCTTAAGTGCTTTAATAATAAAGATATAGATTCCCAGTTTTTCCATGATGTCCAGTTCCAAAGTTACAGTCAATTATATAGTTATGCAGTTCTTATTTCAGAGTTCTGTTCCACCTTAAGTTTATCTGCTTTAGTTGCTGTGGGGGAAATGATGGTGGCCATCTTAGTCTTTTGTTCTACCTTAATGTCCAGATCCAAAATTGCAGTTAGTTATACAAATCTTATTTCAAGATTCCGGACACCTTAAATTCAAACTGGAAGAGAAGCTGGGGGCATCTTACTCTTTTGCCGAGCGAAAAAAAAGGAAGAAGAAGAAAGCAAAACAAAATGGAAAAAAACAACCCTTCATATTTCCTAGTTTGGATTCCGTTATTATTCTGTTCTTATTCTTTCCCTTACCGGGTCCAGTCTCTTGTAGCTGCTCACAATATATCACTTGAAATTAGCCAGATTCAGGTATTCTTCTTTGTCTCCTACTTTTCAAAGTTCTGATTTACGGCAGTTGGTTAATTAAAACTTCCCACACAGTAAAAGTTAGGTTATCAGTTATTAGTAAGAAGAAGTGCTTCTCTTTTTTTTGAGTTAAGATTTATCAGTTGAAGAAAATTCAAACAGAATAAATCTTTCAAAGTATTTGGTTTCTTTTTCAAATCCAAAACCAAGTTTAAAGTTTATATTTGAGTAAGTTTGTCATTTCTCTGCTTTCTCCTTTCTGTCCAAAATTGTTTCGAGTAAATAACTTTTGGGGAGGCTAGTGTTTCAACTCTCAATTTTCCCTTTCTTTCTTTCTTTCTTTCTTTCTTTTTTCTTTCTCTTTCTTTCTTTCATTTTGGAAAAGTACCAATCTGACCTACAGTATTATTTATGTTCTCAGGATTTCTTTGCTTTTTCCAAGTTTGATTTATGGTTGTGGATTAGATAAATTTACCTTACCAACCTTTCATCTCTTCCTGTTCCTCCTCCTGGTCCTTTTGCTTTGACAAGAAGCTCAGCATTTTGTCAGCCATATTTATAGGCTGTCGCCCTGACTCCAATTCAAAAGACAAATCTCTCACCTGCGAGGGATCTGTTGCCTCCCCCTGGGTCTGATGAGACGCTGTCCTCTTTGCCCCCCCTCCAGGTGGGGGGTTCTGGTCCAGACGGACTTTGGAATTGGTTTGTCAGACAGGGTTCATGTGAGGTTCTTGAGAGCCCACACCCCCCACATCTGTCCAGCTGAAGAACTTCCTCTAACTCTATATGAAACTATGTGAAATTTTAAAAAATATACATAAATCATTAAAATCAGTAAAATCAAGCCTAATTAGAATTTTGAATCCAGAGAAGCAAATAGCTATAGAAGAACTCAAAGAAGAAAGGGGGCAAGACATTGAAGGGGTAGAAGCAGAGGGAAATAAAAAGCAGAAAAAACACTCCTTTGGTCCTGGCAGTGGTGTAGGGAAAATTGTGATTCTTTTCCCTTTTGTTTCCCCAACAAAAGGGAAAAGAAAGCTGACAAAAGTGATCTTGGAGGCTGTTAGTACATAAGGAAAATTGAAGCAGGAGGTTATGCCCCAACAAAGAGGAATATAAATTATTCCTTTGGTCACCTGGGGAAATTTGAAGGGAGTGGATGTGTCAAAATAAATTATTATTTTTATTATTATTATTAAAGAGCCAAGGTGGCGCAGTGGTTAGGGTGCAGTACTGCAGGCCACTTCAGCTGACTGTGATCTGCAGTTCAGCAGTTCAAATCTCACCGGCTCAAGGTCGACTCAGCCTTCCATCCTTCCAAGGTGGGTGAAATGAGGACCCAGACTGTGGGAGCAAGTTGCTGACTCAATTTGCTAAAAAAAATTGTAAACCGCTTAGAGAGGGCTGAAAGCCCTATTAAGCGGTATAGAAGTCTAATTAATTAATTAATAAATAAAATAAAAATAAAGAAAAGGGAGAAGATAGGAACAGAGAAGTGGGACAAAAGACTTACCAGGAAAAAAACCAGATAATTAGAAACTAATATATGGGAAAATATAAAGTTAAGATAAGAGCTTTATTCCTAAATATAATAATAAAATGGAGTTGCTAACTGGTTGAACATGATAATGGAAAGATAACTAAATAAAAATTAAAATATATGGAATATGGATAAATATGAAATTGATATGGGGAGCTTGTAAAGCAGAGGTTTGTGATTTACCTTTTTAACATGATAATTAAATTGAGCTGCGAATTGAGTGAATATGACAATACAAGGACAACTAAGCATGGGTCAAAATCTATGAAACATGGACATATATAGAACCTTTTAGATGATGAACAAAGTGAGATGTTTACAGCTTGTTACTTTATATTACATTAAGGGAAGTGTAATGAACACTGAACAGCGAAGATTGTCATCTAGAGATAATTAAGGCTAATCTAATCCAAGATATAGAAAAATGGAGAGGAAACATGGAATATACCTACAATGGGAAACTATTGTGATAAAAAGACAGAATCACAAATTGGGGGCATGTAAGGATGTATAATTATATAAAGATAATAATGACAATAGATGAGAATTGTAACCAGGTCCACAGCTTGACCAAAAATAGGTTGGGGGGGGGCGTTTAAAAGCACAATGACTATATATGTATACTTTTCTGTTATATCACCTTTTTTTTACTAAAAAGGAGAAAAATATGTGTATTGAAAAAGAATTATAAATACCATTAACATAAAAAGGAGCTTGCTCAGAAGCTGAAATACACCAAGTAAATGAGATGAAGAGTGGGAAGTAGAGGAGAAAGGGAAGGAAAGAAGAGAGGGATAGGAGAGAGGACAAGGGGGGGAGAAATGAGGAGTGATAAGGGGAGGGAGGAGAAGGAGAGAGGAAGGGGAAGTTGAGAAGAGAAGGATGACAGAGGAAAGAAAGAAGGTAGGAAGGGGGAGGAGAGAGGGAGAAAAAAGTGATGGACAAAGTACAAATATGGTGTATGGAGAGCAGAAGAGCCAATAATTGTTCTTGGAAGTTGTTGGTTAGATGTATTGATGTAAACATTTAATAATACAATATGATGTTGGCTATGTAATAGTATACATGTGATTATATGTTATGAAAATGGGAAAAAAACTTTAATCAATAATAATAATAATAAAGATAGAGATTGAATCTATTTAGCTATATCACAGAAGCAGCAAGTTGGAAGGTGTTTTTGTAGGAATTAGGAATTTGTGTGTATCTGTGTGTACATGCGCGTGTGTGCAGGCATGTTTGTATTGGCATATTATTTAACATTTTAAACATGTTCAGTGCTATGGTTGGACAATATGACTTTATGTATACCTTTTTTTCCTTTTTTTTGGTGTGCATCTCATCTCAAAGGAAGTCCTCTGCCATTTGTATGACATTAATGAAGCTGATACCAAGGAGAACAGAAGAAAAAATCTACTGCGCTATTCTTCAATAGGTCTTGCTCCCAGCATACAGATCTTCAATAGCACCTACTCAAGAGTCTTCTTCTTCGAAACGTCTCTGGTAAATAAAATGACTGGGGAAGGTAAATTGTTCAGTGGGAAAGAAAGTGCAAGGTTAGATTCCTTTCCTGATATACAATGGCAGAGTTGGAAGGGACCTTGGAGGTCTTCAAGTCCAACAGGACTTGAAGTTGGACAGGAAACCCTATACCGTTCCAGACAAATGGCTATCCAACATCTTCTTAAAGACTTCCAGTGATATCTTCAGTTAGATTCAAGTGGCAAATGATTGAAAGATGTAGATATAGAGAGAGAGACTTCCAGTAGTATGAGGCAACAATAGATTAAATATTAAAATAGTCCTATCCGGTGTACAGCAGCATCTTGCCTTTCTATTATTTTGTAGCAGAAGCCAGCAATCTTTTCAGATGATGGGCATTATTATCTAATTGTACATGTTATAATAGGTGCTACAAAAATATACAACATTTCTAAAATGTTTTTTCTAAAAGTTTTTTTTAAAGCATTTAAAAAACAATTTGCAGTTGTGCAAAAATAGTGATTTTAGGAGACTCGGGTCCTTTATATCCCCCTAACATTGTATAGGATTTGGCAATCTCATGGAATTTCCACCATTTATTTTAAACAAGTTATCTTCCTTTTTAATTTACTTTTGGTTTCCTTTAAGAGACTCATGTGTGCCATGATTCCTGCAAGAATGGGACTACCAGATATTACAGTGCTTGGAAGATTTGAATAAAAAATTGTGAGGAAAAAGTTGAGATTTACAACATTGCTCAGGCTGAAAGTGGAGTTTATTGCAGTTGAAAGAGAAGACATATTTTGATCTCTGTACTTGATAATATTAAATCTCAAGGAAATACACATACAACACATCTGCAGACATACAGTATGTGTCTGTGTACATGTGGCATTCATGATGATTGATACTACTTTCAGGATCAGATCTAAGTTATCAGTTACTGTGAATTACAGCAAGAGATGATTTGGTCCATTTATGGCCCTCGATAATCAACTCTTTGGTACAATTTGCATTAATCTGAATTAAAATTTTTACTTTACTTATGTATTATAAATTGATGCTGCCCGTCTCCCCTATAAGCTGACTTAAATTAAGATGTTCATTTTTGAAGTGGCATAAACATTGTTATTTTAATTTGATATTCCTACAATACATACTCATTTACTTTCTTGGCCAGAAGTGGAGTGCCACTGTTTTCTTCCAGTATACAGTATATACCGTATCTACACCTATAGTCTATAAACTCGGGGTTCCATCTGAATACTAATCATTGACCTCATGTAGTTATTTTAAGATATGAATATAAATAAGAAAATTGCATTACTTCTGTTTTTGATTTTTCCCAAGGAGCTTATAGCCCATTCAAGAGTAGTTTCTCCACACCTAAGCATCAAGCAATAAATTTGGTTAAAAGATTGACTCATGCAGGCTTAGCTAGTAAATTTAGCTGAGAAGAGAACCGAATCTAAACCAACCATACCATACAATACTAAATGCATATTAAAATTATGATGTATAAATGACTATAGCTGTTTAAACTTTAAGTCTGAAAGTCTTTTTCTGACATAATTTCTAAAGGGAGAAGGAGATGAAGAAGTGGATTCATGGTTTATTACAATCCCTAGAGAAACTATTACAAATAATCAAGGTGAGAGATTGCTATAAGCCACGGTGGGTGGCACAGTGGTTAGAGTGCAGTACGATGGGCTACTTCCGCTGACTGCCGGTTGCCTGCAATTTGGCAATTCAAATCTCCCCGGGCTCAAGATTGTCTCAGTCTTCCATCTGAGGTGGGTAAAATGAGGACCCAGGTTGTTGGAGGCAAAACGCTGACTCTGTAAACCGCTTAGAGAGGGCTGTGAAGCACTGTGAAGCGGTATATAAGTCTAAGTGCTAAATGTTATAATAGCACGTTTCTTCTAATGGGATTATTTCTGCTTCCTTAGTTTAATTTGCACCAATGCCCCATAGTGTGTCATATTAAACATAAACAATATAAAATGATAAATTAAATGTAAACATGAATATAAGTAAGAAAATGACATGAACCCCCAAATATGAAAACATATTCATTATTGAAAAGGCAACTGAATAAGTCCACTGAATATGCCTGGGTGTATTGTATATTAAAGAAAGATGTTAATATATTTAGATGTTCATAGGAATTATACTCATATTCTATTTCCTGTTTGACTAGATCTTGCTTCAGTAGAGGAATGGTTTGTAAAATTCAATATGCATCATGGGTTAGGTATGTTCACCACTGAAGGAACATTATTGGATATAATGCGAGGTAAGTTTTAGCTACAGTCCAGGGAAATTACTTGTAGTAGCTACATTCCATTCAAAGCTTTCTGAAGGTGTTCAGATATTAAATGGTGATCATATGATTGACTAAGACACTACAGCCATGAGGAGAGATTTGTTTGTTGACAGTTGAGATAGATTATCAAGTGACTTTTATTACTGGAATTTAGGATAAATAACTCCAAATCAAATATGAAGGACAGATAGCAATTCTTTGTTTATTTAAATGGCATTATTCTCCAGGAAGTATTGGAATTTAGACACTAACTAGATACATAGTATTTAGGATTGGGCTCATAATAATGGGGCTGTAAATATATTTTCAATGATTTTAACAATGAAAATCTGTATTTTCATTCTGTAACTGTATTTTATAGTAAAGTTAGAAAACTGTGCAGAATACACATTTCTTATATATTAACCTCACTGTCTTATATTTTACAGAGCCAATGATTTGGTGGATTTATGAAATGGGTGACTACGTAGATATTACTATAACAATACCTGAGATAATAGATTTGGAAATCACAAAGAGTCCTTGTGCAAGTGATGTAGCAATAATTGGTGTGATTTATAAAAAGAAAGATATGGGTAAGTGCATCATCTTGTAACTGCATATTATTTGATGAGTGTTACATAGCTACAACCCCCAATGATGATAGATTTGCTATCCAACAAGGTAATCTGATATATGTGTACTCAGAACCAAATGCTACTACATGTCCCTATTCATACAGATAATCCTAGACTTATGACCACAAATACGAAATTTATGTTGCTGAGACAGTTGTTACGTGAATTTGGCCCCATTTTACAACCTTTCTTGCCACAGTTGTTGAATCACTGCAGTTGTTGAGTTGGTAACATGGTTGTAAAGTGTTACTTTACAACTTCCCCATTGACTTATTCTTGTCAGACGGTGGCAAAGGATTATTACATATCCTGGGATACTGCAACCGTCATAAATATGAGTCAGTTGCCAAGTATCTGAATTTTGATCACATGACCATGGGGATGTTACAACAGTCGTATGTGCAAAAAAGCCACTTTTTTCAGTTCTGTTATAACTTTGAACAGTCACTAAATGAACTATTGTAAGTCAAGGACTATCTGTACTTACTTAGGAATAAGTCACAATGAGCTCAGTGGGTTTAATTTCTGAATAAATAAGTGAACTCGTAACAGACTTTGTCTTTTAAGCCTGTAAAGGATTACACAATTATGTTTTGCTTAAGATTGCAAGATATTTTACTGAGGCCAGAGATCTATAAACGTTAGAATTAAGTAAATTTATTTCAAATTTACCACACATACCCAGAGACAAACAAAAGTGTAAGAAATTTGCCATCATCCAAATTTGTCTTCTTATTGGTACTTCATCACCATATTTTCACTTTTTTTCCCGACAGAAGCTGAACAAGGAAAGAATCCTGTTGGGCAGGATTCTGTGTTGGTAGTTGTTTGTGTTCTTTTTTCTCCATGAGGACATCCTGTTTTGGGAGGAAGTAACCGCCCTCTGGGGAAAGGAGAGAAGATCCCACTGCATCAGGCTTCTGAGTTGATTGACATTTGCCTTCCTACCTTTCTACTTAGCTATAATGTCCAAGAGGCAATTGGTTATAAGTTATAACATAACCAGGGGTGGTATTCAGCCAGTTTGGATAGTTTGTAGGAACCAGATGCTAATTTTACATCGGGTTTGACGAACTGGTAGTTGCAAGGATTATCTGGCCCACCCACCCTGCCTCGCCCCACCTAGGAGTCTCCACGTGGCCCATTTTGGATGTCGGTTAAGTACAGGGCCTGCATAGAGGCTCTGGGAGGGCGAAAAACGGACCTCCCAGAATCTCCGGGAGTTTGGAAACAGACCCATTTCTGGCTTCCAAAAGGCCTCCAGAGGCCGTGGAAGACCGTTCTTGCCCACCCTGAGACTCAACAAAAGCCTCCAGAGCCTGGGGAGGTCAAAAGACAGGCCTCCCATAAGTTCCCGAAGTCTGGAAATGGGCTCATTTCCGGCCTCCGGAGGGCCTCTGGAGCCCGTGGAGGCTTTTTTCACTCTCTTGGAGGCCCGAGAAAAGCCTCCGGAGCCTGGGGAGGGTGAAAACGACCCCCCCCCACATACCATGGTGCAGGAGACCGAGTAGGCCACGCCCACCATGGCCACGCTCACCCAGCACCAGGCAGAGAACTGGTGGATAAAATCTTTGAATCCGACTCCTGGAGTAATTTCAAGAAATGCTAAAATGATGAATCTTGTAACTAGTTCTAAAACAATTTGCATAACTTTCTTCTGCTGGTTGTCTCAAAAGTGGTTTTTTTCCCTCCAAAAGGTAACTGGACTATGTTTTTTCCTTGAGGAAGAAGACATTCTGTTACTCATCCAAGAAGCTTCTTCAGTTATGGCTATCTGGGGGTGGGGCGAGGGGGGGGGGATGAAAGGATAGGTTCTGACAACTGTGCACAACTAAGCCTTGCATCCCTCCACCACCACCATCTAGCCAAAACTGATGAAGTTTTTTGATGCAAAGCAAAATCTCTTCTTTTTCCTCAAGGAAAAAACACAGTTATACTTTTTTGGGGGAGGAGGGGAAGCAACTTTGAGACAACCATGACCTGGATGACTGAGAATCTCCATAGAAATATTTCTTCTGTTGAGAAACCTGTTGATTGGGGACACTTCCACATGGTCTTTGAGTTGGTCTCTTTCTGGCTTAGCTGAATTGAATTCAGAATCTTGCTTATACAGAACATAAAACTCAACTGTAATCTGTTTAGCTACTCACCTCTACTTGCCACGTTTTGTTACGTTTTCGGTCAGAACAAGAAATTCAGTTGAGCTCTTATGTTCTGCAAGCTCCTGAAGATGCAGAAGGGCTTCCAACTAGAGATGAGCTATGACTATAGTAAATGTTGCTCCCTTTGCAGTGTCATGTCCCCACCTATCCTGTAAAACCAAATATAAAAGAAATGCCTTATTTCTCTTCATCCACGGGAACCCAAATCTGTTTCACCTCTAGATGACTTGTAGAAATGGGAAGCCTACAGCACTGTACTATGTATTAATATCACGATTTGTATATAATTCTGTTTTCATGTCTGTATTCTTTTTCTGGGGATTCATAGGACTAATTATAGGAATGACCTACGATGGATTTACGACCCCAGATGTAATTTGGCGTAATTTAACAAAAGACATTTGTGTTCTCCTGGATTACGGTAATATTTTCTTTTCAATTAGGATATGTCTTTTTTCATTTTCTGTATTCCTAAATTTTATGACAGAAGCATAAGACTCATGTAGCCCTAAAAACTTAACTATAGGCTTCAGAGGTCTCTCCCAGATTTATACCAATTATCATTTTTGATAAGTCTGGAGGGAGAAAATATTAAATAATGTGATTGGACTGTAAACATACTATAACTTAACTATAGCTTAATTAAAATAAAAAGTAGGCTCAAGATAGAGAAGTATCTTGACAGACTTGAACATTGGGCCCTATTTAACAAAATGAAATTTAATGTAATAGCAATAGCAGTTAGACTTATATACCGCTTCATAGGGCTTTCAGCCCTCTCTAAGCGGTTTACAGAGTCAGCATATCGCCCCCACAGTCTGGGTCCTCATTTCACCCACCTCGGAAGGATGGAAGGCTGAGTCAACCCTGAGCCGGTGAGATTAGAACCGCTGAACTGCAGAAAACAGTCAGCTGAAGTGGCCTGCAGTCCTGCACCCTAACCACTGTGCCACCTCGGCTCCTCAATGTAGAGAAAAGTAAGGTGCTATACTTAGGCAGAAAAACCAAATGCACGGGTATAGAATAGGTGGTACCTGGTTCAACAGTAGTAACTGAAAGAGGGATCTTGTAGTAAACAATCACTTAAATATGAGCCAGCAGTGTGCTGCAGCTGCCAAAAAAGACAATACACTCCTTGGATGCATTAATAGAGGGATAGAATCAAGGTAAGATGAAGTGTAAATATCACTTTATAATGCCTGGGTAAGATCACCCTTGCAATATAGCGTCCAGTTTTAGCAGCCACAATATAAAAATAGATGTTGAGACTCTAGTAAAGTGCAGAGAAGTGCAACAAAGATGATTAGGGGATTGAAGACTAAAACATATGAAAATGGTTGCAGGAATTGAGGGTGTCTAGTTTAATGAAAAGAAGGACTAGGGGTGACATGCTAGCAGTGTTTTAATATCTACGGAGATGCTGCAAAGAAGGGGGGGTAAACCTATTCAACCATTGCTTCCTGTCCTGAAGGCAGTACAAGAAACAAGGGATAGAAATTAATCAAGGAGAGAACCAGCTAGAACTAAGGGCAAATTTCCTAACAGTTAGAACAATGAATCAGTGGAACGACTTGCCTCTAGTGGTTGTGGGTGTTCCAACAATGGAGGTTTTTAAGGAGAGTTTGGACAACCATTTATCTGAAATGGTACAGGGTTTTCTGCTTGATCAGGGGGTTGGACTAGAACAACACCTTCAAAGTTCCTTTCAAATCTGTTATTGTGTTATTAAATTCGGTTTTTCTTTCCTGGTCTGGTCTGATGCTTTTTGGGGAAAGGGCCTGAAAAAGTTGTATGCTCCATTCTTTAAGGCCTATTAGAATTCTGTATGGTAATTTTATGCTTTGGAGAGAAGATCCCGATGCATCATGTCATCTCTTCACTGACTCAGAATAATCGCTGTTCTTTTAATCCTAAAAGATAATGGCCAGTGCCCTTATAAGCAGTTGGAGTTCAGGGGGTTTCAATTAATGCCTCATAACCAACTGGCTTTTCCCATGAATTGTCCTGCTGATGTTTCAGTCACTGTTATTTAATTGCCAAATCCAAGCTCGAGTGAGTTGATGCCCCTGTGCATGCCCAAATCTTTCCCTCTGTTTTGTACCATCCTCCTATCAGTGCTCCTTTCTTCTTCTTCTTTTTTCAAAAATGCACCCAATTTGCAGTTTCCAGATTAAATATATGGGTTCAAATACATTCTGCATTTCTCTCAAAATTTCAAACCAGAAAGCAAAGTGTTCGATCACATAACCGGTTGTTAAATCAGTTGTAGCCCACCCCTAAAGACTATCCTGATAGGACTCAGAAAACAAGCATATATATTATATTGAAGTTTTTAATCTTCAATAAAATTTTCCCAGGAAACAAATGTATTTGCTTTAGGTGTTTTGTTCTTGGTGCCTTGCTGTTGTTCATTTATCTGTCAGCTCCAACTACACTGGTCTTTAATATATTAACATAAATATCCATTCTCCTTGTTGCATCATACAGTCCATCTAAAATCCATTGTAAATCATTCAAGTTCTCAGATAGCAACACAATATTTTCGGCATACCTGTAAATCTACACAAAACTTGACAAGCATTCCTTACGCTTATCTATCTATCTATCTATCTATCTATCTATCTACCTACCTACCTACCTACCTACCTACCTACCTACCTACTCCCTCAATCCTCAAATTTGGATGTTTGAAAAATGTACATTATTTGCCTTATTGGTAGAAAATAATGTTAAAAGATATAAAGAAAAATAACCACTCTCCCATGAATCTTTTTCTTTTCTACAGATTGCTCTGGTCTTGCACTTGTGGATGTCCTTCTAATAAATACACGTTTAATACTACTTACTACATTGGGTCTATTTGTCAGTGAAGATATGCGGCATTTTACTGGAACGAAAATTAAAGTATGTTTTGAATATACCCTTCCCCTATGATCTGGTGTAGTAAAGTTAACAAAGAACATACTGAAAACATGTTCAGAGAATGTTTGAAAACAGACATTTTAGACTTTTAGAAATCTTTTGAAGGAAACTGAGGGGTGCCTATAAGTGAGATCAAACTAAAGAAGTAGAACACAGAGTTAGAGGAAAAAGTTAGAAAAAGTGTAGTGAGGAATCGAAAGAGGTTAATGCATTGTTTATTTCCATAGAAAGATATTCACAAACTATTTCATAGCTACTCTCTCTGCATCTTCTATTAAAATGAAAACTAGTAACAAATCTGATGATGGCCGTATATTGAATCATCCTGAATCAAGAGTATAGCTCAAGATTTGGGCTTGCTATAGACAAATGAACTCTTTTCTTTCATGCATTTATTTTAAAGATACATAGCCTATATTTCTATTTAAGTCAGTGATCTGCTGTAAAGCTATTAACTTGTTCTTATGGCAAGTTTCTTCTGTGAATTTAAGGCAATCAAGCCTTTTCCCTCATGGCACTTCAGAACAAACACCTGTGTAAGTCTTGGAGATGGTTAAAAAAAAACACTTGAATTTGATACCAACTTTCTGGTAAGAATGTCATGGTTCCACTACAGTTTCCACTTGAAGTCTTTTAGTAAAAGGCTTTGTGATCTAGGAATACTTTCTATGGTATAAATCGACCGTTGACTTACCTGAACGGTCCTCCTATGTGTGCTGCGAGGGGAATCCAAGCATGGGTTAACTTTGTCCATTAGCCTAGAGACTGAGTTATGCAAATTGGTGACCACGCCTCCTCTGACTGGTAAGGTCAGTTTTGTACGAAGTCAGCCGTTTAATGATGTATAACAATAACAAAATAGGCCGGAGCCTAACAGGTATACAAACACGGCAACAATAACAAGATACAACCAGTCACAAACAGTCATAGTCAAGTCAGAGATCAGAGTCAATCAGGTGAAAGTCATGACAGCCCTGGCCAGCCGAAGCTGCAGGCGGGTTTGGATTCCCCTCGCAGCACACATAGAAGGACCGTTCAGGTAAGTCAACGGTCGTTCTCCTGTGTGCTGCTTGTGGAATCCAAGCATGGGACATGCCAAAGCAATTAAGAGTCAGGGCAGGAGCTAGGCTGGCCAAGGTCCCCCGCAGGGGGGAGCACCTGTTGCAGCACACGCCGCCCAAAGGAGGCCTCAGCCGAGGCATACACATCAACTTTGTAGTGTCAGATGAATGGTGAAGGCGTAGACCAGGTCGCCGCCCTGCAGATTTCTTCCACTGAAGCTTGCGTGGCCCAGGCCACTGTGGTAGCCGCACTCCTGGTAGAATGGGGAGTGATGCGCCTGGGAACCTGCCAAGATTGACTGCCATAAGCAAGGGCGATGCAGGCCTTCAACCAGCGACCTATCGTATGGGAAGAAACCTTCTGCCCCATCGACAATGGCTGAAAGGACATGAAAAGCACCTCCGAACGCCTGAAAGATGCTGTGCGTTTCACGTAGCGACGAAGGACCCTGCGCACATCCAGGTGATGCCATTGGCGCTCCTGCGGATGAGAAGGATTGGGGCAAAAGTCCGGGAGGACGAGTTCCTGAGCCCTGTGAAATAACGTGTTGATTTTTGGAAGAAAGGCAGGGTCCAAATGGAGAACGACTCTGTTGGGGTGGAAAATATAGAGGTCCGCCCGAACTGACAGCGCCGCCAGTTCAGAAACCCGTCTAGCTGGTGTAATAGCCACCAAAAACACGGTCTTAAGAGTGAGTAGTCGAAGACTGATGGAAGTAATAGGTTCGAATGGAGAGTCCATAAGCGCCCTGAGCACTAAGGTCAAATCCCATGTAGGGTAGCGTTGCACGGTCAGAGGCCAGATGTTGGCCACCCGCTTCAGGAAAGCCTTGACTTGTGAATGTTGAGACAATGAATGACCCTGACCGCCCCCAATCACTGTGGCCAGAGCCGTGACCTGCCTGCGAAGCGTGTTGGGTGCCAAATCTTTGTTGAGACCCGACTGCAGAAAATCCAAAACTCAGGGCACCGAATCCTGCAGGGTGTCTGCCCCCGCCCGGCAGCACCATCTGCAAAAGGCCTGCCAAGTAGCCTCGTAAATCCGAGTGGTGGAGGGGCGACGAGCCGCTTGAATTGTGGCGATGACCTCGTTGGAGTAGTGAAGCTCGATCAGCAGAGCCCGCTCACGTGCCACACGGCTAACTGCAACAACTGGGGGTTTGGGTGTATGAGAGCCCCCTGGCAGAGCTGGATTTGTTCGTCCGGAATTCTCCACAGGCGTGAGATCGACAGGTGTACAAGGTTGGCATACCAGGGGCGCCGCGACCACATCGGAGCCACCAGGAGGACTTCCGCCTGCTCCGTCAGTATCTTTTGTATGACCGCCGGGATCACTGGCAGCAGCGGGAAGGCGTAGAGAAGGCCGGCTGGCCACGGGCTGCTCAGGGCATCCACCCTCTCCGCCCCGGGAGTCACATATCTGGAGTAAAAGTGAGGCACTTGAGCATTGTGAAGTTGTGCGAACAAGTCCACTACTGGGCTGCCGAACCAGTGAAAGAGCTGTTGGAAGAGCTCGGGATGGAGTTGCCACTCCACATGATCCACCGTGGCTCTGCTCAACCAATCTGCCTGGACGTTGGAGTCGCCCGAGATATGCTCCACCTGGAGCGACAACAGTCTGGACTCCACCCAGTGATGCAACATCTCCGCCTCCAACAGGAGGGCCCTGGATTGCGTGCCCCCTTGGCGGTTGACATGCGCTTTGGCAGCCACATTGTCCGTTAGGATCAGTACGTGGTTGTGGCTCACAATGTCCTGGAACTCCCGTAGGGACAGACGGATGGCCCGGAGCTCTAGCCAATTGATGCTGTTGGTCAGCTCCCGACTCGACCAACTGGTGCCAGCCGGTTCAAGGCATGGCCGCCCCACTCGAAGAGGCTGGCATCTGTCGTAACCTGGATACGATCCGGCTCCTTGAATAGGCAGCCTTTGAAAAGCTTGGAGGATGTCCACCACCGAAGGGATCTGAGTGGCTTGGACGGTAGTCGAACTTTGAGCTGTGAATGACTGCTGTGAGACCTTTGATAAGGGAGCAGGAACCATTGCAGAGGTCGTGCGTGAAATCTGGCCCATGGAACGATGTCGATGCATGAAATCATCTTGCCTAACAGCTGGAAGAGCAGGGCCAGCGGCACAAGGCGCTGAGCTGACATCTGGGTCGCCAGTCGTTGGATGCTCTGACATCTCTCCAAGGACAGGAAAACCTCGCATGTGGCAGAATTGATAACGGTCCCCAAGTGAAGCAGCGATGTAGTAGGCTGCAGATGACTCTTGGGAAGGTTCAGGACAAAACCGTGCCTCCACAGGGAGTCCATCGTTACTTGAAGATCCCAAAGGGCCTGTTCCTGGGACGGTGACAGGACCAAGATGTCATCTAAGTAACAATTCACTCTCACGGGAAGCGAGCGAAGGGAAGCCGCCACCACTGCCAGGAGCTTGGTAAAGGTATGCGGGGCCGAGGAGAGATCGAATGGCAAGGCTTTGTACTGGAAATGTCGGTCTGCAAACTGGAAGCACAGAAACTTGCGATGTGCCGGGTGAATGGGCACATGGAGGTATGCTTCCTTGATGTCGACTGATGTCATCAAGTCACCCTGGCGGATGGCTGCCAGGATGCTCTTTAAGGACCGCATTTTGAACCTTTGGTACTTGATGTACCAATTGAGTCTTTTCAGATCTAAAATGGCCCGCCATCCCCCTGAGTTCTTGGGTACCAGAAACAACATTGAGTAAAACCCCAGGCCTTCCTGCCCTCTGGGAACCTGTTCTATGGCATTGATGGATAAGAGATGATGTATTTCGGCTTCCATGAGGCGCCGTTTCACAGAGCATCTGGGGACTGGACACCTGATGAATTGTCTCGGGGGGATGGAGAGAAATTCCAGGGTGAGGCCCAGTCTCACCACCTGAAGGGCCCAGGCGTCGGACGTGGTCTCCTCCCACTGATGAGCGAAGTCCAGCTGGCGGACCGGTTACCAGATCCACGAAAGGACCACCCATAATAGGACCACCTATTATGGGATTGCGCCTGATGCTGTTGGCGTCCCATATTCCTGGACCCCGCACGGTCCTGGCCGTGATCCTGAGTCTGGTGGAACGGCCTATTGTAGTGGGGAACAAAGGGAGCCGCTGAATATCCCGAGTAGCCACCTCGAAAGGACTGGCGTCTACCATATGGCTGCTGCCTCCTGTTGATGCGTCCCCCAGTGGAGGGGAGAACATTGCGTTTGTCCCTGGTCTCAATGAGTATGGGATCAAGAACGGCCCCAAACAATGCCCTGCCCTTGAAGGGTGTGGAAGCTAAGCGCCATTTAGACTTAACATCTGCCTGCCAATGGCGAAGCCACAGCAGTCGCCTGGATGCTACATTGGAAACTACAGCTCGGGAAGCGAACTTGGCCGCATTAAGAGTGGCATCCGCTGAGAATTCCAGGGCAGCCATAATTTTGGTGACATCTTGGTGAAGATGCACCTCATCAGGGGCTAGCCTTTCCTGTAATTGCTTGAGCCAAAGAACTGAGGTTCTATTAAAGAACGATGCTGCTGTCACAGCGTGCAAGGCCCATGCTGCAGCCTGGTGAGTCTTACGAATGACAGTTTCAGCCTTGCGATCCTCCGCTTTCAGACCCTCAGAAATCTCAGAGGGAATGAGGGCCGGGGAGGCCAGAGCCGCTACTGGTGGATCCACAGTCGGAAACTGCAAAATACTCTCCAAATCAGGAGTGGAGGTGTACAGTTTCCTGTCCCCATTGCTTGGAGGGGTAACCGCAGTCAGTTGATCCCACTGTTTTTGAATAAGATCCATAAAGAGTTTTGGAGAAGGAATCACCTCCTGCAGTGAGACCGGCTCAGCGAAGAGTCGCTCAGTGGAATCAAGGCCTATTGCAGAACCATCCTTAGAAGCCATGTCTCCCATATGGGTAGCGGCCTTAGCTTTATACAACAATGACTTGAATAACGTGGGTCGAAATAAGCTCGAGGAATTAGGCTGATCGAAGATCAAACCCTCATCATCAGAGAACTCCCTATCAATCAATTCCCCTTCCTCCACTAATGCTGAATCCTCGCTGTAAGTAGAAGGAAGAGGCAAAGAAGACCCAGCTGTAATATCGGGAAGATCCATCTGTGGGACCTGAAGACTAGGCTCACTAGGGGCACTGGTAGTCACAGGGGGTTGGTTTCTACGGATCAATTCCGTAGCTGCAGAAATCATCTGGTAAAGATCTGGGGAAAAACCCTGATCATAGGCTTCTATAGGCCTGAGGCCTGCAGCAGTGGGAGTAAAGGTGGCGGAGGGGTCAGCACGGGGCATCAAGTAAGCTGAGGTAGCCTGGGCTTCAGCAACAACTGGGGGAAGTTGGATCCCCAACCCCCCCACCCCAGCCTCCGGAATAACGGGCAGTGGGTGATCAGGAGACCAGGCCTGGTGTCCTGCAGGTGATGGAATAGGAGCTGGAGAAATACGCTGAGAAACTAGCATGGAAGGAGAAACTCTACCTTCCCCAGAAGCCTTAGAAACGTTCTTTGATTTATCTTTCTTTTTATGGCCTTTATCCGGAGCCCCAGATGCCTCCCTGGGCCTCTGGCTAGTGGCTCTAGATGCACCCCTGCCAGGACTCGAACTAATCCCCATTTGGGCAGACTGCTGGGCCTCAGTAGATGACTCTACAGTACCCCCTGAGGTGGATTGATCGGCCATTGTAACTTTAAGAAGTGAAAAGACTCAAATAATACAAAAAGGCCCCGGTTTACTGTGCAAGAACTGCAGCCTTGTGGTCAACAAAGGCAGTGGCAGCCCGATCCTCTCACCAAGCGATCAAGCTCAAAGTGAGGGAAGTGGAAGGGGCGATGACTCAGCAGCCTTCCTGGCGCGAAGAGACCAACGCCCCATCCCAAAGGCCTAGGGCGCATGCGTCGGAAACGGCTCCAAAATGGTGGGCGCAAAATTCAAACCGGCCGTTAGATGGCAAGCCGGTCCGAGACTCCCCCGCAGGAAGAGAAGCCGGCGGCAGCACTGGACGATCCTGTCAATCCCAGCGACGATGTAGCCAGGCAAACCGTGCGGCAAACAGCGGGTAAATGTGGCTGGTTCCTCCCGGAGCAACCGCGCCGCAAACGGCGGGCATTCCCGGTCCTCCGATGCGGCTGGCAAAGGCTGCAGGCGCAGCAACAAGCCATCGGCTACAAACCTTATCGCGAAGCCCAAATGGCAAGCACATAGGGTAGAACGGGCGCTAAGCCCAGTGCCAAGCCTCCCATCCAATGATCCAGGCTAGTTCCAAGCCCAAATGCAGCGGCTGTAAGAGCCAGCAATGCCTGCCATGAATCCAGGCAGTCAGGAAAACTGGCAGACAGCGAACTGCTGCCTCTCCTTACATGTAATAAGAAAACACTCACACACATCACTTGAAAATCCAAATAAAGGCAACTTTATCTCAGAAGACTGGAGAGAAAATTGGTATACGTCTCGTCTGGCTGGACTGAGTAAAAAAACTGACCTTACCAGTCAGAGGAGGCGTGGTCACCAATTTGCATAATTCAGTCTCTAGGCTAATGGACAAAGTTAACCCATGCTTGGATTCCCCAAGCAGCATACAGGAGAAGTAAGAATTCCTATGTTGGACCGCTATCTGTGGCAGTCATTCTAAGAAAGTAGAAAAGATTTAACTGAAAAAAATTAACAAGGTTAACTGGATAGATAAGCAGTTGTGGTGGTGGAAAAAAACCACAAAGAATCTACAACAATGGGTTCTGTATAAACATTTGAGAGTAGAAACCTAAGAATGATGGTGTAACTGCCCTCGTTTGCAATTCCAGCAGCCAAATTCCTCAATTAAACCAAGTCCCCATGCCTGAAATATTTGGCAATTAAATGCTAATACAAACTCAGGAGAAATGTATAATATTGGGACACAGCACTGTATCGAGGTGGTCTACGTATTAGCAATAGCACTTAAACTTATATACTGCTTTACAGTGCTTTACAGCCCTCTCTAAGTGGTTTACAGAGTCAGCATTTTGCCCCCAAAATTTGGGTGCTCATTTTACCCACTTCGGAAGGATGGAAGGCTGAGTCAACCTTGAGCCTGGTGAGATTCAACTGCCAAATTGCAGTCAGTCAGCAGTCAGCAGAAGTAGCCTGCAGTACTGCACTCTAACCACTGCGCCATTTCGGCTCTTAGGTGAATATGTAATATAATATATAATATATTTCTGCACTTGCTTTGCAAGCTTTAGAAGTTTTAATTTCTCCATACATTTATGCTTTTTCATTTTACCTTTTCTTTCTTCCAGTTCAACAAACCATCTTTATGTGGCTTTGAAACGGTGAGAAATTGCTAATATTTTTGCTACGGTCATACTCATAACATTCAATTATTTGACATGCTATTTCACAACATAATCACAAACACTTGAAAGAGGTTTAGAGGTTTATTGGATTTATATGTCGCCCTTCTCCCAAGGACTCAGGGCTGCGTACAACATAAAAGAAAACACATATTACAAAAATTAAAAGGGACATTAAATAAAGTATCCAAACAAACCCAATTGATATTTACAATAAAATTTTAAAAATTAAATTAAAATTAACAATCAAATCAATCCTATATTTTATATTCTTCAGGCCAGGCAGCTTCTGACTTCTCTAAGTACTTGCTTTCAACATCTTTCTTTTAAAAGAAAAAGAAAAGAGAGGAAGGAAGGGTCTTCAAAATGATACATTAGAATATACAACCAAATTATGAAATGCAGTATACTTAGTTTTCAGTAGTTTTCAGCCTACTTCTTGGTAAGACAGAACAATATGGGATAGACAGTATCATTACCTGATGGATTTGTAGTTGGCTGACCAACCACACTCAGCATGTGGTCCTTAATACAACTACATATACTTGGAGGGAATTATGCAGAGGGGTTCCCCAGGGTTGTTTCTTGAGACCAACTTCTTAATAAATGACCTAGATGAGAGGATTGAAGGGGCACTTGTCAAATTTGCAGTTAACACAAAAGTGGGAGGAATTGCAAAGATACAGGATTCAGTACTTTGCTTAACACTGCTGTACTGTTCTATTGGCACTTGTGAACAACATTTGGAATAGTGACTCCAGTTCTGATCACTGCAATACAAAAAAAAAGCCCTAGGAAGAGTACGGAGAACAACAAAGATGGCAAGGAGTCTGGAAACGAAATCCTATGAAGAATGGCTAAAGCAATTACTGTATATACATTTAGCTTCGCAAAGATAAGACTGGAGACCTGATATCTTACTGGACTTGGAGAGGAGAAGGCCAGGTCTATTAAGATCTTTTATATAAGCCTGTACGACCTTCGCACGCTGCGCAATTTTAACTGGTATGGTGAGTGTATGGGACTTGCATGTGTGAATGAATGATCCCACTTTTTTATTACCCCATTATTGTTGTATTTTATGTGTTTTAAATACGTGGGGACTGCTTGCGTGAACAATTGAGTATGTTTGATTCGGAGGGCCTGTCGGGGAATGCGGGAACCATAGGGGTGGTTGATGGGACTATGGACGTGGGAGTGGGCCGGAGCATTACGGTCATAACAGGGAGGGGCAGATATGGCGGGGACTTTAGGGCTGGCCATTACCGGGGAAGGAGGGCTCGCTACGTCACAGAGATCCCTCCTTCCGGCCCTACGAGTCCCACTCCAAAGCCAGGTGGTGTGAGTAATCAGGATCCTGGCCTCAGGCTGCTGGCGCTAAATGCCAGGTCTGTAGTTCATAAAGCTCCTCTCGTCCGGGACTTAAT
The DNA here is from genome assembly GCF_051295495.1 of Thamnophis sirtalis. Taxonomy (NCBI): domain Eukaryota; kingdom Metazoa; phylum Chordata; class Lepidosauria; order Squamata; family Natricidae; genus Thamnophis; species Thamnophis sirtalis. The sequence continues at coordinate 136,076,466 of NW_028261381.1, read as the reverse complement.
TTTGGACGAGAGGGCAGACCTGGCATGTATTACTGAGACCTGGCTGGGCCCGGAGGGAGGAGTCCCCCTCATAGAGATGTGCCCAGAAGGTTTTCAGGTGCTCCATCAGCCGAGAGCTCAGAGAAGGGGTGGGGGTGTGGCCGTTGTTATCCGAGAGTCTCTAGCACCTCGTAGGATCCCTGTTCCGGAGCTTGTCGGGTGTGAGTCCCTGCTGGTGAAGTTGGACCTCAAGGGTCAAGTGGGTCTGCTGCTAACGTACCTGCCTCCCAACTGCGTTGCAGCAGCCCTCCCCTCGCTCCTCGAGTCGATAGCCAAGCTGGCAGTTGAGTTCCCCAGACTTATGGTTCTGGGGGATTTCAATCTGCCTTCGCTCGGTGGTCACTCTGACGGAGCGCAGGAGTTCATGGCTTCCATGACAACCATGGGCTTGACCCAAGTAATCTGAGGACTGACCCACTCAGCGGGTCACACGCTCGACCTCGTATTCCTCTCGGAGCAGTGGAATTGTGATCTTGGTCTGAGGGGTAGTGAGATCTTGCCCCTGTCATGGTCAGACCACTACCTATTGAGGCTTGACTTTCGGAGACCAAACCCCCACTGTAGGGAGGAGGAGCCGACCAGGTGGTTCCGCCCCAGGTGACTTATGGACCCTTTGGGGTTCCAGACGGAACTTGGGGTTATTCCTGATACTCTCGCCCGCAGTCCGGCAGAGACTCTGGTTGCTGCCTGGCACTTGGCAGCGACGGAGTCTCTTAACCGGATTGCGCCTCTACGGCCGCTCCAAGGCAGTGGATCCCGGAGGGCTCCTTGGTTCACTGAGGAACTCCAGGAGAGGAAGCGCCAAAGGAGACGCCTAGAGCACTCATGGAGGACCAGTAAATCCGAACCGAACCGAGCACGTTTAACAACCTGCACCAGAGAGTACATTTGAGCAATTAGGACGGCTAAGAGAACATACATTGCCTCTCTGGTTGCGTCTGCTGAGTCGTGCCCGGCCGCCCTGTTTAGGATAACCTGTTCCCTCCTAAATAGGAGGGAGACAGGCGATCCGTTGCAGGGTAGGGCTGAGGATTACGTCCAGTTCCTCGCAGACAAGGTTGCTTGGTTCCGGGCGGACCTGGACTCCAATTCTGCAGAACCAGCCGAGGCACTAAGGGATGATCTGGTAAGCCATCGCTGGGTTGAGTTTCAAGCTGTTACCCCTGAGGATGTGGACAAGGCGATGAGAGCTGTAGGAGCCTCCACATGTGTGCTGGACCCGTGCCCCTTCTGGCTGGTTGTCAACAGCAGAGAGGTGACACGAGGCTGGATCCAGGCGGCTGTTACCGCCTTTCTTCGGGAGGGGGTCTTTCCCCCCACTTTAAAGGCGGCGGTGGTGAGACCACTCCTGAAGAAACCATCCTTGGATCCAGCTGTTTTAAATAACTATCATCCGGTCTCCAACCTCCCCTTTGTGGGGAAGGTTGTTGAGAAGGTGGTGGCCTTTCAGCTCCACCGGTCCTTGGAGGAAGCCAGTTATCTCGATCCTTTCCAGTCAGGCTTCAGACCTGGCTGCAGCACAGAAACCGCTTTGGTCACGTTGATCGATGATCTTTGGAGAGCCAGGGATGGAGGCCATGCCTCCATCCTGGTGCTTCTTGACCTCTCAGCGGCTTTCGATACCATCGACCATGGTATCCTTCTGCGACGACTGCGGGAGGTGGGGGTGGGAGGCGCTGTTTTACAGTGGTTCTCCTCTTACCTCTCGGACAGGTTGCAGTCGGTGTTAGTTGGGGAGCAGAGATCGACCCCTAGGCCCCTAACGTATGGGGTGCCGCAGGGTTCAGTCCTGTCCCCCCTTCTTTTCAACATCTACATGAAACTGCTGGGTGAGATCATTCGACGGCACGGGATAAAATACCACCAATATGCGGACGATACCCAGCTGTATCTGTCCGCCCTGTGCCAACTCAACGAAGCGATGGATGTGATGAGCCAGGGTCTGGAGGCTGTTAAAGACTGGATGGGGGTCAACAAGCTTGTGCTCAATCCAGAAAAGACCGAGTGGCTGCTGTGTTTCCCTCCCGCGAATTGGCCAAGTGTTCCATCTCTCAGGCTGGGGGGTCAAATTATACGCCCCTCAGACAGGGTTCGCAACTTGGGAGTCCTCCTGGATCCACAGCTGACCTTCGAGCATCATTTGTCAGCTGTGACCAGGGGGGCATTTGCCCAGGTTCGCCTGGTACGCCAGTTGCGTCCCTACCTGAACAGGGAGGCCCTCACAACAGTCACTCGTGCCCTTGTGACCTCTAGGCTGGAATACTGCAATGTGCTCTACATGGGGCTGCCCTTGAAGAGCATTCGGTGACTTCAGCTAGTCCAGAATGCAGCCGCGCGAGCAACTGTGGGTGCACCTCGCTTCACCCACGTTACACCTATCCTCTGCGAGCTGCACTGGCTGCCTGTCGATCTCCGGGTGCGCTTCAAGGTGCTACTTATCACCTATAAAGCCCTTCATGGTAGTGGGCCTGGGTATTTGAGAGAACGCCTACTGCCAATTACCTCCACTAGACTGATATGATCGCATCGATTAGGCCTCCTCCGAATTCCATCTACTAGCCAGTGCAAACTGGCAACTACCTGGAGGAGAGCCTTCTCGGTGGCTGCTCCAACCCTCTGGAACGAACTCCCCGTGGAGATTCGGACCCTCATCACCCTTCAATCCTTCCGCGCCGCTTTAAAGATCTGGCTGTCCCGGCTGACCTGGGGTTAAGATTTCAACCCCACCCGAATTGTGTGACTGTTGTGCTCTCTTTTAATATGTTGTATTGTTTCCATATTGGAATACTGTTTGTCTTTTCCCCCCCCCTCCCTTTTTGAATTGTGAGCCGCCCTGAGTCCCCCCAGGGAAAAGGGCGGCATACAAATAAAGGAAATTCAATTCAATTCAATCAGTCTTCCAAGGAGAAAGTTTCTGACAGTGAGAATGATCAATCAATAGCACAGCTTGCCTCTCAGAGTTGTGGGTGCTCCATTGTTGGAGGTTTTCAAGAAATGATTGGACAACCATTTGTCTGAGATGGTATGAAGACTCCTGCCTTGGGCAAGGAGTTGGTCTAGAAGACTTCCAAGGTTCTTTCCAACTCTATGATTTTATGATTCTATTAAATAACTTTTGTGAAGCCATATTGTTGCTGGGCAAGTTTGATATTCTTAATACAGAATTGATCATGATTCAGACAAGAAATGAACAGGCAATGTTCTAATAAAATTTAAGATGCCAGTTAATGTCTCCCTTTTTCTTGATATATCCCACCCTTCAGCAGGTTTATGTTGCAGAACATATTATTGCTGAGAGTCAAAATCCAGTAGCACCTCAAGGCCTACTGGTCACAAGGCCATTGTATCTGCTATAGTCACTCTCCTATTTAAAAATTACAGTGGTTGCATGAATGATTTGGGAGGGATAATGAGCTAGCAATTTGTAGGCATTTGGTGTCAAGATTATGTTGGTTACAAGTGTTGCTGCCATCTGTGGAGCTGTCCATTACTGACATAAAATGAGGATATAGTAGTAACCCTTGAACAAAAGCAAAGAGTTTAGAGATTTCTGGGTGTTGGACAAGATTTTTTAAACTTGATAGCCCTGTTTTATATTGTAGTTTGTGACATACGTATGTACAAGTAATGTTCCCAATTCCCATCATTTAAGAGTAAACTTTTTTTAATCCCTAGTAAGAGTCAAATATCTAAGTAGCATCAAGTAGGTTCTGTGAATGTATTTCTTATTATATGGCCCACATGCTTCTTTTTATTAACCATGATTGCTTAATTCCATTTTATTCTTGAATTACTGGATTTACTCTTCCATAATAAGGTTATAGTGATGGTCTCTGTTGTTAATTGCCGTTGTCACCAGAACTGCAACTAGAGATCCTGGGGTGTCATCTAACCTTGCTGGCATTTGATAATCCTAACATCTATCTTCCTCCGTTTCACTTGTGGCAGAAGGAAAATGAAATTCAGATGAAGTGGGTCCAATCATATATAATACTTACATACATCATGTTCCAATTTATATGTTAAGTATTCATTTCACATTTTGATTTCCACAGGCTGATTATTATGAAGCAAAAATCTGGTATAATCTTCAGTGTTTAGCTAACAGAGAAGCCCATGAAGGTAAGAAAACCAGATTTTCCAGCAGTAAAATGTGTGATGCACAAAGGTATGTCCAAAATAGTAAATGAGAATTATTTTATAAATTATCGGTGCTTTTTAAGTGATTGCCATGATATATGTCTACAACTTTGTAAGGTTTAGTAATAAAGACACTATAGCTGAACCTACTAATAAGAATTTCATGAGGTTATCAAGGCCATATCATATCATTTGTGTAAAAGTTCTTAGATCTGATCCCCTCAAGAGTTCTATTTAATCTTTACAAAACTAATAGTGAGTATTCATATTATCTCAAAATAAAATGCTAAAATTGTAAGTATGCAGTTAATTAAGGTAGCAGTATAAAAAGTTTAAATTCACATTAAGAGTTAACAGGTGTGTGTTTTAAGATCAATGATAGTTCGACTTTAAACCATATTGGACCATTCAGGTCCACAACAGTTGGCCAAAGTCAATCAAATACCCAATCTTTTGTTAAGTCCATTAAAGAATGAACAGTAAACTCACACATAGTTGAGTTTAAGGACAGAACTTCAAATTATCTTAGCGCAAAGCAGGACCCCACAGCTATGAACTGTAATTATATAAATTTAGCATTTTTTATCTTAGTATTTTTGTCTACTACAAAAACTTGTTATTTTTATCTACTAGGCCAATGTGACTTGTTAGCATGTTGTCATTAAGAAGAAAAAAAACTGGGATTAGAGTAATCCCCAAAGTTCCAAAAGTGGATAGAATTTATTTTGCAAGAGGGCAATGTTGAGGTGTTAAAACTTGAGCAGGGTTGAAGCAGAGGTGGGTTCCTCCCGGTTAGGCCCAGATTGGGTGAATTGGTAGTAGCGGCAATGGGATGCTCCGTCCACCGGCCCGGACGCTTCTGCGCATGCGCAGAAGTGTCACATTCGTCCACGAGCGAACCGGTAGTAAAAAAAAATTGGCAACCCACCACTGAGTTGAAGCAAATATTATGCTCCTTAATTCCCCCTATAATTGAAAAAAAAAATGGAAGGGGCCCTAAGTAATACCATGAAGATGCTGATAATCCTCTGGCCTCACATTTTATATCCCAGTATAACCTCAGTATTAATATAAGCCCAGTAAAGTTGCAATACTTGGAATAGAGTACCACAATGTAAAATATTTTGACCCCACATAGAAAAAAAAAAGAAAATTTCTTATTCACAAGTTTGGTTTCCTAAACCAAAAGAGCAACAAAATGCTTTACTTTATTTAATAATGATACTTATAATGGATGTAAACCTTTCTTTCTATAGAATATTTCATACACAATATTTAGTTATAATATTAAAGTATTGGACAGATCCAAATTCAAGGTCACTCCCAGTCATGGAAGTTTATGATGCTTTCATCTCTTATTTGAAAGAGAGACTAGTATATAACACACTTCAAACTTTTTCAGAAAGTTTTACGCAACAAAATATATAATAGCCACAGATACGATCCCATTAACCTAATTTAAATGTTTAGTACAGTCTAGGAAAGCTTTTCTGCCAAATATTTTAGTTCATTATACATTATACGTTAATAATTTATATTTGATGCTAAAAAGTATGGAGTATGAAAATGCTACAACGCTACTGATAATTTTATTTATTAAATGTTTATGCTATCCATCTTCCCTATAACGTGACTCTGGGTGACTAATCAAAAGTGAATTACTCATCAAAAGATTTCTAAAAACAGAAAGTCATGTCAATTTGTGCTACATTGCTTTTTAAAAGAAAGAAGCTACCTTTTTGTACAATTGTTCACATGTAACTAGATATGTACATCTTTGTACTTTAGCAATGTAAGCAATTGAATGCACTTCGTTTTTCTTCTAGTGGATTATGTCAGCCTCACATTCAACAAAGATAAGTCATTGAGTCAGGTAAGACAAATAAAGACCATTTTTATCATAGCTTCCTCTATTTTGTTCAATATAGAAGCTGACCCAGGAACATCATACAGAGGATTGAGCACAATGTCCATAAAAATCCAATTTTAGTAATTGATAACCATGCAGAGTCATTTCTGCCACTGCTGGAGAGAAGGTTTGATGCTATGTGGGAAGGAAGGAAAGAAAGAAAAAGGAGAGGGGGGGAGAGAGGGGGGGAGGGGAGGGACAGAACAAGGGATGTGTGTGTGAGTGTGTGTGTGTGTGTGTGTGTTCTGACCCCCCCCCCTGCCGAGACAAGCTTAAGTGGAATGTACTTTAATAGCAAGAAACCAAAACCTCGGTGGCTGAAACCAAGCATAAGAAATAGATAAGGACCCTGGTAGCAACTCAGACAAACCTTGGCAGCAATCCAGCCTGCCAAGGTAGTTACAAAACTTTTAGTCAATGCGTTGACTTCTGCAAAGAGGGGCGTGTGCACAAGTAGTCTTTTTATAGTCTGGAGAGGAGCCTAATGACCACCAGCTGAGTGCAATTATCTCCTGTAACTGCGCAACTGTTCCTGATGCCTATTAGCTCTTCGGTGCTGGGCATCCAGGAATAACTCACTGCTGGACCCAGGCTCATGCTCCCTTGTCTCCTCCCACTGGTCCAAGGCTCAGGCGCCTTCTGGTGGCCAACCAGCCTCTCTGCGCCCTGCTCAGAGTTGGAACCCTGTCCAGGGTCCTCCACATCCTCCAGAGCCGACTCATAGGGCCCCTCGCTGTCGGAGTCTGGTGGCAACTCCAACGGCTCCTGCTGGGCCACAACCAATGTTTCCTCTAAGCTGCGCTGGTGCGCGGCCGCGCACGTGGCAACAAAACACCGCGCAGCAGTTTCCAATGGCCACCCAGTGGTTTTTGTGAGATGCCTTCCACGATAATAGGAGAGGAGAGCCAGCCTGGAGACAGAAATCTGTTCTAGGTCCACAAGGCAGAAAGTAGCTGAGAGAAGGGGTGTGGGGGTTGGGAGAAGGCATGGGATGGGCTCCCAGCAGCGGCTGCTCGGATTTGCCATTTGAGAGAGAGAGAGAGAGAGGGAGGGTGGGAGGGGGAGAACGCGAGTGTGTGTATCCCTCCTTCCTTCAGCCCAGCACTCTCGCTGGCATTCTGGCTAGGCGAGAGGGACTGCAGAGAGTCTCCTCGAGTCTAGGGCAGCAAGTCATTTGATGGGAAAATTGCCTCTTGGAAGGAATGACCCACTTGGCTCCCGCTTCGTCTCTCCTGCCTCGATTCTCTGTTCGGTCGTTGGGCGGCAGATCGAAAGCGGGAGCCAAGCCAGGTCAGTCCTTCCAAGAGGCAAGTTTCCCATCGAATGACTCGCTGCCCTAGACTCGAGGAGACCCTCTGCAGTCCCTCTCATCTGGCCGGGATGCCAGCAAGAGTGTTGGGCTGAAGGAAGGAGGGATTCTCTCTCTCTCTCTCTCTTCTCTCTCTCTCTCTCTCTCTCTCTCTCTCTCTCTCTCTCTCTCTCTCTCTCTCGGCAGGCTTAGCACTTTGTTAAGTTTGTTTCTCTCTGCATTGTTTATATATACATGTCTCCATGGATGCAATTGTGCAAGCATTTTTTTCCTCTTTAAAAGAATTTTTGGATTTCTCCTCCCCAAACCTCTAAGACTGAAAGAGTTAGAGTTGAAATATAAAGAGACTGTCAATCGCCTGTTAGATTGATAGGCAATTATGGACTATCTTGATTATATCCTCCTTAGAAAGAATATGCTATTGTATGGTTGAGAAAAAGATCAAACTTCATTCCATGGAAACCCAACAAAGGTCATAGGGAGGGTTTCTTTCTATGATGGGCTTCTTGGGTCAAGAGTGAATATCAGGTATCAAAAATGTAGGTAGAAAATTAAGCAGACAATAGGCAATTACAAAAAGGGAAGCCAACTTTCTGAATTCTGTTTCTTTGCACTTAGTGACTTATAAATAGACTAATGTTCTGAAAACCTGACCTAAATTACTATGTATTTTAAATAGCTGTAAAGCTATGCTGAAAAAGTTGTTCTCATGTTATTGTGATAAATCCAATAAAAAGAAGGGAATTCTTGATGAACTTAAGGAGAAATGAGAGTATTGGATAGTAAATGGACAAATAAAATTACCAACCAAAGAGAATATTTGCACCTCAGGGTTGAAATGAGATGTTCTCTCTTCCTCTTTCCTCTTCCTCTCGTCTCTCTCTGTCTCTCTCATCCTCTTTCTCTTTCTTTCTCTTCTCTTTCTCCTTCTTTTCCATTCTTCTGTCACTTTCTCCTTCTCTGTCTCTTTCTGTCTCTCTTCCCTCTTTTTTTCTTCCTCTCTCCCACTCTTTTATCACTTTCTCTCTACTGCCCAACCTGTCCCCATACTTATCTTCGATTGATCATGTTTGCAATAATTTACCTTCTTTCCTAAATAGGCGCAGTTCCCTTACCGGATCCGTCGCTCACTCAAACACACACACACACACACACACACACAAAACCATTTTTCTCCATTCCAATTCGGATCCTATAAATAAATTGCTCTGTGAAACATCTGTGAAAAAAATTCAGGTGCTCAAGCATGAAAATGTGCTGCTCAAATACTATACTTTTCCGCACACACTGAAAAAAAATTAGAGGGAACATTGGCCACAGCACGCACGCACACACACACACACACACACACACACACACACACTAAATTACAGGTAGTCCTCAACTTACGACCACAATTGAACATTAAATTTATGTTACTAAGTAAAATGTGTTAAGTGAATTTTGCCCTATTTAACGACCTTTCTTACCTCAGTTGTTAAGTAAATCACTTCCGTTGATAAGTTAGTAACATGTTTGTTAAGGGAATCTGGCTTCCCCATTGACTTTGCTTGTGAGAAAGTTGCAAAAGGAGATCATGTGACCTTGGGACACAGCAGCAGTTATAAATATCAACCAGTTGCCAAGCATGTGAATTTTGATGACATAGTCATGGAGATGCTGCAAAAGCCGTAATTGTGAAAAACAGTCATGTCACAGTTTTCACTGCCATTGTAACTTTGAACGGTCATTAAATGAACTGTTGTAAGTCGAGGACTTACAACTATTTACTAAAATCTACCCTATTTACTAAACTATAAATTACGTTATGAGATGTTAGCAAGAATACTCAGACAGAAGAGATGGGAACATGAAAGTTCTATCAAATCTCAAAACAAGTCGAACATATTAAGCAGTGCACCAAATAGGGGTGAAGTGAGGAAAGCAGACATGCTCAAAAGTTTATACTTGCATTAACATATCAATTGTATTCCCAATATTATTAGCCCTCATTGACTGCCTCCATATGCAATTCTAATCTATAAACATTATTTGCCAATCACAAGTTGTTCACACAATTAGAAAACCTCCAATATAGCTGAATATAATATGTGTATTCCCAGAGAGGGATACTTGGCCTTTTGTGAATTCAGTTTTGTTTCTGTTTTCTTCATCTGCTTTTTAGAGACAACCATACTTTTTTTTTTTAAAGGTTTTTATATGTACAGGTATTTTCCAATTAGAAATGCCATCATCTGGTTTTTGTACCCAAGGCTGTATGGGAACAAGCAGCAGTTGGGGGATGAATGGCGAGAGGAATAATTTTAACCAGAAAATCGATACAGGGTCCCAGTGCATTTCAGAAGCTCATTCTGATTGGAAGCTTGGACTCTTGGCCTCGATCCCTTTCTTTCTGGTTTGTTTTAATATGCTGAGCAGATTATTTGGCAGCCCATTTAAGTCAAGAATATAATATATTTCTAGATATATTAACAGTTTAATATCTTGCACTTTTATATTTATCTTTCTCATGCTTTTACAGGAATCCACCTGCTTCTATAGCAATGATTCGTTTACAAAATGGCACAGTTGTTTACCATATAAATCCCAAGCTGAAAAGCATATTTCTAGACGGGTAGTTTCTTTTGTTGTTGATTATGAGCAGAATACTGGTATAGCGCTATTATCGCAAAAGGTAAGAATATTAGAAATGGTTCTTTTTCAATTACTAGTTCTATATATGTATACTTTGTTGCTATTCTTCTCTTCCCTTCTCTTCATCATGCAGTTTTAAAAAGTGTGCTTAGTATTAAAATGATGGAGCAACAATGGGATAACATACAGCATCTAAAGCAATCTAGAACTTTACTTTTTATTCTCTGTGTTCCTCTCTCTCCATGCCCCCTCTCCAATTCTAGCTTTCTGAGTGTGAGGGTTGTAAATTCAAGCTCTGTGTTTGATGAGGGGTGGTTTTTCCTTGGAGTATACCTTATGATTAAATAAAATAAACCCGAGGTAGATTCTAAGAAAACACATTTTTATGGTAAAATAAATAACAAACAAACTTACTGGCTAATAACTACATTCTGGTAAAGTTCCTAGCCTTCCTCCTCGTGGCAGGCAAAACAGAAAGAAAAAAAAAAGGCAAAAGAGACATGTGTAATAGGCTTACAGAGAAGAGCCAGCCTACCGTATGTCTTAGCATATAAGCACTACTGGCAAAACAAAAAAACATTGTGACACTGAGTACTAACAAAAATTCCAGTTTCTTATAATGGCCTCATAAGCTCAGAAGAATGTTATTCCACTGCCAAATTTACTTGCTAAGTTACATGTCATTGTTAGTTCATTCTGTGCCTTTGATAAGGTACAAAATTTAATATTTTTTTCCTTTTCTTCCCAGGACCAAAAACTTGTATCTGTGCATAAATTAACAGATGGTGGTGCATTGAATAAAAAAACCAAGTTTCCTCCTTTCATATTTCCATCAAAGACTTTTGTACCAACTGGATTATTTTTTCATCAAGGAAGCCATATTACATATGCTTATGGAAACGAGGTTTGTAAAATGGGAGACACGTGAAACTGACAATTTTGACTATTAATTCTTTTAATTGTTGCTTTTGGGGGAAAGAAATATAGGGATACATGAACAGAACAAAGAGTGTCAGAAAACAAAGAGAGATTACATCCTGATGCCATTTGGAACCTTGGGCCATTTATAAACCCAGTTATTCTTCTGCAGCTGAGACAAATACAATTTTTTAAAAAGTTTTAAAAGAAGTTGAAAAATGTATTTTCAAGATGGTGCAGCAGGACACTTTTCAACTGTGTGTAGAACTACTGGTGTAGGATACGTGTTTCTTCAAAACAAGGGAAGAAACATTATGTTGGTATTCTTATGATTCTAAGTGATGCAGATATCTGATTTAATAATTTTTAGTGGACATGTGATAATGTGAATACTATGGATTGAACTCTTATATTAAAATGATTGTAATATACTTTATGCAGGGGTGGGTTGCTGCCGGTTTTACTACTAGTTCACTTCACACGTGTTATGTGCATGCACAGAACAATTTGCAGTAAAGTGCGCATGCAACAAAACATGGTGAGGGAACCGATTAAGGGGCGTGGCATGTCTGCGTCACTGCCAGTTCTGCGACCCAGGCAAAAATACCAGGCTGAAACAGGAGCAACCCACCTCTGACTTTATGTATGTTTTTCTTAAATAATTTTCTGAATCCAATAATAATCCAGTAATTCTCATCAAATCTACTATTTGTTTCCATCTGGTGGAATCCATCTGTCCTTTTGTGGACAACCTTCAAACCCATCTTATTAATTATGTTTGTTCCCAAATGTAAACATAGACAGTTTTCCGGTGATGTAAAGGGAGGGGTCACGGCAGGGTTTTATCACAGCCTATCCCATTGGCTCCCAGTTTCCTCTCAGTCTTTCTGGTCCTAGGACTGTTGATTTGGCTCTCTAGGCAGGAAATGTTTTTACTAGTGAGATTTCTACAATTCCTTGCTTTAATTTGTGTTATTGGCTATTCTAAATTGTCTAAATTGCTTAAATTGAGCAAATTTGGCTGCGCCCAGATAGGACTGCCCTAAAACGGTGGGGGAGGCCCGTAGGGCAGCTCCTCTTTCCCTCCGTGGGCCAGGCTCCCTGTGCTGATCGCCAGGGCCATTGTCGAGGGTGCCAGGGGCGGAAGAGCCCACAACACCGGCGGCTCGATTTGGAGGCTTTTTGGCACGAAAGAGGCAAGGGGGCGCCGAGCGCATCGTGCCCGCTGACGCAACGTCCTCAAGCTTACCAGCAACCCAGCCGAGCCTAACAGAGAATTTCCAGCCACTCCTTCGTTGCAGGCTCCCTCCGAGTCCTCAGAAGCTCGTGGAGGCTTTAGTGAGCCACCAGCGGCTAGCCCTTTCACGTGGCAGCGAAGCGGAGCATTTTAAAAAAAATCCGATGGAGCTCCGGTGGCCATTTTGAAATTGACACGTGGCCTAGCCCAAACGCACCTCGCAGGTCCTGGTCTACTGTACCAAACCGACTTAGGTCCCGGTCTACTGCACCTATGCGTCTGCCTGAACACATCAGCAAGCCTTGCAGAGAGGCCCCGGTCTACTGACGAGTGAGTGCCACAAAATGGCTGCCAGGGCTGACTTTCTGCCAGTGGAGGCCAGCCTAACCTTCGTGAGCATGGAGAGCCTCCCAGACCAACCCAGGTCCCGGTCTACTGCACCTAAGCCACTGGCTAGCACAAGACCATCCAGAGTGGCTGAAAAGGATGAGCTTAGTAGGAAAAAGGCCTTGGAGAAGACAATTGCTAGGGCAGAGAAACAGGCCCAATCCAGCAGGCCCCGATCCAGGTCTTGGTCCCCAGTAGGGCCCGATCCACGACACTCACCTTCTCCTTGGGGTCACCCGATCCACGACACTCACCTTCTCCTTGGGGTCACTTCAGTCCTTCCTCCCCATCAGCTTCCCCCTCCAGATCCTACATCAGTTTTAGGAGGGAGGGGTCCCCTTACTCCCTGCCAGGGTCCCCTCTACCTCAGGTACATGCACCTGAAGATCCCTTGGAGGGTTCCTCTAGAGGCGTCCGCCCTGGGTCTCATCAACGTGATCCAGATCCCTATCAGGACATGGAGGATGTAGAACGCCTCCCAGAGAGTATCAAGAGGTTGATCTCAACTGCCATATCTCGTGGCATTGTGCAGAGAGATAAACCTTCTTACCATGCCAAGTCTCATTACTCATCAAGGTCTTGGTCCAGGGATGTCTCTCCTTCCCTAGTTAGCGAGGGTTCCACGTGGGGTGATGGAAACCGAAATGATATGGGGTTCTCCGAGGATGAGGACTCTGCTCCGGATTCCCCATCTTCTAACCTTCTTCCACCCACAGCGTTCAAGACCTTGCTTCACAAGGCGCGCAAGACCACTAAAATAGGGATCACGTTCCCACCCTAGCTAGTTGAGTTAGGGTCCAGGGGAGGGCCAGGAGGTCTCTCCTGGGTCTCTGTGTGTTTTGTTCACAGAAAAGGACACTGTTCGCCATCGAGGAAACTGGGAGCCAATGGGATAGCTGAAGGCTAAGAAGTTTTCTCTCAGTCTAACGGACCAATCAGGCTGTGATAAAACCCTGCCGTGACCCCTCCCTCCACATCACCTAAAAGACACGTTCAGGTAAGACCAACATTCTTTTCCAGGGGAAATAATTCAATTAACTTCAAAAGAATTAATCTGAGTCCCTCTGAACCCATAGTGCATTTCAAAACTTCATGTCCAAAGGTTGAATCAAGGCAACTGAACCAAACTTTGTTAATCTGAGATTTTTCATTGCTCATCCAAGCAACTTTATCAGTCAGATCAAATTAGTTAGGCAGAGAGTTATTGGAATGCACCAATTCTTGCAAACCAATTTTAGGTGTTTCTCCACAGAGTGGCTTGAAGTATGCCAATGAAGACTCAATCATCCAGGCCAAAAGTGTCTTCACTGAAACATTTCAAAACCTCCTTAAATCAATACTTCAGTCAAAACCCATTCTGACTTCCAGTTCTCCTTGTTCCTTTCTAGAGGCTCACAAATCCGCTGCTTGATTATCTTTTCCAGGATTTTCTTAGGTCTTCATTTTAAGCTGAATGGTCTGTAGTTTCCTGGATACATTTCCCCCCACCCATTTTGAAGATTGGAACCACACCAGCATTTTCCAATCTTCTGGCTCCAGGATCTCTGAAAGATTTCACTCAGGGGTTCCAAGATCATATCTCCCAGGTCCTTCAGCAATCTGGAATGTAAACTACCTAGTTCCAGATATTTGAACTCATCCAAAGTAGATAGGTGTTCTCTTATCAATTCCTTGTCTACTTCGATCTGCATTCCTGTTCTGTTTTCCACACAATGCTGTTTTTGATAGGTTGGCTCTATTTTTCTTTTGTCTAAAGACAGATGCAAAGAAAGAATGAAGGAGTTCTCTTCCTCCCTCCTGTCACTTTCTTGCCATCTTCTTCCATTAGTGGCCCAACCATTTTCCTGAGGTTGTTTTTTCTTATTCCTTACATATTTGAAACAAACTTTTTGTTATTTTTGGCATTTGTTGCAAGCCTTAGTTTATTCTGAGCTTAGCTTTCCTGATTCAGGCTATTTACTAGTTTCCTTCTCTAGATATAGGCCCCTCTTTCCATTTTTTTTTTCATTTGTCCTTTTTATCCCTCAGCTTGTCAGAGACTATATGTGCAACCATGCTGGTCTTGTCTGGAGTCTCTTGTTTTTCTTTCTCTATGGTATTGTTTTTATGTTTTGTCTTTATTATCTTGCTAAATATATTTGCTTGGTTACTCTCCTCAGGCAATAGAGGACCCTTTACAAGCGTACATTTATTTTTAGATCTCCTTCTAAATTGCTCAATAATTCTACTTTGAACGAATTTTTTGCATTCATGGTCCTAGAGCTTTATCGTGAAACTAGTCTTTTTGAAGAAGGGACCGGTAAACTTACATTTATCCTTTTTGATAATATATGAAAGAAATAAATCTAAAAGTGCTTTAGAATCAGGGGAACTCCTGCTGACTAAATTGGACGGCATCTTTCCATTTTCTTTAAGACAGTTTTACACTGCCATCTTCTGGGACATTTTTTCTTTGTTGCTTTCTTAGAAAAGGTCTTAATTTCTTAATTTTCCTCCAACCACAAATTCCTGCTGAGTCCCAACAAAGTAATTAAAAAGTTTAAGTCATTGTGATTTTAAAGTATATCCAATTTTGACTTTTTTCAGGTATGGGCTTCTTTTGATGGAGGCAACTCATTTGTACCATTGATTAGGCTGACTAATGAGACTATTATAAGGGCAGATTCATGTGTTTACACTCAGGGAATTGTCTATGTTTCGGACAAGGCAAATATTTATTACACTAAAGCAGGTAAGAAATTCTTTTAAAATTAAAATTTCTCTTGGATTGTGAAGCTTTTAACATCTGATCTGATGCAAACTGTTGTCTTTCCCCATTAACATATAGAATAATAAAACACCCAATTGAAAGTTCATGATCTTGTCCCCACACCCCCAAGTCAATCACATGGTCCAATCTTCCATTGCCACGCTGGCATTTTCACCCATCTGTTTCCGGTCAGGTGCAGAGGTGCGGAGACAAAGAATGACCTTGGGCTTCTAGAAAGAAATGTTTTATTTTGACAACACACATTGTACTCCTTACTATACCCCCTCCCAATTCTCCACTAATGAAACAGCATATTAAAGAAAGAGAGAGAGAGAGAGACAATGTGGCAGGCCAGAGATTCTAAAAGGAATACGACTGCAGGCCTGATAGAGGTTTTTTTTAAAATTATAGCCAATTTAAACTTGAAGATCAGTATAGGTTGGCTCTATGCTGTCATCAAACTGGACACCTAGCCAATAAAAATCTTCCTGTATGAATGTATCCCCTCCACATGGATACCCCTTTGTCATGGGGGAAGGGCTTCTGTATTCTGCTAAGGTTGAGAGCTATGCTGAAAGTATATCATCAGAAAGTAAAGCAGAAGAGTCACCCAAGCAGATAGGTCTCAACTGAGGAGCCACACTAAGAGTACTCGCAATCCATTGGCCATGAAGAGTCAACAGAAGAAGAATCTCATACGGGATTGGACATTGTCCAAGTTAACAAAGACCATGGTAGTTGCTGTGCCTGGGCAGCTGTTTGCAAAATGAGTTACAGGTTTCGAGAAAGCCCTGGCAACAGAAACAACCATTCTGTTGGTTTCTGGTATTTGGTTGGTTTCTCTAAATATTATAGCAACTTTCAGGGAAGGGGATCAGAGTTAGAGTCAGAATTATTGATTTTCATTAGGATCAAAGTAGAAAAGGTGTAGATCTCTTTTGTTCCCTTTCCTATGCTTAGTTCTTCCTGTTAATTTGGTCTTTATTTTATTTTACAATATTAATTAAGTTTATAAGATTGTTCACATTTATCCACTGAAATTCTGAGCAGCAAAGGAAATAAGAGATACTACTATATCATATTATTATATAACACCCAAAATCACTGCAGTAGGTGAGATAGGCAGCATATAAATTTAATTCCTCAAAATTATTAAATACAAAATAACCCAAGTCTAGATTCCTCCAATTTGGTTATTTGGTAGTATCATATCATTCTGGCGTTATTATTTAAGTGATTGTACTATATATATTTGCTATGCTTAGAGTTTTATGACTGATGTGATTTAAAAATAGGATATGTACAACAAACAAACAAAGCATTAAGATAATATATATTAAAAGCTGTGATTTAATAACATTTTCTCTGTCATCCATTTTTTTCCTGGAAATTACGGTGTCTTTACATTCATCTCAGTTGTTGATTTTCCACGCTGTCCTTATTGGCTAGAATAGAAGAAATTCAGTGCAATCTTCCATTGGCTCTTGAATGTTTTTCATTCATTAATTTTTTTATGCAGTTTCTATCCAAAGACAAAAACCTGTCAAAATTGCACTTTATAAAATACATATATTTTATATGTACTTATAATACTTACAAATATCGAACCACTCCAAAACGAAGCCATCAATACTGCCAATCTCCTTTTTTGCTGGTGAAGCACTTTGTACATGTAGATTGGTTTTAGAAACTATTGCTTTAAACATTTGCATTCACTTCTTTCTAAATCAAATATCTTGTATCCTGCCCTACATGGCATCGGACCTGAGAGACCGCCTCCTGCCGGTTACCTCTCTCAGACCAATTAGATCGCACAGGTTGGGTCTCCTCCAGATTCCATCTGCCAGCCAATGTCGGCTGGCGACTCCCCGGTGGAGGGCCTTCTCTGTTGTAGCTCCAGCCCTCTGGAACGAGCTCCCTGCTGAGATCCGGACCCTTACTACCCTCCCGGCCTTCCGCAAAGCCACCAAGTTCTGGCTGTTCCAGCAGGCTGGGGGGAGCTGAGAAGCATCTACCTCCACGGAAATTGTGAATGTTGGTTTTGTTTTTAATATGTTGTCTTTGTCTCGTTCCCCCCCTTTCCCTTGTCTTTTGTGAGCCGCCCGGAGTCCTCCGGGAGTGGGCGGCATACAAGACAAATAAATAAATAAATAAATAAATAAATAAATAAATAATAATAATAATAATAATAATAATAATACACAGAGCAAACTCAGTTTGATTAAAAGAAATGTTCTCTTTGAAAATACTTCTGTGCGAAGTCATAGAGTTTATAATAATAACATAAGATACGCACACGTAATTTTTTTTCTCTTTAGGAGTAGTTAGATATACCTTTCTTAAAACAATGCCACCTGGTGTTTTCGGCATGTACTTTGATCATCTGGGAACTTTAAATCATATAACTTTTAATAGCACAACTGATGATATTTTGTGGGTTTCTACGGTGGATATCAGCACTTTAATGAAGGTTTGACTTTTATCATTTATTTGATGTGCTACTGAAGATGATTTATAAAATGTTACGGTAATGTAAAGATTATTCGGTTTTATTGTATGAAATGCATATTTACTTGCTTTGTAAAGATATTATAGCTACAGTAATTTATTGTATGACCAGCTGGTAAGGCAAAGCTATGACAAAACATTGAAAGAATTAGAGATTTCTTAGAAACTAATAAGAGTTTTAGAAATTGTTGGCTTTTATTGAATCATGTACATTTCTTAAGTATTGTCAGCAACTATTAGATTTGTAGTTGTAACTGTAACACATAACATATAATTTTAAGATCTAAATTCCCTTAGAATTCTTCTTATGGCTGAATATGAAACATCAAACGTAACTTTAGAAAAACACTGGAATGGTCACAACCTGCAAAGATTCCATTTGTCTGCTCAGATATAGAACTGAGCAGCATATTAGCCAGTACATGTAGTTCTTCCCACCCACCCCCAAGGTTTCTATTTTTTATTGCAAATTTGTACATATTTTATGAACAGTGTTCTCCGGATCTTTTCTTTTACATCCTCTCATATGCATAATCCATTTTACATTATATCTCTGTTTCCAATTTCAGCCATATTATTCTCTTTCCATATTTTTTATCTTAAACGTATTTTCTTCTTAGTACATAAACCATATCACTAACTGCCCTTAATTTCTAATCTCTTACAATAACATCACTCCATCATTAAATATGTTTCTCAAATTCCCCATTGCACTCTTTAACATTTAATCTTTGTCTCTTAATTTATCTTCAAAGTTGAACCAAATTGCCATTTCACATTTTATCTGTTGTTGATCTGTTTTGATGTGAGTGACATACATTATCAAAATCATTTTTTTACGTAAAGATCATGTTGCTTTGATTCATGTTCCAGTGTTGGATATTTTTATAATGTGTCGGAAGACACATAAAAGTAAGTTGAATGAAGTGACAATGAATTACTTAAATGGAATTTGCATGGCAAAACAAGAAGAGACATTATCAAGAATTAATTGGTTGTGAATAAATAAAAATTGAATATGGACTGAATATAAGAATGAGTGGTCTATATGCTGCCTAGAGACGTGAATGTTCGTGCATTTTGGTGTATATACTGTGCCATTTTGTTGATCAAGTACCGTTTAGATTTTTTTCCTAAAATAGTTAAAAATGTGTACATCTATTTGAAGGAGTTAAATAATTACATCTTCACTTTATTTCAGAACACTGACTTAGGTTTTGATGGTCCTTTATCTCCACATTATGTTACTGAAGAGCAAATGCTGTTTTTTCACCACGGGCCACCAAATACTGTGCCAACATTCTCCAACTTACAAGTTGGAAAGCGCTTAGATTACACGTAAATACCAATAGTATATAAATTATTTCAGCTTTTTAAAAATTACTCTGGTACTATGAATTTTAAAACATTGTCTAATGTTTAAGAAAAATAAATAGCACTCATCCTTAAAATACAGATTTAAGGGATAGAAGTTGTACTATACCTGGCAAGTCTTAACAGACCTGGCACAAATAATTTCAAAAATGAAATCACATTTGTCAGCATCTGAAATTAAATTATTCCAGTAATGCAGAATTGAGATTATACAAGAGTCCCTTAACATTTCTTTTTGATTAGAGTATAGAGACCTGATTCTGCACACCATGGTAAAGTATAATATGATTGGTTGGTTTGGGTTCAGCACGCTATATGAATAAGGTGACCAGATTTTAACATTGGTAAAGAGGGACACCATTGACCAGGAGCGGGGGGGGTTCTTGATTAAAAATGTTTTTAAAAAAATCGGGAGTTTTTTAAAATGCCGCGGGACGCGCCACAAATTGTTCAAAAGCGGGACTGTCCCACCAACAGCGGGACGTCTGGTCACCTTATATATGAACCCAGCCATTGTGGTTTGGGAATCATACGTAGCTGGAGGATTGGCATAAGAGTAGCAATTTTTTACAGGCTACTAAAGGTGTAGAGTGGACAGGGCTGACATTTTCAGCTATTCTTGATGCCAGGAGGGACTTGTCGTCTCTTATTTTAAAAGGAAGACAATGAAATCCCACGTCACTTAAAATGCTAAAGTATCATTAGATTTCAGAGGTGTGATCCTGAGGGGCTTTTGAGTCTCATAATGTGGAACAAAAGTCATAGAGTTCACATCCCTTAATGATAGGTGCAAATATCTGCAGCTTTTAAAAAATATTAAAATAAATCTAATTCAAAACCCAGTTTTGAAGATGTTATTTTAGTATTTTACATTGTCACTACTGTTGGGCCTTGGTAACTGATTAACAGAAATATGTATGTACTGAAATACTTAATAATAAAGCTTAATAAAGATGTCAACTTATATCTTTTGGGTTTTAGCCTTGCTGGATTTGTGATTTTAGGGTTTGTTCCCTTCTTCTTTTGTTAACAGTTCAAGGCACCAACAGTATTTTTTTTTATTTCTGTGAGAAAATTTTCTAGTGTGGGAGTTGGAAAAAGATTAAAACTAAACTCCAGATTAATAGAAGTTATGGATAGGTTTTGTAAGACGTTTCAGTACTTATAGAGTTATAATTAAATATAAAACTTCAATTTTATTAAAGTTAGTTAAAGTAAGCAAATTCATGGAGAGGTTTCAAATCTTTTCAAAATGTGGAGTTTGACCCACATATTAGAACCCCGCTGCTTAATAAAATGTCCTGGAATAATATCAAGCCAATTACCATAAAATGGAAGAGGCTACTGATGGCCACAATGTGTCTGCTACAATGACTTTGAAAAGGAAAGATATTATGACTCTTAGTAAATCCTTAATAAAATCATCATCTGAACAGCTTATAGAGGAAACTTTAAATCAAAACTCTTTCAGACAATTTCCTGAGGAAGAGCAAGTTGATATTCTTTGGGGCTAGAAGCTGTAAAACAAACCGTGTTAGAGCTTCATGCTGACCTACAGTAGTTCCTTTCAAAGTTCTACCTACCGCTAATAGTCAAGATTCAGAATTATAAGATACATACAATCCCCTGTTAATTCTTACAACTTATTGATAAAATGTTACCTTGTGACATGTCAATGACAAATAATTTCAAACTTATCTTCCCCTTCCTTAAACTTTGTCCCTTATCTTACAAACAGTAGAATTTAGGAGGAAAAACAAGCTCACAAATCCTATGAGGCAGTGGTGGGGTTCAATTTCTTTTTACTACCGGTTCTGTGAGTGTGGCTTGGTAGGCGTGGTATGGTTTGGTGGGCATGGCTTAGTGGGGGTGACAGGGGAAGGTTACTGCAAAATCCCCATTCCCTCCCGATCAGCAGGGATTCGGGAGGCAGAGAATAGATGGGGGTTGGGCCGGCTGGAGATAGTATTCACCAGTTCCCCAAACTACTCAAAATTTTCGCTACCGGTTCTCCAGAAATGGTCAGAACCTGCTGAATACCATCTCTGCTATGACAATATAGCAGCAATGAAAAGTATGGAGGTGCTCTTAAACTTGACATCCTGCTGAACTCCACTAAACCCCAATGAACAGAGAATGAGTTTATTTATCATGGTGATTGTTCCAGAGTTTTTAAATCTGAATATTAAAGATCAAGATCACCTCCTCTTATAATATAGAGAGTCAAGGATGAGTTATTTCCCCGAATGGGAACCCCTTAGAACTGTGATGGCGAACCTGTGGCACGTAGCGCCGTCTCTGTGCGCACGCGAGCCTTTGCCCCAGTTCAGTTCCCAGCAGCCAGCTGGTTGTTGGGTCTCTGCCACTCATCCGTAGGGGTGGGGCACACATGGGGGCCATAAGAATGGGGGATGGGGCAAGTGCAGTGGCCCACACATGCATGCATGTGGGGCGTGTGAGGGGTGTCTGCACATTGCATTTGGGGGGTTCAGGCATATGTATGTGCATTCATGTGCCTAAGCGCATGCTTTGGGAAAACAGAAAAGGTTAGCCATCACTGCCTTGGAAGACAGGTGTTAGCAGCAGAAACACATGCTATCCCAAAGCAGAAAACAGGACCAAGCCTAGAAGGTTTCTGAGAGAAGAGCTATAATTGTGGTAGATATAAAATGCAATTGGACAAAACTATCAAGATAATAATATTTACTTTTTTTTAAGGCCAGGAGGATCAGGTATAATTACCCAACTCTTCATACATGCAAATCCTGAAGGAACTGTAACATCTGTCTTGGTAGATGTTCTGGAGGATTTTCCTGTTGAATCTGTAACTGCCAGCCCTTGTACAGCAAATACTTTATTCATTCGACCTTCTAATTCTTCTTCTTCATTATATGAGCTTACACTTGCTACTGCAGGTATGTCAATTGTTCGATAATGAAAAACTTTTGTTCCGAATTTGCTTAGGTGAGTTCTGCTTCTGTGCCCTTCAGTATTTCTCTTAAATATCAGGATTTTATAAATTCTGAACAGCTATACTTGTTAATGCCTTACGTGTACTACTGAAATCTAAAATCCTTTGGAAATCCTATGCGACCAAGAAAAATTTGTTATGCTTAGAATATTAACAGCCATATTTTTTGTTATACAAAATGAATGGTTTTCCATTTCAGCTGGATACCATTGGTTAAGTTCCAATTTAACAGATCGCTTGAAAACATTGTAAAATTCCAAATTATGGTTTCTCAAACACACATTCAATGTTTCCTCAACCTGATCAGGGAGCCAAATCCTACAAATTCTCTCAGGTGTTTATTATGCTGAGACTTTTGAACTAGCAAGACTGAAATTTCCCAGAACCCAGGAAAAAATAACAAGCAGTAAATGGCAGATCTTCCTGATCAATTCCCTATTCTCCATAAAGCCCAACCCCTGCTTTAGGTAGGAGCTGTGTCTTGATTTGTTCTTTTTCATGCTATTACATTGTCTGCAATCTAGTTGATTTTCTCAGAAAGTGGGGAATCTTTGACGCTTCCCCACCCTATCCCCATGGCTGTACATCCCCTCTTGTGTATTGAATCTAATTGCATGATTGCAAGTTTTGCAGTGCACTCTGCGCCCCCACAGCTCCCTCCTGAGAATACAAGACCAGAATCAGATCATCATTATCCCTTCAGAAGTAGGATGCGGATGGCAGATCAAGGGAAGGAATGAAGGATATAGTCTTTGCAATCTGGTCTGCTTGACGTTCAGTCATTTCAGCCCACAGGGTCCAAAAGTTCATTTAGCAGGACTGGGTCTGTTCCAATGGTGGGTTCCAGATCCCGTCGAAACGGGTATGCTGCGACGGAGCCAGGCATCCATCATGTGCACAAGCGCTGGGCACGCATGCGCACCCACCACCCTGCAATGCTCCAGCTGCTCAGCAGAGCATCACACAGAGACCATAGGTTGCATGTGCAAATGGCCCAGTTGGTTCAAATACGGTAAAGCATGCAGGTGGGTGGGTGGGCCCTCCAAAGCACCGTTCCGGTAGGGTGGCTACTGCTCCCAGCAGGCACAGGTACACCCATACCGGGGCTTACTGGCCGGAACCCACCACTGGTCTGTTCTGTTTGCATTCAGACTGCTTCCAGCAGTCTCAAGTCAAAAAGAGCTCTACTCCAACCATCACTTCTCCTGTGAAAGGCACTTATATATTTCTCCACATTCCTGTGCACACTTTGACTACTGATTGTCTCCTGATGGATGTATAGGTTACACAACTGGACTACCAACCCCAACTGGCTCCTCAGATGTGTGACCTTCCCCTGTACCATTTCTTCACATTGTGTTCTCTTCCAAGGGGTTATCAGATAGCATTTGCCTCCTCCTGGCTCCTCAGTTGTCTGCCTCCTTCATCAGCCTTTGTTTTATTCATATATCTTTGCATTTCTGAGTCTGAAAAATTGATTTTTCTTGAATTAAAACTTTATTTCCAGTGGCTATAGTCCTTTTCAGACACATTTTTAGATAAAGAAACCATGGTTTCCCTCACTTCAGAAGGAGGCACAGATGCCAAGCTAATAAGGCTAATTATGATCTTTATTAAAGGCTGATAATGAACCCTAAAAAATCCAGGTAATATTGACACTTGGAATGCTTTTGTCACTTTGCTTTAGTTGCTTTAGTGCTTTAGTTGGTTGTGGGCTATCCTCAATAGTTCATTGGTTACTTTGCAGAGAATCATCCATTCAACTGGGCTAATGTTTGTTTGTTTATGTCCTACCACTTTTATTTTTAGAAATAACTCGGGGTGGTTAACATATCTAACACACCTTATCATATGTGCACTCTAAAGTTTCTGCAGTATATCTTTGCTTTACCAGTACTGCTGAAGCACCATAGTGGTTAAGAACTTCACTTAGCATAAAGAATATTGTCAATTTGGAAGACTTTATCTTGGTTTTCTTTCCCACATATTTACCATTTTCTGCATCACCCGGGACAGAACACTTTCATCCTCAGTTCCCAGAATGCCAATAGTTGTGTTTGTTTTCTCATTCTAAAGAGGAATGACAAACTGAATTAATCTGAGTGTGCTGTCATACATGGCTAGCAAACTATGGTGAAAATGTGTCTTTTATTGTTAATTAAGGTATAAAACCTTAGGTTCCTTACAATAAGTGAAGCTGGCATAGGCCAGGCAATTATTTTTGAATAAATTAGCCTTATTCATGTTAATGTCAACTCATTTTAATGACAGCTCTCTGTATGTAATTTTTTTTCCAGATACTAATATATTTAAGGCAACTGATGTTGGAAAGACAGTGGTGATTCCAGGCAGTACAAGTTTCTTTATCACTAAAGTTGTGGATGATTATAAAGCTTTAGGAATGACCACTTTGCCTGAAAAAATGCTTCTATTAACCCCTATTCCACCCGATGAGTGGTTTCTGTATGACTTTGGCACCACAAATGGCAGAAAATGGAAAATTGTAGTTGACAAATGTAGATATGTAGTACAACAGTTTGATGATCTACCACTCCATGCCATTAAATACCTGGATCTTGGGGGAAAATTGAATTTTTCATTCAGAGTAACTCCAGTTAATACTGGTAAGAACCACTGGAATCATGCATGTCTCTTTCTCTCTTTTCTAACTCTCAATATGTTATAAATATATTTATACAATAAGTTTTTACAGCAGGAAAATATTAATTTAAGTTAAATATATGTTTTTAGTAACTCCAGTGCAAATATTCATTGCTATTCATGGGTAGGCAGCTCTGCCTTTTTTATCTTTAAAATTTTCAAAATAGAAACATCAGGCTCTGAAATGCATAATTCATTTATCTGCTTCTCAATCTATAGAAAAGGCTGAAAAATTTCATCCCTGGCCCCCACTACAACCTTCTGAAGCAAAATTTCTTAGATGGTGATTGACTCTATACTGGGAAAAATACTATCCTTGCCTAATTAATCATTAATTGCCTTTCAAGGGCTTATCAATTTAATGTAAGATTATAATAATAAAATTATTAGCATAGGTAACTAGAATCAAAAATATTTAAATAGGACAATACTGGCAGTTCTCATTTATTGACAACAATTGGGACAGGCAATTGGTTGTTAAACATAATAGTTGTTAACAAAAGCTATGATTGTGTTTGTGATCTTACTTCATTTTCCTTAGTTTTACAGTCCTGTGAAGGGCGTAAATGTGAGATTGCTTGTAAAATGTTCATCATTGTAATTGTGAACAATTGCTACAATGAGCACTCGCTAAATGAAGACTAGTACTTTAAAAAAAATAATGAAAGAGATGGGCTGGCATTGTAGTTTCCATAGACAACATTAGATCATCACCTAGCTGTGTCAAATCTCTGTAAAGCACAATGCAACTTTCCAGTCCTTTCAGTTTAATGAAATAGGAACAGGCAATCTTATTTTAATGGTATGTATAGAGTAATAGAATAATAGAGTTGTAAGGGATCTCAGAGGTCTTCTAGTCCAAACCTCTACTCAAGCAAGAGACTCTATACCATTTTGGACAAATAGCTGTCCAATCTCTTAAAAATCTGTAATGATTGAGCACCCACAACTTTTAAAGGCAAGCTGTTCCACTGGTTTATTCTTCTCATTGTCAGGAAATTTCTCCTTAGTTGTAAGTTGGATCTCCCTTGATTAGCTTCCAGGCATTGCTTCCTGTCCTGTATTCTAGTGCTTTGGAAAAGAAGCTTGGGAAATTTTGAAAAATGAGATTACAAAAGCCCAGTCTAACACAATTCCAATGAAGAAGAAAAATAACTGCTCTCAAAAGAAACCAGCATGCCTGCACAAAGAGCTCTCTGATAAACTAAGGACAAAAAAGACAAGTATAAAAAGTTAAAAGACAGGTACATAACTAATGCAGAATATCCTGAGCCTGCAAAGATGAAGTCAGGAAAGATGAAGTAAGGCTTGTGACAAAAGAAATAAATAACAAAAAAGCTTCTTTCAATATGTAAAAAACAAGAAAAAAATCAAGGAAACAATTGGTCCATTAATGGGAGAAAACGGCAAGAAATTTGTTTTATTTATTTTATTTATTTAGTTTCTCAAACATGTACGAGATAATGTGTATAAGTATAAACATGTACATGAGCACATGTAATGAGTACAAATTAATGGGGACAGTAGGACAAGGATGGTAAGCACAGTGGTGGGCTTATGTACGCCCCCTTACAGGCCTCTTTTGAATGGGGTGAGGTCCACGATAGACAGTTTAAGGTTAAAGCTAAAGTTAATGTTAGAGGAAGTAACAACAAAGTCAGATAGAGTATTCCAGGCATTGACCACTCTATTGCTGAAATCGTATTTTCTGAAATCAGGTTTGGAGCAGTTTACCTTAGGTTTGTCTCTATTGTTTGCCCATGTATTATTGTGGTTGAAGCTGAAGTAGTCCTTGATAGGTAGGATGTTGTACCAGACAATTTTGTGTGCTATGTTTAGGTCAGACTGCAGGTGACATAATTCAAGGTTGCCCAAACTCAAAATTTCAAACCTGGTGGCATAACGTATTCTATTGTGACCAGAGGAGTAGAGTACTCTTCCCATGAAATACCACTGGACCTGTTCGATTGTATTAATTTCCAATATACAGTATGGATTACAGGCAGAAGAGCTATATTTGAAGATTGGTCTGGCAAAGGTTTTGTATGACCTAATTAGCAGTACAGTGTTACTGGAGGAAAAGGCTCCACAAAATTAGGTTAACAACTCTTAATTGCCTTTTTGGCAATGTTGTTACAGTGAGCTCTGGAGCTTAGATAGTTTAAGATAAGTACTCTTAGGTATGCAACATGTTGTTATGTGACAGAGAAAACTGCTTAATTCGTTTTTTGCATTTGTCTTTACACAAAAGGAAAAAAATAGTCCAACCTATCAAAAACAGTACCATAAAAACAGATTAGGAATACAAGTTAAAATAGGCCCAATGGTAAGAGAACACCTGTCTACCCTAGATGAGTTCAAATCACCAGGACCAGATGGATTACAAACCAAGGTCCTGAAGGAACTGGCAGATGTGATCTCAGAACCACTGAACTATATCTTTCAAAGATCTTGGAGCACTGGGGAACTACCAAAGGACTGGAATAGAGCTGATGTAGCTCCATTTCCAAAAAAAAGAAAAAAATGAATCCAGCAAACTACAGACCTATCAGCCTTACATCAATATTTGGGAAGTTCTGCAAAAGATAATCAAGCAATGAATTTGCAAATACCTAGAGGCAAACAAAATCATAACCAAAAGCCAACATGAGTTTGTCAAAATCTGATCATGCCAGTCAAATCTTATTGCATACTTTGACAAAATGACAAAATCAATGGACCAGCAAAATGCTGTGGGTATACTATACTTTACTTGGACTTCATTCTGTCTTAAGCCCAGTACTCTTCAATATCTTCATCAATTATTTAGATGAGGGGATAGATAGGTAACTCGTCAAATTTGCAGATAACACCAAGCTGGCAGGAACAGAGATAGGCTTAAGATACAGAAGGATCTTGACAGAATTGAACATTGGACTCTTATCTAACAGAATGAAGTCCAATGGTAAAAAAAAGTAAGATTCTACATTTAGGCAAGAAAAATCAAATGCACAGGTTTAGTATAGGTGGTACCTGGCTCAATAGTAGTAATTATGAGAGTAATTTTGGAGTCCTAGTGGACAATCACTTAAATATGAACCATCAGTGTGCTACAGCTGCCAGAAAAGCCAACATAATCCTAGACTGTATCAGCAGAGGGATAGAATCAATTTCACATGAAGTGTTAATATTATTTTATAATGCCTTTGTATACCACACTTGAAATAAATATTGCATCCAGTTTTGGTTGCCACGGTATAAAAATATATATCATTGAAATTCTAAGAATGCAGAGAACAGCAATAAAGAAGAACAGGAAACTGGAGACTAAACATACAAAAATGGTTGCAGGAATTGGATATGTCTTGTTTAATTAAAAGAATGAGTAGGGAATGACATGATAGCAGTGTTCCAATATCTTAAGGGGCTGCCACAGAGAAGAGGGAGTTAACCTATTCTCCAAAGCACCTGAAGGCATGGATGGAAACTAATCAAGAAGAGAAGCAATCTAGAACTAAAGAGAAAATTCCTGACAGTTGGAACAATTAATCAGTGGAACAACTTGCCTCCAGAAGTTGTGAATGCTTCAACCCCTGAAGTTTTTAAGAAGAGATTGGTCTGAAATGGTATAGTGCATCCTGAATGAGAGGGGGTTGGATTAGAAGACCTCCAAGGTCCTTTTGAACTCTGTTATTCTGTTATTCTTTGTGGCAGCTCCTCAAATATTGGAATACTGCTATCATGCCACCACTAGTCCTTCTTTTCACTAGACTAGACATAACCAATTTCTGCAACCATTTTTCATATATTTTAGCCTCTAATCGTTTTTGTTGCTCTCCTGTACATTCTTTCCAAAGTCTCAATATCCTTTTTATATTGTGGCGCCACAACTGGATGCAGTTTTCCAAGTGTGGTCTTACTAAGGCGTTATAAAACGGTACTAACACTTCGCATGATCTTGAGTCTATTCCTCTGTTAATGTAGCTTAGGAATGCATTGGCACACTGTCACACCGCTGGCTCATATTTTAATGGTTGTCTAGTAGGAGTCCTAGATCACTCACAGTTGCTTCTATTGAGGATCCACCTATTCTATTCCTTTTTTTAAAGTTTTATTGTAATCTTACCCCTCACCCCTCATCATACATACTTTATGGGCAGGTGTTGACTGGGTTACTTTTATGCATCTCATTTATAACAAAAATTTCAGTATATTCTAACCTCCCCACTTTCATCAATATTCATCTCTTTTATACAATCTTATCTTTCCCATTAATTCATTTAAACTTACCTATCTGCATAACTGGTCTGTAAAATACTAGGTGTTCCTCTTCTTACGTGGAATTATTCTGCAGAAAACCAATAGTAAAGATAAATATAATTTTCATGGTTGTTTCAATCCACAGCTTTCGTAGTGTTTCATCAGTATCTAATAAGAGTAGTAGTTGGAAGGCCTAATCTACTGGAGCTGACTACAGAAGATTACTGGGATGATAATCATAGTTATATATTTAAAATCGTTGTTCACAGTAAATTTTTTGAACAGGTAATACCCAAACTATTTTATTCAACTGTTGGATTTTACTGTGTAGTAGATCTCAAATGTTTAGGCGAGCCCTTTCTATCCAGTATATATTACACAATAAACTTGTTTTGATCTGCTTAAGTGTAAATCTCTTCTCAGGATAGGTATAATATAGGGAATGAATATTAAAGGAGTATTAACTATCACAGAGATTCCAATCTGGACTAATATGCAGGACAGAATAAATGTGGAGTAGTTCAAAGAGTTGTAAACAAATGATCTTCTTCAGGTATTCTCAACCAGTGGTTGTTATCCCTTCAATTCCCAAGTTTATTCCTGCCACCACAAAGGTAAGATAGTGAACTCTAAGATGAAGGAAGCTTTGTGCTTCCTGCCACAATAGACTTCCCAGGATCAATTGCCAGGAAGGAAGGAAGGAAGGAAGGAAGGAAGGAAGGAAGGAAGGAAGGAAGGAAGGAAGGAAGGAAGGAAGGAAAGGGATAGAGAGGCATAAGAAAGAAAAGAAGGAAGAAAGGAAGGAAGAAAAAGAAAGGAAGGAATGAAGAAGGGAAAGAAAGAGAGACACAGACACACACAAGAAAAAAAGAAAAGAAAGAAAAAGAGAACTTATGATCACAACTGAGCCCACATTTTTATTTGCTAAGCAAGAGCGTTGTTAAATGAGTTTCATCACATTTTACAAGTTGATCACTCCCACCCGGTCACCTGACTGCCAAGCCACGCACACAAAATAGGCCACACCTACAGAATAGCTTCTAAAAAAATTTGAAGCCCACCACTGGAAGGAAGAAAAGGAAGGAAGGAAGAGGGAGGGAAGAAAGGAAGGAAGGGGGGGGTCCATATCTGACTGCACAACAATCAGATAAAATAACTGTAAAAAACACATATATAAATTGTAAAATTTCATATTAAATATGAAATCATATTTTCTAATATTAATATTAGAAAAACCAAAGATATAAACCCCCAGGCAACAAAAGGATAAAAATGCCAGCTCAACAATGGAACCTTCTCAGTAATTTCTACCGTGTTTCCCTGAAATTTTCTTTTGACACCCCCCCCCAAAAAAACAGGGATTATTTTAGCACATGCACTCAAAAGCCTGATTGGGCTTATTATCCGGGGAGGTCTTATTTTAGGAAAAACAGGGTAGCACCCTGAGAGCCCCAGGCCTAATAACTAAGGTGTGAGGGCCTTTTGGAAAAGTAAGTTCCCAACATTAGAGCATTAGCATATAAAAGAGACTATTAACTCATATTTAGTTTTAATCCCTCTTAGTCACAGTCTCTATTTGCAAATACAGAAGGACCCCTAAACCATGATTGTGTTCCTGGACAGAAAATGACTGTCTGTTTAGGGATAACACTGATACCACAGAAGAACCACGATGTAGAAACTGCAACTCGTTCTTGCTTTGATTCAATCTGAACCTTTTCTTTACTGTTCAGACCTTAACAGCCTCCAAAAAGGCAGCAAATGAGAA
The DNA here is from genome assembly GCF_051295495.1 of Thamnophis sirtalis. Lineage (NCBI taxonomy): Eukaryota > Metazoa > Chordata > Lepidosauria > Squamata > Natricidae > Thamnophis > Thamnophis sirtalis. Next base: position 136,045,623 of record NW_028261381.1, on the reverse strand, counting down.
CAGCAGGATCTTCCTTATAGAGCAAAAGAGTAGAGTAGAGTAGAGTAGAGTAGGGTAGGGTAGGGTAGGGTAGGGTAGGGTAGGGTAAAGTATTAGCATGGCGTGGCATGGCATGGCATGGCATGGCATAGCCTAGCATAGCCTAGCATAGCCTAGCATAGTCCATCAGCACACTGGATGACTCTCCCAGTAGTTTCATATAAAAGTTACAAAGCAAGAGGTTGATGTATGCCTTAATGAGGGGTTATGGGACAACCTCTCCTTCTCCACTGCAACAGATAGAAACCATTCAGAAGTAATGAGCAGAACTACTACAAAACAATTCCCAAAAGCCTCCCTGCAGGTGGTCCAGAAGATGCTATGATCAATAATATCAAAACAGGCCAGAAATGCCCAGATGTATAAGACAGCACCTCACAAACAGGTGTTTTCCTTTCTGCAGATTTTCTCAGGTGGAAACCAGGCAGCTTAAATGGAAACTTTGCTCACATGTACTTAAACGTGTTATAATTTTTCATGAGATTACAGTGCATATGTTGATAATGCAGGATCTGCAATTCAATATAGAGTTTGACTCACATTCAAGCAAACTGCCAGCAGAACTCTTCTTGCTCTGCTCAAGCAGAAAGAAGAACAGTTAGGGAGGTAAGGATGAGTGACCAGTGTGTACAGACCCATCACTCTCCATACATAAGCCACTGCCTTCTAGAAGAATGCCTGAAGAAGTTTGTATGAAGGCGGGAATTCATCTGATCCAGTCTAACTACTGTACATTAAATTGTGACATGTACTATCTTGTGCCCAATTAAATTCCTAGTATTTCTAGGACTGCACTGCAAGATTTCTGAAAGCAACTATATATATATATATATATATATATATATATATATATATATATATATATATATATATATATATATATATATATATATATATATATATATATATATATATATTGTTGCTTTCAGAAATCTTGCAGTGCAGTCATATATATACTTAAAGTCACATATATATATATGTTTTTATTTGTGCTGATAAATAAATAAAGGAAGACTAGTATAGATCTATTTCAAGCTATTTAGCTCTCATCAGCTAGCCATATCCTTACTGGGATTCGAACCTGTGCTCTATTGCCTCCCAGGCAGGGAGTTAACCATTTGAGCTACAGAGAACGACTCCTTTTATCAGCCAGCCAGGGTGGGAGGTATATACTTAAAGTCACAACCCCTGGTATGCCCAAGTGTGGGAGGAAGGTCACACTTCCACTCTCTGTCATTAGGCTCGTCACAAGAGTCCATCCAGACAGAAACCCAATATTTTTAACAAAGGCAAACCCAATATTTTTAACAAAGGCAACAGTAAAAATATTGGGTTTCTGTCTGGATGGACTCTTGTGACGAGCCTAATGACAGAGAGTGGAAGTGTGACCTTCCTCCCACACTTGGGCATACCAGGGGTTGTGACTTTAAGTGTGTGTGTGTGTGTATATATATATATATATATATATATATATATATATATATATATATATATATATATATATATATATATATATATATATATATATATATATATATATTTAATTTTTTGTGTTATTATTTCTCTTGTTAGCTGACTTGAAAAATTCTCTTAAAATGCATACATTATATTTGCTGCATTTCAATGTACAGATAATGTCACCACTGAAGATATATTTCTCCCACCTAGAATTCTTGAACTATTGTAATGAAAGACAGCTTAGCTATTTAACCATTTTAATGGTTGAGCTTTTGTAGATAATGCCTTATGATGGGATAATAATTATATATTTAATATTTGGGCAAATTAATATTATGCTTTTTAATTGTCATCCCTAGGGTAAAACTACCATAGCTGTGACTTCGCCATATGGCAGTCTCTTATGTGATGTTCTATGTATTGTATTAACCTTGAAGAGTTCCTGCTCCTACCTTAAATCAGCACACTATGTTCTACCTTATAAACTGTCTTCAGCCAACTGGCTGTCTTCGGAGAATACCCTCGGGTACAATTATTCGGGGATTAGTAAATATTTGAAGGTTCTGCCGGTAAGGATACTGAAGAATTTTCAAAATGCTCTGGACAGGAGAAAACAAAGATGTAGCAGTATGGTCTCTGGCCACCACTGTTTCAGAGATGGACCTAATCTGGGATCAAAGTATGGCACTGAATTACATTGTAATCATTCCTTTAATTAGGAAATGAATTATTACTTTTAAAGTATAAAGAAACTATAGCAAATTTGTCCTGGGTAAGATATAGCTGAGTGTGCTTTGCTTATTTGTGAGATGGCATTGCTTAGCAACTTATCAAGTGTAATTATGAGGTAAACAAGGTTGAGAGAATTTGACAATCTTCGGTGTACAATCATTCCAGTAGTGGCTAGTCTTCCTGACTCTCCATATGGAAGCTAGAAGTTAGGAGAAACTCTCAATTGATGCAGTGATGTCCCCAAGGTAAGATCAAAAAAGTCAAAAATGGCGGCCACAAGGGGTTGCTGAAACTCAGCTCATATTTGTATGTTTACTGTGTGTGCAATGCACATAAAAAGCAGACAGAGCTTCAATCTGATAACTGTCATCTTGATATTTTTTTTACCATACTTTGAGGAGAACATTGATTGATGTTACCAAAGCAAGAAGTATAGGCAGCAAAAATGTTACAGAGTACATGACACATATAAAAAAAGGGGGTACAAGTACAGTGGCCATCTACAATGATAAAGTATGTTATCTGAGAAATTGTCTCATTGTGGTGGGACTAACCTGCCACACTCGTTCCTGGAGAAAATGCCTACTTCAGATCCCATCAGCCAAAAAGTTGGCTTGTGGGGTCCAGGAAAAGGATTTTTAATGCTCTGGGCCCTGCCCTCTGGAATATTCTCCAGTTGGAGGTGAGGTCTACCCAGAAACTCCTGACCTTATGCAGAGCCTAAGAACGTGACTCTGTTGCTTGGCCTTGGGGTGTCTGACTGGTAGGGAAGATTCCCATTCCCCGGCTTCCCATCATCTTGGTTTTTAACTTTTCTATTCAGTTTTTTTTTTCTAATTTTAACTGTTTTTAGTACTTTTTATTGAAAGCCCTCCACAAATAAATCTGTTCAGAAATATCATTTTTAAAAATTCTGAAGATCTCCCATCTGGTGTTTTCTTGCAAACCATTTTTTGTTCGCATACCCTGATCTTTGCCTCTGTTGCCCCAACTATACAATCACATTATATAGTGAAAGCAGAAATCCAGTCACTGCAAAGTTCTTGGTCAAAGCTATTTGTCCTAAAACATTAGGACTGTGCAATGTTTGGATTTAGTCCCCAGCATATAGTAGCATAACGTGAAAGCTTAACATGCCTATTCCAGCGTTACTTTTTTTTCCTCCTGCACATTTTGAAGCATCTTTTGAAGCCCGAATGGAAAGTGCTGCAAGCCATCTTTTTCAACCTCTTTGGAGAGGACAACTCACACCTATCCCTGGCTTTTGGATCCATCAATGCCAACCATGCCCTTCTAATTTCCTTTGCATCTCCAGATTCCAGGACTATAGAAAAACCCAGGAGATCCTATCAATTTTAGGTCACAGATTCATAGCTAAGCTTCAGAACTCCAGCAGGATTCTTGGAATCCCAGAAGAGTAGTTCCTGGGTCCCATGAGTGAAATGGAGTTGGAGTCTAGGGGTGGTGGGAAGCAAATGGGTGTGTTACACTTAAACTTTGTGTAAAATTCTGTATCCTTTATTTGTCTTGTATATGTACATGTGTACCTATTCCCTCTTTTGTGTGTGGATAGGGTGGATATTTTGTATACGTATGTCCTGAAGATAATCCATTTGCCTTCTATGAACTAGATTGCTTTCAATAGTCTAGTAAGTAAAACAACCTGTGTGTTTAGTAGTAACACCGTGGCCATCTATCCCTTATATCTTTCACTATTCTTTATCTGAAGTTTGTGAGTTTGTTGACCTCATCACTTTGCTTTTGAGGAAATTACTATATTCGTGTGTCTCTAAGAGTTTACAACACTTTGTCATAGTTACAGACATGAGTAACAACTAGCTGGCTAATATTTTTTGGGATGGGGAAATCTCCTACACATGCATATTTGATTATGTAAATTATATTGAAGACTGCAATTTCTAGCACAATTTTTAAAGACCACTTTCAGTGGAATCAGGGTAGCGTAATTTCATAGGAATCAATAATACTAATAAGTAGGCGTTTGAATTAGAAAAAGGATGCTGAAGTACACTTTGTATTCCTCAATAGTTTTTGTTGTTATTGTTGATATAGGTGAACTATAGACCACCATCTGCAAAGGGAATTGCTGTTCCACTCACAGATAATATTTATAATGCAGATCCAAGCAAACCTAGATTGAGAGATTATTTTGAAGGATCAAAAGTAAGTTTTGGTTATTAATCATTTTTGTCCTTTGAATGCCATGGTTTTTAAGACTTAAATAAACTTTAAATACCTTGCTGCTATGCTTTGTTTCTGAAGTGAAGGTGTGGGAGAAGTAACCAATGGGTATTAACCCAGCCCTCTTGCCTAGGAGACTGAGGTAATCTTTTGAGGCCACACCTACGGTCCTCCTCTGACCTCCCCAGATTAACCTCAGTCTCCAGCCTGAAAGGAGCGTTTCTCTGACTCTCCCTTCACTTCGAAGACTCAGGAGTATTTTCTTACAGGATTACTTATCTACAGGATTTTACTTACAGCTGCTTCTATCCACCTCTCCTCTGCCGTGCTCAGTGCTGCTGGATCAAGCCTCGCTGCTTGCCAGGGTGTGCGCGCGCACCGAGCAACCGGACGGTCGCGTTAAAGGGGAGGAAGCCTCTGCACCGCGGGGGCATCAGCAGCGACCGTGTGGCTTCTGAGGGGGCCAACGAAGACCTGTGAGGCCCGGGGATCCCTTGGAGACCGCCCCAACGCGCCCCAGCTCCAGGAGGAGGCTCGGACCGCAGGTCAGCGGTCGCCATCTTGCCGCCACCATCTTAAAGAGCACGTGGGCGAGCGCGTGATTGGCGTTCTCTTACGCATGCCAAAAGCGCTCAGGAAGCACCAGCGAAGCCGGAAGAGGCTTCATCCAGGATCTACTCCATCGGTGATCCGGGGAGTACTCCAGAGCGGTGCCTGCCGGCAATCCAGGTCGCAAACCAGTGGCAGAAGAAGGAACAAGGCGGATTCAGAGTCAGAAGAGTGAATCCACCCCCACCTTTAAAGGCTGCCTGAGCAAAGAGGAGGTTGGTGGCACCCAAATAACCGTGAGTAAATGGCGGAGGCGGCTAGGAACAGGGATGCCAGGCCCAGAGCCCCAGGGGGTGCGGATCCAGATGAGGGGACCTCTGGGGGAGTCTCCCCAGTTCCCAGGGGGAGATCTCCAGCAAGGAGGGACAAAGCCAGGGTCCCTAAGAAGGCGGCTCCTAGGAAGGAGGCCAGGACGACCAGGGCCTCGGCCAGAAGATTCAGGGCTACCATCATCCATTCCCACTCCAGGTCCCGATCTCCCCACAGGCCTCCCATCCGGAATGCGGCCCTGGCAGCATCCCCTGGTTCCCCAAGGGGCTCAGGTAGAGGGCACAGTTCCCTATCGCCCCCCCCCCTTTCACCTGGACCTCCAGCGGAATCGAGGGCGGATCCATTTGGGCGCAGGGCTCCCAGTCAAGCCAGGCCTCGCTTGGCTCCTCTATCCCCTGGTCCCAGGGAATATTCCTAGCCTCCAGAGCTCCAGCCTGCCTTACCTGAGCTCACCAATAGCTTTCAGGACATGCTAGCTAGGGCCTTAGCTCAAGTGATGGCTTCTGGGTTAAACCAGCAGCCACAGGGCTCCAGGAGCAGGGACCCCCAGGAACCTTCCAGGGGCCATCAGCAGCGCCCCAGCACATTGGCTGCCAGAGAAGCCAGGTCTCCCTCCCCCTCCACTGCTAGCGAGGCTTCCGACTTGGAGGAGGGAGAGTTGAAGGAGGTGGGGTTCTCTGAGGATGAAGAGCCCCAGGCAGAGTACAAATCCACCGTCGCGGGCCTTCCCCCCCTCCTTATTTAGCTCCTTGCTCTGCAAGGCAAGTGCCACAGCTGATCTAGACCCCCCCCCCAGATCCTAAGCTGGTGGCTGAAATGACTGGCGCTGATAAGAGTAAAAAGAAGGGGGCATTCCATAGACCTACCGTGCCTAAGGAGGAGATTCCCACGCCAGAGATGTTTCTAGAGGTGCTCAAGTCCCAGTAGGTGAAGCCAGGGTCCTTTCCCACTCCAGGGGGAAATAAGAGGAAATTCTATAACCTTAACCAGACCTTTGCTCAAGCTCTCCAGGTACCTGAGGTGGACAATCCGGTGGCCACCCTAGCCTCAGAGTCAGCAGTAGTCACAGGAGACACCGCCAATTGCCTCAAGGCAGAGGACAAGAAGGCGGACATAGTGCTGCGCAAGACATTCCAGGCTATAACTTGGGCCATTAGGGTGGCCGCTTCAGCTTCTTTTTTCAACAGGTCCACGGTGCTGTGGTTGGAGCAGCTGAGGGACAGGACTCTGGCCTCAGAGGTTTGTTTGCTACAGGACATCTCCAAGATCCTGGCAGAAACGCAGTTCTCAGCAGACGCCACTCTGGATGCAGTTAAGTATGCGTCCCGGGCAATGTCATCCTCAGTGGCATCCAGGCGCCTGCTGTGGTTACGCCATTGGCAGGCAAAGTCCCGGATGAAGTGGCACCTAACAGGAGCAGACTACACCAGTGAGAAGCTGTTTGGAACTGCGCTGGATCCTATCCTGGTGGAGGATAAGAACAAGCGGAAGGTCTTTCCAATGACAACTAGATGCTCAGACTTCCAACATGCGCCATATCCCAGGAGAACCTCGTACAGGCCGCCTGACGTGGAGAACCAGAACCAGAGGTACCAGAACCCCAGGTTCCACAGGCAGGGGATAGGCAATTCCATAGAGACAGGTTCGGAGGCCAGCAGCAAGGCAAGCGGCCCTTTCGAGGAGGAGGAGGTGGTCGCCCCTTCCGCAGGTTCAAGTGATCCGACCCCGGATCACCCCATTGGCGGTCGCCTCTCCCTGTTTGCGGATGCTTGGGACCATGTCACCTCGGATGAGTGGGTTCTCCAGACTGTAAGGCTCGGGCTGCAGCTAGAGTTTCGCTCTCTCCTCACTAGTAGGTTCCGCACCTTCACCTCCTCCATGGATCAGACCAAACGGGCCCTTAAGGCCAAGGCCATCAAGCATCTGCTAGACATCAGGGCCATTGAAAGAGTCCCAGAGGGGGAGAAGGGCTCCGGCTTCTACTCTGACCTTTTCCTAGTCCCCAAGAGTTCGGGGGGGTGGAGAGCCATCCTGGATCTTAAACTCCTCAGTTCCAGGGTGGTCTACCGCAAGTTCAAAATGGCCTCCCTAAAGTCCATCCTGGAGGGCATCCGTCCGGGCAATTTCCTAGCCTCTATTGATCTCACAGAGGCATACCTGCACATCAGAATCGCCCCGGAACACCACAAATTCCTTAGATTTTTTCACGAGGGCAACTACTTTCAATACAGGGCTCTTCCCTTTGGTCTGGCCTCAGCCTCCAGGATATTCACCAAGGTGCTAGCTGCAGCCGCAGGTCACCTGCGCTCCCTGCCAGTCCGTTTGTTCTGTTATTTGGACGACAGCCTCATCCTAGCTAAGTCTCCAGAGTCTGCCAATCAGGACTTGGGGACCACCATTGACACTCTTAGGGCCCTGGGATTCTCCATTAATCTGGAGAAGAGCCACCTGGTCCCATCCACCAGGCTCCAGCACCTAGGGTCCATTATAGATTCAGTGGCTGGGGAGGTCTTCCTGTCCCAAGATCGCAAGGACTGCATTGTTAAAATGGTCCATGAAGTTTGGATGTTACGCTCTGTCCCTATAGTTCTTCTTTCCAGGCTCCTGGGGAAATTCATCTCATGCATAGGGATCGTGCCGTGGGCTCAACTACATGCCAGGGAGCTCCAGTGGTTCCTACTCCCTCACCAGAGAGCCGGGACGAGCGACGCCAGCTTCAGGATTCGGGTGCCACCCCAGGTGCTGCTATCGTTTCGTTGGTGGCTGTCCCCAGCCTTGAGCAGGGGATGCCTCTTCAGGGAACCGGCAAGAAGGATCCTCACCACAGACACAAGTCTCTTCGGCTGGGGGCCCCACCTGGAGAACCAGATCACCCAGGGCTGCTGGACTCCAACAGACCTGCACAACAACATCAACTGGTTGGAGCTCAGGGCCGTCCACTGGCCCTTCATCACTTCAAGAACATGGTGACTGGACATCACGTCCTAGTCCTGATGGACATTGTGGCGGCCAAGGCCCATGTGAACAGACAGGGCAGCACCCATTCCGAGGCATTTTGCGACGAGGCCCTGCGACTGGGGAACTGGGCAGAGAGACACCTGCAATCCATCAAAGCAGAGCACATCTCCGGAACAGAGAACCAACAGGCAGATTGGCTCAGCAGAGAGACAGTCGACAACGGGGAGTGGCAGCTTTACCCCTCAATCTTCCGACAGATCTGCGAGAGGTTCGGACATCCGACGGTGGATCTCTTAGTGACCCCTCACAACGCCCAGCTGCCAGATTTCATATCGAGGCTTCCAACCAGGGGAGCCATGGACACAGACGCCCTTCAATGCAGATGGCCACCAGGTCTTCTCTATGCATTTCCTCCCCTTCCCCTCATCCCCGGGGTCCTGAGGAGGGTGTGGCAGAGGGAGCGGAGGTAATCCTGGTGGCCCCTGGCTGGCAGACCTGGTGAATCTGTCCCCAGCTCCTCACTGGAGGATCCCAGCGGGAGAGGTGTCCCTGAACCAGGGGACCCTGGAGCATCCGGATCCAGAGTGGCTTCATCTGACCATCTGGCAATTGAGTGGGAACAGCTGAGAGAGGCCTATTATTCCGAGAACATCATCAGGACAGTGGAGGCGTCCAGGAGACAGTCCACCACTCGCATTTACAACACCACCTGGGTGGCCTTCACGGACTGGTGCCGAGCTAAGGGTCTCCGCCCAGCTTCGGCCTCTGTCCCACAGGTTCTGGACTTCCTCCAGGAGGGACACGAGAAAGGTCTGGCCACTAGCACCCTTAGAAGACAGGTGTCCGCCCTCTCTACAGTTCTGGGGGGGTAAACGCTCCCCCCTTGTCCCAACATCAGGTACTAAGGCGTTTCCTCAAGGGGGCGGCGAATCTGAAACCCTCAGTGGTCCATCGATTCCCCACATGGGACCTCCCCACGGTCCTCCAGGCCTTGACGGAGGCACCGTTTGAACCATTGAGGGAGGTTTCCCTGCAGTTTCTGACCCTTAAGGTCATTTTCCTGGTTGCCATCACCTCAGCCAGGAGAGTGTCTGAGATCAACGCTCTCTCCAGCAGGGCGGATCTCTGCACCTTTCTAGAGAACCGGGTCATCCTCAGACTGGACCCCGCGTTGATGCCCAAGGTCAACTTCCCATTTCACAGGGCCCTAGAAATAGTTCTGCCGGATTTCTGTCCCCAACCCTCCGGGGAGAGGGAGAGATCCTGGCACAAATTAGACGTCAGAAGAGCCTTACGCATCTACCTGAAGCGCACGGCTCCCTTTAGGCGTTCGGAGGCCCTTTTCATGTCCTACCAGCCATCCACCCGGGGAGCCAAGGTCTCTCCAGCCACCATCAGCAGGTGGATTAGAGCGGCCATTTCTCAGGCCTACAGGGCACAGGGACTTCAGGTCCCAGAGGGCATCACAGCGCACTCCACCAGAAGTGAGGCCACCTCAGCAGCCTGGTCCACCCAGGCACTCATAGAGGAGATATGCCAGGCTGCTCCCTGGTCTTCTCCCTCGCCTTTCATTAGGCATTACCGGCTAGACGCCTCCGCCTCCACGGAGGCTGCCTTTGGCAGGAGGGTATTGCAGGGAGTCCTGGACTCTCCGGGGGGCTCAGGCCCATCTAATCCCTCCCAGGACATCTAGCTTTGGTATGTCCCATTGGTTACTCCTCCCACACCTTCACTTCGGAAACTGGCAATTGGACTTACCTGAACTGCATGTTTAGAAGAAAGGTATGGGAGGAGTCACTTCCCCCCCCCCATTGTTAGGCTGCCTGGCATCTAGGGGGCCTGAGTGAGTCCAGGGTCAGCTATAGCAGTTAGGAAGGATATGTGTTGTGCTGTTCTTGTCTGTCCTTCCTTTCAGGTGCTCTGCTACGATCCATCGGTTAATCTGGGGAGGTCAGAGGAGGACCGTAGGTGTGGCCTCAAAAGATTACCTCAGTCTCTTAGGCAAGAGGGCTCGGTTAATACCCATTGGTTACTCCTCCAACACCTTTCTTCTAAACATGCAGTTCAGGTAAGTCCAACTGCCATTTTCATGTACAATGTTAATATACAAGTGTATTCATAAATTACAAGTCACTTATAAGAATGAAAAGCAGTTGCAAATCCCTTTCCATCCCTACTCTACTGTTTAGGAGCCTACGTGAACCAATGATAGTCAAAAAATGTCACTGACTTAAAAACCAGATCACTGTTCAGTCTTAGATCAATGGATATCTTTTCCACAGGCCTCTGGAAAGTACAAACAGTGTGCTAACAAATCAAGCCGAGCCGCGTGCATGTGTACTGATAATATGAAGCTGTCATTTTCTGTTGCCTTTTCTGACTGTAAAGAGAAGGTAAGCTTTAACTGCCGCCTACTTAAATTAATGTGTCTGGAAAGGGCTTCATTCTAGAAATAATTTTGGGAGATAGGGACTGGGTTTACAAAGACACAGTAACATTCAGAAACGAATATAATCATCTATGTCATATTTAATTAGCAATAATTAAATATGACATAGCACACCTCTCTAAGAAAAGAATTCCAAAAATGGAATGTTCAACTATTTTTTTACCACCCAATATGGATCAAGAAGTCTCTACACAGGTAGTGTGCATCCTTAATACTCTCTGAGCTTGGTTGTTTTCTTGCAAATGTTTCATTACTAAACTAGATACGCCAAGAATCCCACAGTTTAACCCTGAGCTACAAATATTCTCTTCTTTTAATACCCAGAAAGTTTAATATGCAAACATGCCTTCCTTGAAATGACAAACTTGACAAATCTAGCAGACAGCTTTGTCTCCCAAAGGTAGAGATGGGAACTAGAGCAGGGGTTTCCCAACTTGGCACCTTTCAGACTTGTGGACTTCAACTCTCCAACCAGGACTTAATTCTCACTAACAGAAATGAAATTATAGAAGGCATTGAAGTTACAAGAACCTTGGAGGGAGTGAGGATGCCATATTGGGATTCAACATTATGCAAGCACAAGGAATAAGGGGGGGGGGGACTAGAGTCTTGGACTTTAAGAAAGCTTATTTAAATAAATTTAGAGAGAACTTGGGAAGGACTCCATGGATGAGAAATCTCAAGGGAAAACAACCCAAGAAGCTTGGGAAACTTTAAAAGTGAGCTTATAAAAGCCCAGTCTAGCAGAATACCAATGAGGAAGAAAAATAAGAGAACTCAAAAGAAACCAGTGTGGCTGCACAAAGACCTCTCTGATAAACTGAATGGCAAAAAGGACAAGCATAAAAAGTGGGGAAAGGGCACATAATTAAGGCAAAATATCAACAAATAACCAAAACCTGCAAAGATGGTCAGGAAATCTGAGGCTCAAAAGGAGCTAAGACTTGCGACAAATGTCAAAAATAACAAAAAGTTTCTCTCAACATGTACAAAGCATGAAAAAAGTCTAGGAATTGATCCATTAATAGGAGAAAATAGTAAGAAGGTGACAAGCAGCAGAGAGAAAGCAGAAATGCTTAACACAGATTAGGAATGGAAGACAAAATAAGCAAGAAAATGATAAGGGAACACATATCCAGTCTAGATGAGTTCACATCACCAGGACCAGATGGATTACATCTCAAGGTTCTGAAGGAACTGGCAGATGTGATAGCAAAACCACTGAACCGTATCTTTCAAAGATCCTGACGCACCAGGGAACCATTAGATGAGTGCAAAACAGCTGTTGTAATTCCCATCTTCAAAAAAGGAAGGGGGAAAATGGATCCAGGATATTACAGACCTATCAGTCATACATCAATACCTGAGAAGATTCTGGAAAAGATTATCAAGCAATGAATCTGCAAACACCCCCTAGAGGCAAGCAAAATCCTAACCAGAAGCGAACATGGGTTTGTTAATAACAGATCATCTCAGATTATGCCAGATAAATCTTACTGCATTCTTTCACAAACTGACAAAATTAGTGGGCCAGCAAAATACTGAGGATATAGTTTACCTGGACTTCAGCAAGATGTTTGATAAAGTAGACCATAACCTACTACTTGATAAAATAGAAAAATGTGGGTTAGACAGCATCGCCATCAGTTGGATTCACAACTGAATTGGATCTACATGGAGGTAAGTATGCAGTGGGGTACCCCAAGGCTCTGTTGTAGGCCAGTACTCTTCAACATCTTCATCAATGATTTAGATGAAGGGATAGAAAGGGAATCACTGGGAGTCCTGTCTGAAGATCTGATTACGGAGTGACTATTGACGTCTAGAACCGACCTGGGCATTTTACAGCCCCCAGGCTACATCCAGCCCTTTGGCTGTCCCTGTCCGGCTCATGTAAGGTTAATCAGTAATTAAAAATCAAATGTAAATAACCATGCCACATGGGGGGGGGGGGAGGTGAGTCGAGTCCAGCTCTTGCACAGTCACTGTAGTCAGCTGGCAGTCACAGAACAGTGGAACACAACACCTGTGCAGCCCTCACCCCTCACCTGGAAGGGCCTAAGGAATGAAGTGGTGGTCCTGGTGGCAGTGGTCATCGCGTGAGGGGCTTGGGCTCAGCCACCCACTGTTGCCTGGGTTGAAGTATCGCTTCCTGGGTGAGTGGGGAGAGTGCAGCCAGGAGTTATTGGTTTGGTCCTCCACAACAATCCCAGTTTCTCAAATGGCCCCCTGGGAAAATTAATTGCCCATTCCTCTCCTGCCCATTCCTCTGTGAATGGGAGAGGAAGATGCAAAATAATACACAAAGTATCTCTTCTTAAGTCAGTTTCTCTAACTTCTTAACTTTCAAATGAAAAAGATATTCTCAAAACAAAAGTCCCACTGACCCTTGACTTGAAGTAGGCAACTTTACATAGGTTTTTGTAGACCCTATGTTGTCTGAATGCTATCTCATTTGAAACCGTGCACTTACATTGGTAAGAATATATAAAATGATTTTAACATCTCTGTCTCAATGGTGCATTTGTCTTTAGGCGCTGCGGATGAAATTTCCAGTAGAAAAGCTTCCTCTCTATTTTGTTGTGGAGGATGACGGTCATTTTGTTAATCTGACATCTCCTTATTTTGTCACCATAACCGAAGTAAACAATAGAACAAACTGGATAATTTCAGGTAAGACGCAGACTGCTGGGGTTCAGAAGGAATCTTCCTGAGAAATTCTGTTCAAAATGTTTGTGTTGCCATGTGCTTTTATAGGAAGTTAGCACCCACCCCCTCCCCTAGGAAAATGAAATATCCTGAGAAATATTGAAAAGGCAGAATATTATATTTCCCTGGATGCAAAAAGGGAGAAACATGTTTTTAAAGACAAAGTAGCTCCCTGCAGCTTCGTCCCCCACTTTTGTCAATGAGCTATTAAAGCCTGGGCTAGTCTACTCTACGTAACAAAGATAGGATTAGTTTTCTACGGAAACTCACCACATGGCATATGGGAACTCAACCAAGTTTTGGACTCAAAAAGACACACAATCTACAAAGTTAGCTAAGACCCCTGAGAGTCTGACAACCAATCAGAATCCATTCTTACACAGAAACAGGAGACAGAGAGATGGGCCAAATCAGGGGTGGGTTCCTGCCTTTACTAACTGGTTCGCTAGAAGAAGTTCCACAAATCTAGCATGTCGTTTAGAACCGGTTCCACTGGTGGAACCAGCCCCACCTCCTCATCTACCCCATCTTGTAGCTGCTCGCTTCCCCCGCCTGGGGGTAGGTGCGGCTTTTCCTTCTGGCTCACTTGGGCATAGCGTCCTGGAAGTGACTGCAGGCTGCATGGATGTGTGAATGACGAGGGTCAACCGAAAGAGTCGATTACCTATCTTTACGGCACCCCCTTGCTCCTTCTTGTTTACCTGCGTGCGTGGCTTCTTTTGTTAGGCTCCACAATTAGTGTGTTCACTCTTAAGCTCCCTCCGCCCGTCTGCACATCATGAAGAAGAAGAGCGAGAGGAGGAATTCTGGGAGTTGAAGTCCACAAGTCTTAAAGCTGTCAGATTTGAACACCCCTGGGGTATTTTTTTTCTAAAGGGTTAGGGGTGCAAGGGTCTTGTAACTTGACAGCTTAAGATTTGTGTGCTTCAAATGCCAGACTTTCTGAGCCAACATTTTAGTTGCTAAGCAAGAGCGTTGTTAAATGAGTTTCACCATATTTTACAAGTTGGCCATGCCCAACCAGTCACATGGCTGGCTAATAAACTATAAACTATAAACAACTATAAACTATAAGCCACCCCCACCTGGTCACATGGCCAGCAAGCCACTCCCACAAAGCAGGCCACACCTACAGAAGAGGTTCTAAAAAAAATTGAAACCCACCACTGCTCTTAAGCAACGTGGAAATTACCTTGGCTTTGGCTCTTTCAAAGTAGATGTATACTTTCTCTTGAGAGCAAACAACACCATTTCATTTTTAATAGATGCCAGCCAGTGTGCTCACCATAAAGACATGACAACAAAGGTTATCTTAACCTGGAGGATTTTGTAAGAGTAGATGGAGGGGATAGCAGAAGAATTATCCCTCCTAATCCCTCCCATCTCCAAACATTCACAGTTAAAGTGGCTACCTCTAGAGCAACTTTGAGATGTGCAGACTTCAACTCCCAGAATTCCCCAACCAGCAATGCTAGTTGAGGAATTATGGGAGTTGAAGTCCACAAGTCTTAAAGCTGTCAAGTTTTGAACACCCCTGCGTTTTTTTTCTAAAGGGTTAGGGGTGCAAGGGTCTTGTAACTTGACAGCTTTAAGACTTGCACACTTCAATGCCAGAGTTCCTAAGCCAACATGACTGGAGGTGGAATTCTGGGAGTTAAGTCCACAAGTCTTAAAGCTGTCAAGTTTGAACACCCCTGGTTTTTTTTTTCTAAAGGGTTAGGGGTGCAAAGGTCTTGTAACTTGACAGCTTTAAGACTTGCACACTTCAATGCCAAAGTTTCTGAGCCAACATTTTGGTTGCTAAGCAAGAGCGTTGTTAAGTGAGTTTCACCACATTTTACAAGTTGGCCACGCCCACCCAGTCACATGACTGCCAATCCACTCCCACTCGGTCACATGACCACCAAGCCACTTCCACACCTACAGAAGAGGTTCTAAAAAAATTGAAACCCGCCACTGGGCCAAACAGAGTATTAAAAACTATCAACAAAGCCCTTTTCCCACCTCTTCACTTCTTCACCCAACATCTGGAAGCATGTGGTCTCCCTTTTCTGTTCAGGAGCTCAAGCCATGTGATCCTGTCCACTATTAAACCATCTTTCCAAGCAGCCTCCATGTTTCCAGTGTCTTTTCCCCCACTTGGAACTGAACCCACAAGGACATTTCATCCAACAATTTAATGCTCTCTTCCTTGCCAAACCTACAATAATTTAAAATGAAAAATATTGTTTTCCAGATCTGTCTACTTTCATTTTCACTATTCTTGAAGTTTCTACCCAAACACTCATGATAAAGAGTTTTGATGATACTTTGCTTTACCAAGTTTTAAGTTTGCCCTTTCATCATAACTTATCATCATAACAAAAAATCTGCTACAGATAGATCTCCATTTCTGATTTCTAATCTAACTTTTTAGTTTTTACTAAAGGATAACTTTATTCAAAGCATTGGCTAATCACCCATTATGTAAGATTAATTTATTACTGGAATGTATAGTCAGACAATGTGTAGAACTATAACTCAAAAATTATTTTAAATATTTTTTCAGGTACCAATGAAACGTTAAGTTTGATGAAACTAAGGATATACTTGGAGAAGAAGATCAAAAGCAAGTTGTATAATCCAGATGGACTAACTATATCAATAACTGTAAGCTTCTGATAAAATACGTATTTTGAATAGAAAGGCCAAAAGTGTTGCAACAATCTGGCACACCATATTTTGAATCCTACCCTGTTTTAGGAATACCATACCTTGGCTCCAAAATTCTGAATGATCATTAGAGAGCAGTGAGGTGGTACATGTCAAGTAGCTACCATCCAGGTTTTTGCAGACCAAATAGAAACTACATTTGTAAACCCCCCTCCCTCCATGGATCTCAAAGATCTGCCTGACACAAAGAAAATCCAGCAAGTCAAGCAGGTTGAAAATACTTTAATACTGACAGTCTGGGAGAAATGTGAATGCCATTGGCATCACAAGACACAGATAGGTTAAAGCTTTCTTCCTTGGTCATGATTTTGGTCAAAACGACCAATCAAACAATTGGCAATCTTAACTCTAGAGAGAAAATCTTTGTTTTCATACCAAAGGGAGAATTTTTCCATCCTAATGTTAATTACTACCCTACTGGTATATCTTAAATTAGATAATCAGATTTGTTAAAATTGCATGATTTTGCTATCTATGATTTGTTGAATAAACTACAATTAGTTAGTATACACATTGCATTAAATAATTCAGGATGAATATTTTCAGATTGTTCTCTAATTTTAGCTGTTTCCAAATGCAAAGAAAAAACTGCACCATGATATTCATATTCATGAATATTCAGAGAAAGGCAGAATTGGCTAGATCAGTGGTGAAATCTAATTTTTCTTACTAACCGTTCTGTGAGTGTGGCTTGTGGCGTGGTGGGATCATGTGACTGGGTGGGCGTGGTTATGTAGTCTTGTAACTGGAGCATCAAAAGACAGAAACTCACTTTAACAATGTTCTGCTGGAGCAGGGTTGGTCCCTTCCAGCCCTGGATTATCCTCTGAAGCTGCGTCTAGTGCCAGGTTTGTAGTTCTTCTTTCAGCTCCTTTTTCCCTCCCTCCCTCCCTCCCTCTCTTTCTTTCTTTTTCTTTCCTTCTCCCTTCTTCTTTGCTTTTCTTTCTTTCTTCCTTTCTTTCTTCCTCAGCACCCCCCCCCCATTTTTGGCCTAGCTGGCTTCAGGGAAGCCTGCTGGGAACAAAAGCAGACCCCCACCCCCATCCCTGCATTTCTGGAGAACCTGTAGTAAAAAAAATGCTTAAAAAGCAAAAAAAAAAAAAAAAAAGGTCCGAAGATCAGCTGTGCGACGTGCGATCGTTGGAACTTCTTTTTTTTTTTTTTAACTTTTTAAAGTATTTTTTTTACTACCAGTTCTGTGAACCGTCCTGAATGGGTAACATTTCACCCCTGGCCTAGATAGACAGACAATAGATGATAGCAATAGCAATAGCAATAGCAGTGGACTTATATACCGCTTCATAGGGCTTTCAGCCCTCTCTAAGCGGTTTACAGAGAGTCAGCATATTGCCCCCAACAATCTGGGTCCTCATTTTACCCACTTCGGAAGGATGGAAGGCTGAGTCAACCCTGAGCCGGTGAGATTTGAACCGCTGAACTGCTGATCTAGCAGTAGCCTGCAGTGCTGCATTTAACCACTGCGCCACCTTGGATAAACGTAGCTTAATTTAAATCCATATCCATCTGTCCAAATAAAGACACCTATCTAAAACCAATCAAGTTATTTAGGGCAGCAAATCCCACTTTGCAAATAAAGTAAAATAGTAATAGAGAAAACCATTCATTTCCATTCAGGTGCCAGAGATGCTTTTCCAAAAGGCAGTTGAACTTTCTTGGGGTTTTTTTTCCCTTGAAAATGTTTTGCTTCTCATCCAAGAAGCTTCTTCAATTCTCTTTGAATGATGGAGAATGGGTTTTCAAAGAAAAAAAAAAACAAGAAAGTCCATTTGCCTTTTGGAAAAGCCCCTTTGGGACAACCATGACTTGGATGACTGAAAATTCACATAGACATTTAAATTCATACCCCTCAAGATGACCTTCAAAATAACATTAATTTTAGCAGATTAAGCAATGTTAGAAAATGTATTTGTAGCAAAAGAAATATTATTAGGCACTAATAAAAATTAATGTTTCTTTTTAACAGGGATCGGAACTTTTCCATTTCAGAGTATCCACTATTCCTGGAGTCTCCTATTGCAATTTATTTGATGAATTTCAGGTATATTTTTCACAGTATTGAAATATAGAAGAATATGAAACAAATCTCAAATACATAGAATAATTACATTGGCAAAATTATTTGTATACAGTAACTTAGTACAGATATAATCAACAACAATCCCATCTTCAACAAATTTAAGTGATATTGTCTGAAGTTTCCCCACAACAATTTCTGAGTGGTAACATTTCTACAAATGAATATTGATAGAATGCAAACACTGCATCCAGTCTTCATAGCCCCCAACATAGCAAAAGAGCCGTGAGCACAGGAAGACTCTCTATTCCTTTCCTTGTAGCAAGTGGAACCTTTCTTGCTTCAAAGATTGTTGTAACAGAAATACACAGAATACAGAAGAACAGAATTGGAAGGGACCTTGGAGGTTGGTGTCCTGCTCAACCAGGAGGCCCTGTACCATTCCATATAAATGCCTGTCCAATCTCTTCTTTAAAAACCCAGTGTCTGAGCATCCACAGCTTCTAAAGGCAAGTCGTTCCACTTATTAATTGTACTCACTGCCAGGAAATTTTGCCTTCATTCTAAGTTGCTTCTCTCTTTGATAAGTTTCCTCTGTTACTTCTTTTCTTGCTCTCAGGTGCTTTGGAGAATATGTTCACTCCAGGGGTGGGTTCCGGGTGCTGCTGCTGCCGGTTCGCTCAGGGAATACTAAAAAATGCTTCTCCGCATGCGCAGAAGTCAAAAGCAAGATGGCGCTGCTATAAGCGCTGCCGAGAGAACCAGTTCAGGGGCATGGCAGGCCTGGGTCACTGTCGGTTCCAGCGACCCAGGCCGCCAAGTTACTACCTATTCGGCCGAACCGGTCCAAACCAGTAGAAACCCACCTCTAGTTCATTCCCCTCTTCTTTGTGACATCCTCTCAGATATTGGAAGACTGCTATCATGTTACCTTAGTCCTGCTCTTTGTTAGACTAGATATACCCAACAACAATTCATGATACGTTTCAGCTTCCAGCCCCCTAATCATCTTTGTTGTTCTTCTCTACTCACTTTCTAGAGTCTCAGTATCATTTTATATTGCAGGGACCAGAACTGGATGCAGTATTCCAAGTCTGGTCTTACCAAGGCAGTATATAGCAGTACTAATAGTTCGTGTGGCAATAATCCTCTGTTGATTCAGACTAGGAACTGCAGTGGCTTTTTTGGCAGCTGAGCTGCAGCACACTGGTGGCTCATATTTAAGTGGTTATCCACTAGGACTTCTAGATGCCTCTCACAGTTATACTGTTGAGCCAGGTACCCTCTATTCTATACCTATCATTTGGTTTTTCTTACCCAAGTATAAAACCTTACGGTACTTTTCTCACCATTGAATTGTAATACAGCCCAGTGTTCAGATCTTGGCTATTTCCCGTAGTTTGGTGTCATCTGCAAATTTGATAAGTTCCCTTTCTATTCCTTCATCTAAATTGTTCATGGAGATGTTGAAGAGCATTGGGCCTAGGACAGAACCTTGGGGTATCCTAATTTATACTTCCCTCCATATAGACATATTTCCATTGAGAACTATAATGGATGTCCCACAAGTCTGAGCCCCTACTTGTCTCTTTCTAGAACTTAAGCAAGTTAAGCAAATATACCATTAAGTAATACAAATATAACATTACAAGACTTTGACACTGATTGACTGATTTATTGATATTCATCAATCCATTTATTCAGTTCTTATAATATACATATAAGCTCAGGTTACAACTGTAATGGAACTTGTCCATCACTATCGTAATTTCTGCTGGGTATAAAATGATTGGTTACATGACCTTTTATAAAAAGGTTACAAAATGTGTTCATGTGACCACAGAACATTGCAAATTGCCATAGAGTGTGGTCAGGTGACCACAGGAGATACAACTACAGGATCTTCTAATTCAGGTCATAAGTACCACCACTACCCAGGTAGGCCCATCAGAATATCGAACTGTCACTAATTGGTCATAAGTTGAGGATCACGGTACCTGTACTGTATTTTAAAACTTTGAATAGTCCTAAAATGAAAATTTAGCTGCTCTTTCTGCTTCTTTATTGTAATAAATTTTCAAATCCGTATTTAAACTTGCAATGCTAGACTTGCCTTCAAAGGTACATTTACTAATGTAAACTTAAGTTATCTATCTCAAGATACAACTTTTAAAGCAGTGTGAACTTTCAGTTTACCAGGATATCTTTTTATTGCAGATTTATGTTGATGATTCACCACTGGCTTTTCCAGGACAGTATCTCATCAGTACAGTTGTAGCTGTCTCAATAGGAGGCATTCTCTTTATAGCTTTTCTTCTGCACATGTATGAAATCCAGATAACAAATTTTTTTAAAAGGAAGAAACCCAGAAACAAAGTAGAATCAAAAACGTCAGTTGCCAGTGAAGCATCCTATGAAAGCAACGAATCATAATTGTCAATTATGCCACAATGTTCTAGTATGTGGCTATTTTGGTTTAATTTGGCCCACAAAAATTGAAGGGTTTTGTTACAGTTTTTTTCTTGTTAGATAACAAAAAGAATATTCTTTTATTTCTAAATATGACATTATTCTAGCTGCTGTTGCCATGAACTTTCTAGCTTTTGAGTGAAGAAGCCAGTTATGTATACATTTATTTTTGCCAAAGTGTAGACTAATGTTCAGAAAATGTCATTCAACTGTATACAATAATCTAATTAAAATGTCATAGAAAAGCGTTATTAAATATATACCTATTCTATCTCTGTATTTATTAAGTACCAGTTATTTCTTGATTAAAAGCTCTGTAAGCCAAATCTAGCAGTTATTGCAAGCATTGTCATTTATGTTAATACATTGCAAAAAAAAAGTAACTAAACAAAGTTAAGAACAAACAAGATTAAAACAAATAAATTTAAACAAAAGTATGAATGCATTATTCTGTATTTTACTGTAGGGAGAAATTCCCTAATCATGAGGCTGATAAAATATAAATTAAAATATATATTACACTGAACATTTTTAAATTTTAAGAAGTTATTCAGAGATAATTTCAAAGGAAAACAAAAGTACTGTATATATAGCAAAAAAGAAAGAAAAAGAGCCATGATGGTGCAGTGGTTAGAATGTAGTATTGCTAGCTAGTTCCAAGGTCAGTAAAAAGAGAACCCAGATTGTTGGAAGCAATATGCTGACCCTCAAAACCACTTAGGAAGAGCTGTAAAAAGCACTGTGAAGCAGTATATAGGTCTAAGTGTTATTGCTATTGCTTAAAAAATCCACTAACTACTGTTACATATGTGCTTTATGCTTCCAGGAATTTGAAACAAAGGGCAAAGATTCAAAATATTATTTTTCAAAATAATGTCCCCACAGATTAATATGGTTGGTTTATTGCCATACAGCATGAGAAAAAGATGTATGATATAAAATGGAATCAGAAATAAAAATTAGGAGTATAACAATATTCCTCTTTAAGGATTCAATGCAATACTTTGTTCTATTCCTCTCGCTTCCTCCTTTCAAAGTGATTCCCAAACTATCCATGAATTGAGGTGTAGTCATTCAGCTAAAAAGGAAGCATTACAGTTTGATTGACCTATGGATATAATGCAAAGCTTAGGATTTCCCCCAAATAAGTTTATTTTTCACTGGGCTCCATTTAGCCTAACATGCAGTATATCACGTGAGTTTCTCACTGGAATGATTCTTTTTTATTATTACCCAAAACTAATCAGTAAAAACTGGTATACGTATAACATCATTATAGGATCTATCTCACCTAAATTTTACAAGCATAGCCATTAAAATGGCAGTAAAAAAGGCCTGGAAAAAAAGCAGAACTATCAAAACATGGAATGTTCAGAGATGATCTTCATTGGCCTTTACTAAAAGAAGACCAATTCAAGTGCACACAAAAGTCAGGGGCAGATTTTTCACCCCACTGTTGCATGACAATTGTTTTAGTCCTCTCCCATGACTGAAAAAATCCATTGTTTTGATAGATGGCAGATTTCAAATGTGAGGATGTAATCAAAAAGAACTTAGGCATCTTTGATATTGACCCAGAGGTTAACAATGTTATGTTAGCTCCAAATGTAATGCCATAGGATAAGATATAATCATATTGATTACAGTTCAAATTTCTGTCCTTCATGTCCAATAATGACATGATTATACCCAACTCTTAATTAATGTTCTTTAGGATATACGTAGTAAGCTATTGTGCATATTACATTTTAAGACCAGAAGCAATGAATTTCACATTGTTTAATATAGCCTGCCATTGGTTTACCAAGAAAGGTCATTCAAACTTGTTATTCTAAAGATTACATGCATAATATCAATTCATTCAGGTTCCTCTAAGAAAAGGTTGCTGGCTTGGGAACCCCACATAATTCTCTAAAACCTCTAATTTCTGTAAAGTATCAGAAGTTGCAATCAGATCTAATAAAATAAAAAAATAAATAAGGTGACTATATTGCCAAAAATGGAGTAGATTTCTAATTTTTCATCCTGTAGAACCAGGCAGAAGAAAAGCCTCAGAAGCGCAGAATAAAATAAAACATTACCATCTAGTGGCAACTATACAAGCTGCAGTTTGCAGAAATGATGTGCCTTAGATCAATGTTCCCTCTAATTTTTTTTCAGTGTGTGCGGAAAAGTATAGTATTTGAGCAGCACATTTTCATGCTTGAGCACCTGAATTTTTTTCACAGATGTTTCACAGAGCAATTGATTTATAAGATCCAAATTGGAATGGAAAAAAATGGTTTTGTGCGTCCGTGCGTGTGTGTGTGTGTGTGTGTGTGTGTGTGTGTGTGTGTGTTTGTGTTTGAGTGAGCGACGGATCCGGTAAGGGAACTGCACCTGTTTAGGTAAATTATTGCAAACATGATCAATCGAAGATAAGTATGGGGACAGGTTGGGCGGTAGAGAGAAAGTGATAAAAGAGTGGGAGAGAGGAAGAAAAAAAGAGGGAAGAGAGATAGAAAGAGACAGAGAAGAAGAAAGTGACAGAAGAATGGAAAAGAAGGAGAAAGAGAAGAGAAAGAAAGAGAAAGAGGATGAGAGAGACAGAGAGAGACAAGAGGAAGAGGAAAGAGGAAGAGAGAACATCTCATTTCAACCCTGAGGTGCAAATATTCTCTTTGGTTGGTAATTTTATTTGTCCATTTACTATCCAATACTCTCATTTCTCCTTAAGTTCATCAAGAATTCCCTTCTTTTTATTGAATTTATCACAATACCATGAGAACAACATTTTCAGCATAGCTTTACAGCTATTTAAAATACATAGTAATTTAGGTCAGGTTTTCAGAACATTATTCTATTTATAAGTCACTAAGTGCAAAGAAACAGAATTCAGAAAGTTGGCTTCCCTTTTTGTAATTGCCTATTGCCTGCTTAATTTTATACCTACATTTTTGATAACTGATATTCACTCTTGACCCAAGAAGCCCATCATAGAAAGAAACCCTCCCTATGACCTTTGTTGGGTTTCCATGGAATGAAATTTGATCTTTTTCTCAACCATACAATAGCATATTCTTTCTAAGGAGGATATAATCAAGATAGTCCATAATTGCCTATCAATCTAACAGGCGATTGACAGTCTCTTTATATTTCAACTGACCTGGCTTGGCTCCTGCTTTCGATCTGCCGCCCAACGACCAAATGGAAAATCGAAGAGGCAGGAGAGACGAGGCAGGAGAGTCAAAGCGGGAGCCAAGCGGGTCATTCCTTCCAAGAGGCAATTTTCCCATCAAATGACTCGCTGCCCTAGACTCGAGGAGACCCTCTGCAGTCCCTCTCGCCTGGCCAGAATGCCAGCGAGAGTGCTGGGCTGAAGGAAGGAGGGATACACACACTCGCGTTCTCTCCCTCCCTCCCTCCCTCCCTCCCTCCCTCCCTCTCTCTCTCTCTCTCTCTCTCTCTCTCTCTCTCTCTCTCAAATGGCAAATCCAAGCAGCCGCTGCTGGGAACCCGTCCCATGCCTTCTCCCAACCCCCACATCCCTTCTCTCAGCTACTTTCTGCCTTGCAGACCTAGAACAGATTGCTGTCTCTAGGCTGGCTCTCCTCTCCTATTATCGTGGAAGGTGTCTCACAAAAACCACTGGGCAGCAGTTGGAAACTGCTGCGCGGTGTTTTGTTGCCACGTGTGCGGCTGCGCACCCACGCATCTTAGAGGGAACATTGCCTTAGATCCAAATTTGACTTTAAAAATCAGCTTTGGGAGGGCGGGCACTTCAATTTAAATGTGCAGGCACAGCACAAAGTATTACTTTTCAGACAGAAAAAAAGTAAATGTCATGATAAGACATAAAAACTTTCTATAACATGGTAAAAGAAAGAAAGTTTAAGGTTTAAGGTTTAAGGTTTAAGGTTTTATTGGTTTTGTATGCCGCCCACTCCCGAAGGACTCCGGCGGCTCACAATAAACAGGGGGGGGATAAATAAGACAATACAAACAATAAAAATCCACAACAGTCACAATTGAAACCGGGGTGGGTACTTCAACAAGTTCTGAGAATTATTAAAGATATACATCTTTGCTTGTCTTTGAAAGATATTATTGGCTTTGGTTCTTATATCCTAAAGTCTGCTTTGTTAGACAATAGGACAACTGGCTGTGTTTCACTTGCCTAGTTTATTGGCTCACTCCCATACAGGATTAACAATCTGTCTTGTGTTTTGCCCTGATGGCATCCATATACCTTACCAATTCAATACCAATACAGTTTGCAATACCAATACAGAATATTGGCTGGTAGCTTGAGTGTTAATTTAATTCCCTTCAATCTCTTGACTGGAATCCAGGCTTCTGTGGTTGATGCCTTCCTGCAAAGGAATCTGAATGCTTCGACAAAGTCTGGTCTTTTCATTTCCCAACTGCTGTCCTGTAGTCTCAGACTTCCTTGTTTAAAGTCTGCTGTTGATTTTGAGTTTCCATTGGAGCCTTGATCTCATTTGCTCCAGCCAGCCCCAGATACCAAAGAAGATCTTGTCTTCTGTTTCTGGCTAAAGAGGTAACTTCCATCTAACTCTTCTTCTGTCTGAATGCCAAGATAGCAAAAACTGATTTTCAGCACTTTCATATCAATTTCATTACTGAGATTCTTTCAATCACTTAGCCATCACTTGTTTCTTGGCAGCAAATGACTAAATAATATATATATGATATAGGTCATCTGTTGTTCTGAATCTGGAATAAAGGCAGGGGTCAGATTTATACCTTGCATGAACTCTTCCTTAACAAATATAGTATATAGTTTGTCCTTTCATTCCAGACTTTAACTAACTGCTTCAGGCTGTAGATGCTCTTCTGAACTTGCACACCAGATCTTTTTCCCCAGATCCCTCAAACCTGTTTGGCTGCTGTACGTAGATGGCTTTCTTCATTTCTTCATGCAGGAATACAATCTTTTCATAAATTTCTCATCAGAGAAGCTTTGGACTTTGATTTCTACACCTGAATATGATGATTGTTCCTTAAGGTACCTTATCCTCTGCAAAACAAGTAGTTGAGGTAGTGTGGTAGTATAGAAAGTTATCACCCAGCCCTCTCCCAGAAAAAATGAAACATCCTAGGAAAAGCAGAATATTATATTTCCCTGGATGTGAAAAAGGAAGAAACATATTTTAAAGACAGAGTAGGTCCGTGCAGCTTCCTGCCCATCCCCCTTTGTCAATGGGCCATGAAGATGCCTAAGCCAGTCCCTTTACATAACACAGAGTTCTCCCCTTCAGCTCAGCTCCCCTTCAGGCATGATTAGCCTTCACCCACTCACCACATGGCATCTGAGAACTCAAGCAAACCTGGATTCAAAACACAGCCTAGAGAGTTGCCCCTGTCTGGCCCCATGGGAGTCTGACAATCAATCAGAATACAAGCTCAAAATCAAAGAGAGGGCATAAAACCAGGGACTTTCAGCATCTCAGCCCTTCCTTCACTTCTTCTCCACCAACAGTGGAGCATGTGATCACCTTTCCTGTTCAGCACTCAAGCCATGTGGACCTGTCCACCTTTCCAAGCAGCCTCTATGTCTCCAGTGTCTTTTTCCCCACTTATAGCCGAACCCAGAAGGACATTTCTTTCATCAGTAGTATCAACATCAAATAGATACACACATAATAAACCTGCACACAGGTAGCATGGAATTTGAGATATAGCTTACCTCATCTGGGAATAGTCCCCAACTAATGTTGCTCCATTCTCCTGAAAGTCTACCTGAGAGGTTCAGAATGGGTCAAGGCAGTGACGTGCAGTCAGGGGAGGCAGGGGAGGCAGAGCCTCACCACTGTCATCATGAAAAGAAAAACAAATGTAAAAGGAAAAAGGCAAGAGCTGAGGTCAGGCTGAGCTAGTTGCTGCCAGAGTCACCATGGATGACTCTGCTTAGTGCTTAATTGTTTAAAAAAGCCTCTAAAAAAGCACCCTCTAAAGGAAGAGGCAGGAGAACGACGTGCCTCATCTAGTCTGACTTTAGGCATTTTATGATCACTTGAGCAGAGTTAAGCAAGGGTTAAAAGCCTAAAAATTCCTGACATAGATGAGGCACGTTGTTCTCCTGCCTCTTCCTGTAGAGGGCGCTTTTTAGAGGCTTTTTTAAACAGTTAAGCAGAGTCATCCACGGTGAGGCAGCAACTAGCTCAGCCTGACCTCAGCTCTTGCCTTTTTCCTTTTACATTTTTTTTCTTTTCATGATGACAGGTAAGAGCAAAGTTGAAATCCTCTCTGAAACAGCTGGAAAAGGTACATGTGGGTTGGAGGAAGGGGGGGAATTCAAGCTTCATCCTCCTGGTGCAGGCCTTTGGGCAAAGGCTGGAGGGAAGTGCTTGTAGTTTGATTGCAGGCAGAGCAACATTGTCTTTTCAAACCTGTAATCATTGAGCTGGGCTGGATCCTTCCGGGGCTGGGGGGAAGTGTGTGTGCTCCACTATGGTTCTTTGACTGGCTTCCTGCCTCCTCCTGTGGTCTCCCTGACTCCCTCCAATCCAACTTTTTGTGTGTGTGTGTGTGTGTGTGTGTGTGTGTGTGTGTGTGTGTGTGTGTGTTGTTTGAGAGAGAGTTTGTTTGAGTGAGAGAGGGAAGTGGGTAGGAGAGATAGTCCAATCCAACTTCTGTGTGTGTGTGTGTGTGTGTTTGAGAGCGGGGAGGGAGGGAGAGAGAGAGGAAGGAGGGGAAGGGAGAAGAAAAAGAAAAAGAAAGAAGGAAACGGAGAAAAACAAATGCTGTCGCTTTAAATTGGAACTGAGCATGCCTGCCTGTGGAATTCTGGGAGTTGAAGTCCACAAGTCTAAAAAAATTTGAAACCCACCACTGCGTCAGTGCCTCACTAGCCATAAACCTCACCGCATGGTCACTGGGCCAAGGTGAATTCCTGACTTTCACAACATAATGTAAATTGCTCATCGTGGGCATGCCAGTGGATTTCCTATAGATTGAACTAGAGGTGCCTTTGTTCTTATCCTGCTGAAAGAGGGATCAGCCATATGGGCAGTTAGTTGCCTTTTTCCTTGTTGCTTGCTCAGATTGCAAAATGTGGAGCTCCTGCAAACAGGAGAAATGATGAGGTCACTCCCTGAAAAAGAGAAACAATGAAAGTGAAACCTTGGGTTGTATTTTTACTGTGGTACACTAGGTCCAATTTCTGGCATTATGCAATTGCACTTTATAACCCCTGATAGCCTTTGCAAATTCATGGGTTTGGCATACAGCTCAGGGCTCTTTTGGACTCTGGGAAAACTGCCTTTTTCATAGATAAGGCTATTGTGCCACAGTCCATTTTACCACTGGAAAAGCCTATAGCCTGACTTCAAACAGGTTATCCTGATATTTACTGAGAGCAAAAGACTACTTCTTTCCCTTCACAATGTCAGCATCACCAAATACAAGATTCTTTTTCATCCTCCTCCCCCCCACACACATACTTCTCTCTTCACCTCTTTCATTGCCAAAAAAGGAGTATAATCTGAAAAAAGGGATTTATCTACCTGTCTTCCTTACATCTGTATATATATATATATATATATATATATATATATATATATATATATATATATATATATATATATATATATATATATATATATGTATATATATATGTGTATGTATATATATATATATATATATATATATATATATATATATATATATATATATATATATATATATATATATATATATATATATATATATATATATATATATATATATATATATATATATATATATATGAGACTTCGTCGAAACGTCGCCAAGACATCTCCAATAGATAGATAGTCTGGTTAAATGGAAAAGAAAGAAAAGAGAAAGCGTTCTAATATGTTTAATTTCACAATGCTTGTGGTTATACAATATTTTTTGTTGTTCCATTGTCTGTGCAAATATAGAGATTGTCTGGTTTGCAGACTCTAGAACACGCAACATATCATTGTCCATGTGAGACACAATTTTCAATTGCTGGAAAGATGTTGGACTGGGCACATTTACCAATAGCATGCGAAGAAAGAAACATTCCCAGGGTGGTTCCCATCAAGAAGGGTCATGCCGTTGCCAGCAGTGGCAAGGTTCATGAGGGTCTTGCACACATGGTGGGCCCTGCCACTCGCTGCACCGGCCACAGCTCCCCCAGCAGAGGCGGCCTCCACATGGAAGTGAGCCATGGTGGCCCCTGAAAGAGCCACCACGAAGGACGCTCTCGCAGGCCCCGGCCTGGCACCCTCCAAGCTCCCCGCAACAGGCAGCCTCCAGAACAATGGGCCGGATGGGGCCCCTGTGGACATGAGCGAAGGGACCTCAGCGGGTGATGCTGCTGTTGGTCAGGCCTCGGGGCTGCTGGACCAGGCGAGGCTGGTTGGGGGAGACGGCACCATGGCTGTTGGCGTCGTGGAAGTTGTTGAGCGTCTCTTCGGAGGAGCTGCGCTTGGGCTCCCCCAAATCAGTGGCCCAGGAGAGCGAGACATCCAGGATCTTGGAGGAGAAGTCCTTGGTGTGCAACTCATCCACGTCGTCGTAGCTCTCCGTGTCTTCAGCGATGACATATAGATGCATTATGCAAAAACTCAGTACTTTTATGGGAAGCACCTAGAAGTACAAAGAAGTTCTAAGATTTTCTAGGCTTTGCCAACTTTTATTGAAGATTTTTCACTGATTTGGTGCAGTACTCAAGGAAATCCTCAGAACTAGTGGTGGGATTCAATTTTTTTTACTACCAGTTCTGTGGGCGTGGTTTGGTGGATGTGGCATGGCTTGGTGGGCGTGGCAGGGAAAAGATACTGTAAAATCTTCATTCTCTCCCCACTCCAGGGGAAGGTTACTGCAAAATCCCCATTTCCTCCTGATCAGCTGGGACTCGGGAGGCAGAGAATAGATGGGGGTGGGGCCAGACAGAGGTGGTATTTACCGGTTCTCCAAACTACTCGAAATTTCTGCTACCGGTTCTCCAGAACTGGTCAGAACCTGCTGAATACCACCTCTGCTCAGAACATGTGGCTATCCCAAAAATTGAACAGCCCTCTCTCAACAGAGAGGGAGGGATAGGACATCATCTATCTCAGATAAACCCAGTGGCTTTCCATTTTCAATTGTCCATCTCAATGAAAATACATCAATCATTTCACCATTATTTTCTTGTGTAGGATGGACTTTCCTATCCCCTCAATCCAGCATCATCTCCTTCCCACCAGTTTTCCTACACGAGGGAAAGGAGTATAAAGTGGAGTCCAGATGCTGAATGGGTAGGCTCAAATATTTGTTTCACTGGAAGGACTACCTGGACACAATTCTGCAAAATGGCAGGGGGATGATCATGCCCCACAGCTTCACCAGTTCTGTCTGAAATACCCACACAAGCCCTTTCCTCTCAAACTACTGCTTGTGGCCTTGACACAATGCGTATTTGTTTATGGAGGACAAGAATGGTCATTTCAAGTTTATTTCCTTTTTTGTACATGGAGTTTCTCAACCATCCAGGTCATGGTTGTTCCAAAGATGCTTTTCCAAAAAGCAATTGGACTTTCTTGGGGGTTTTTTTTCCTTTAAAAATGTTTCATTTCTCATCCAAGAAACTTTTTCAGTTCTTTTCTTTTTCCTTCTCATTAAAATAAACAATGATATTATGTGTTTTATCAGTTCTGGGAGAGAGATTTAGGTTTCTGCGTCTTTTGCATTCCTTCCCCAGATCTGCAATTCTGATTGGTTCTCTTTTCCTTTAGTACATGGGTGCCAAACTCACAGCATCATGTTGCCATCACATGACATAGCACAATGTTTTACCCCTTCGCAGAGCTGGGGTGGGCATGGCCTGCACGTGACGCATCCAGCCCGCAGGCTGCCAGTTTGACACCCTTGCTTTAGTACATAGGTATAAACCTAATAATAATTTTGTTAAAAATTGAGAGCTATGTTGGTGGTAGAGTATACTAACAGAAAGGTCACCTATTCCAGACAGGCCTCAGCAAAAATCCAGACTATGTGCATCCATCAGCTCATTAACTGTTGAGAATCCTGTACTAGACTAGTTGCTGCCCAGGTAATCAAGGACCATGTAAGAGTTCCTGGGCATCTGTTAACAGGTGGGCAAGAGGACTCAGGAACTATGGCTGGACGACTAGGACCTAGCCCTGTAGACCAACAACCACAGGCTAGACAAAACAATGCTGTGTTTGAAAATCATGGTTTTATGGTCTATTATAAATTGAAATGAAAAAAACTGGGATATTTAAAGTGTTTGAGCAATGGAAAAGAATTTATACAGACTCAAATATCACTGAACAATTAGCAGATCAAAGGAAATTCATTAACAGAGATATAGACCTGGAAGAGATTCAGAAAAATTGTGAAAATTGAATATTCCAAAACAATAGTAGAATAGTAGAAACTTAAGATAACAAAATTACAAATATAGAGGAAAAGCTGATATGAACTGTAGAAATGAGAAAAAGTAGTAACAACAGAGCCAGTATAGACCAACACTGAAGCAACCTATGAACTGACTCTTTGAAAAGAAGAATTAAGAGAAAATAATGGCTTATGCAGAATTACTAGCAGAAAGATAAAGAATTACCAGTAGAAAGATCAAGACCGCTAGCACTGAAAATAGTGCTAAGAACAGGGTTGGTTTAATCTTCCAACCCCAGTGCCAGTGAAACCATTCAGATCTTTAATGTCTTATTAAAGGCCATAAAGTTCAGGGCCAAACTCATATAGAGGGGGAGGCTGGTCCTCCATAGAGCGGGCACTGTCAGAAGGCATCACTCCAGTGGTGGGTTGCAGGCGGTATGCCCCGGTATGCGCGCACTGGTGCCTGCCGGAAGCAGCAGCCACCGTACCAGAACGGTGTTTTGGAAGGCCCGCCCGCCCTCATTCCTTACCTGAAGGAAATGGGCCATTTGCGCATGCACGTGCAGCGTACGGCGCCTGTGTGACGCTCCGCTGAGCAGCTGGAGCTTTGCAGGTGGTGGGTGCACATACGTGTGCAGCACACGTACCCATGGTGCACGCCTGGCTCCCGTTGCAGCGTACCGGTTACAACAGGAGTCGAAACCCACCACTGCATCCCTCCTTGATTCCAGAAGATGATGTCTCTAATACAGACCACCCAGAACATGCCAACTGTATGAGTTCAGATGAGGTGTTCAGAAATGACCACAGATAGGTGGTCCCACAACTATCCTAGCCCAAGGTGTATAGGACTTTATATAGATAACAACTGACATCTTGAATTGCACCTGGAAGTTCAGGGGGTACTAGTGCACCTCATCGAGCAGAGCAGGGGTGGGTTTCAATTTTTTTTACTACCGGTTCTGTGGGTGTGGCTTATTTTGTGGGCGTGGCTTGGCAAATTCATATTTCAGATTGGGAATGGAAAATAAAATATGCTGTTATTTTTTTAAAAAAAAGGCCAAAGAAAGCAGCAACCTGAGCTGCGCCGAGCTGGGACCAGATAGGTGGTCCCAGCAACCCAAGCATGCACCAAGTGCATGGTTTTGTTCGCTGCCTGTGAGCTCCGAAGGGGGTGGAAAGCAGCCAAGTGAGCAAGCCAGCAATCTGCTGGCTGCCGAGCACCCTGCTCATGAGTAAACTTGCTCACGAGTATACTGCAGATTAAAGGCAACCGGCAGATCCTAGCATGCTCACTCAGCTGCTGCCACAAACTGAACCAATTGTATTTTCCAAATGTTTTTCAATGGAAGTCCATTTAGAGAAAGTCCATTTAGAGAGTATTACAGTAATCTAGCCAGGAGATCAATAAGCCATGAGTTGATGTGAGTGAGACCTTCATGAATGCAACTGGTACACAAGAATTTATTTATTTGTATTTATTTATATGGTTGCCCATCTCATATACATGACTCTGAGCAGCTTACAGTTAAAACATCCTGTTTCCCATCCAGACCCTCACTGCTTCCAGACAATCATATAGGATCTCCATGACATCATATGGAGAACCCAGGACATACTAATGATACCTCATCCTGAACCAACATATGACTTCATCCAGCACTTTCCTGTAGATGTTAAATAAGAGAGGAAAGCATGCCAAGTCCTATGGCACCTGACATAAGAGGGGGCCTGGGCTGGATTGCTTTCCCCCTGTCAACACTTCTTGAAACCAGCAATGGAAGAAGGAAGAGAACCAGAATATCAATGTGTCACTCAACCTCAATCCCTGAGACATGCCAGAAAGGTACCATGATTGGTGATACCAAAAGTCATTAAGAGGTCAAGAAAAGCAAAGATAGGTGCACAACCCTATCCTTCTATCTGCAGAAATCATCCAAAAATGCAACCCATTCTATCTTGGTCTCATATCCAGACCTAAAACTTGAACAAAAGTGGTCCAGATAATCCACTTCTTCCAGAGTTCTTTGAAGCTGTTTTAGAACCATATTCTCCACAACCTTTCCCCAAAAGGGGAGGTTGGAAACCGGATGAAAATTCTCTAGTACCTTTGATGGCCTCTTGAAGAGGAGGCAGACCACTATCTCCTTAATAGACCAGAACTATCCCTTCTCTCAAAGAAAAACTAACCACCACCCTGTTGAAAGGAAAATCCATCTGGTCCAGTTCCAAGCTGGGAGAAAAACATTGAAAACAACATAGAGGCAGATTGGAAAGAAAGGTTTATTGTTCAAGCAGAACCACATGTGACTCTGGGCAGCTGACAAAATGGAATTAAGAGTGGGTGGGTTTTATACCTTCTTTGGGCTTTGTATTTGAGCTTCCTGTTCCTCTGCAAGAACATATCCTTTAATATTCTATTGGCTATTGTCAGATTCTTATGGTGTCATGGCTGCCTCTATAGGCAAAAGGGGAAATGCAAATCCTAGGTGCTTGTCTGTGCTAATTTTGTCACCCTTTTGTTTGTTGCTTATCTGAGTTTCTGTCTTGACCCAGTCTTTCTGAATGAATTACAAAATATACATTTCTAAAAGCTGGCCTCCTCAGTTTCTGCTTGGGGCAGGAAAACTGATACTGGTTTCTGCCTCCCTTAAGATTTTTTCCCATTTTTAAAATATACGTACATACACTATATATATACAACAGGATCCTCTGTGTGTGGGCATGCTCCTTCATTCAGAGATAAAGATAGAAAGTCACTGGATCTGGAGGGTCTTAAAACATACAATTGCTCAGTCCTACAAAGGTTGAGCTTTTTCTTTATCCAGACTTTCACAACCTTGAATCAATCAGGGGTGTCAGGGGTGTCAAACTCAAGGCGCTGGACCAAATCTGGCCCGTGGAGGTTCTTAGATCTGGCCTGTGGGGCCACCCTGGAAACAGTGAAGGACCGGCCCACAGTGCTGCTACCAGCAAAAATGGAGCTTGCGAGGGCTACATGCTGCTCTCCTGAGCTGCATTTTCACTGGCCGAGGGCTGCTGGAGGCAGTCACAGTTGAAATGGAGCTTGGGAGCCCATTTTCACTGGCAGAGCGCTCGGGCCTCTAGGTGGCCCCTGACACAAGTGACATCAAGCTGCCATGCCCACCTTGGCCATGCCCCCCCAAACCCCTCAAAGTCAACCCTGATGCGCCCCTCAATGGAGGCCCTCAACTGAGCTAAGCCAGAAAGATACTACAATCGATGGTATCAATGCCATGAGAAGTCAAGATGGGCCCAGATAGATGCAATATCCCTCATTCTAAGCCTGTGATATAATTAACAAATGTGATCAATGCTGCTTCCGAACCATTTCAGAACTAAATTTGAAACCTCACTGAAAATATTCCAGATAATCCACTTCCTTCAGGATCCTCTACAACTGTAAACTGTAAGTATCTTCACTACAACCTTCCCTTAAAATAATAGTTCAAAATCTGGACAAAAATTGTCCTGTTCCTCTAGCTCCAGAAATGGTTTCTTGAGACATGAACAGATAAATGCTTCTTTCAAGACAGGTGCCACCATCCTGCAGAGAACCATTAATTGCTTCATGGACTCAGGCATATAACACTTTGCAAGAGCCTCCACCATCCATGAGGGCATCAATTTAAAGTACAGGTCATCAAACTACAGTGTCAAGGAATCTGTCCACCACATTTTTTAAATTTATTAGATTTTTATGCTCCCTAAGAAAGTGAACATACATAATGAGAAGGGGGAGAGGGGGGAAGGAGAGAATTGGGGCAGGGCGGGTTAGGGAGGATCACCCAGCTGGCTTTCATGCCTAAAGTGAGGTTAGAACTCACAGACTTCCATTTCTTACTTCATCACAAGTAAATTCTTTTCAGTTAAGCAAGAAGGACACCTTCTTGCTTATCTGAGGACATTCCTCAGGCACCTCCATAGGATCTGTACAACTGAAGTCTAGTTCTGGGCAAATCCTAGTAATTTATTCCAAGAGATGCCTACAATGATCTTCACAAGGACCAGCCCTGCAGGAGGGATTAGTCATGCAAATTGCACTGAAACCATGATGTCATCTCTCCGTAGACACCTCACACATCTCTGATTAACTTAGCTAAGAGCTACCATTCCAACCATTGTATCTATGATTCATCAACATATTTCCTGCAGTATACCATCACAATAAAAGTTGAAAAACATTTTAAGCATCTTAAATAATATGACCTTTGAAGAATTTTTTCAAAAATGGGGGGGGGAGAGAAAACGAAAGTAACAAAGTGCGATGAATAAAAAGCCAGCTTTCCCCCAGGCATTGGGTAGGGTGAGGCTGGCGCCCAGTGACTATCTTTTTAAATATATTGGGGAGTGAGGAGTCCTTGATGCTCTCTGAGCCTGCTTATTTTCTTGCAAACCTTTAATTACCCTACCCAGGTAACATCATAAGTGCTAATAGAAGTGTTGTTTGCTATCAGATTATATTCTGGTGTCTTGCCTGTCTGTGTGGGTGTGGCTGGTTTTAGAGATTCTTCAGTTGGGCTGTTTACTGTTGGTTCTTTGGCAGTTTCTTGATTGGGGTATTGTTTACTTGATTGTTGCTCTGAAGTTAACTTTGGAGTTATCTATGCTGATTTGGGTGTTGAATTCTGGTGGAGAGTCTTTTTCTCTTTTGGGCTGGATAAGTGTCTCTTTTGCATAATCCGTAGATGTTGATAATGTCTATGTGTCTATTGATGGCTGATTTGTCAGAATGCCAGGCTTCTAGAAATTCCCTGGCATTTTTGGACTAGGTCTGGTCTAGGATTGTCACATTTTCCCAATTGAAACTATGATTAAATCTGCCTATATGTTGTGAAATTAAACATTTTTTGCCCTGTCTTCTGACTGCTAGTTGGTGTTCATGGACGTGTCCTGCCAGTCTTCTGCCTGTTTGTCCTATATAGTGGTTGTTGCAATTCTTACATTGTATGTTGTAGATGAGTCCTGTTTTTTCTTCTGAGGTTACTGGGTCTTTTGGTTCGTTTAAGATGTTTTGAAGGGCTTTAGTTGGCTTTGGGGGGCATATTGGGGAGTGTCAGTTTAGGATACTGGGTGTTGGAGTATGTGTCCGATGTTGGCTTTTATTTTTGATGTTTTTTAATGTTATCACTGTTGCTGTGAGCCACCCAGTTATGGCTCATAAAATGTTAATTAGTTGCTGGTTGTAAGCATTCAAAGGTACAAAACTGCTGTTCATTTATTTGTTGTGGACCCTGCCACCTTTACCTCAGCCTGCTTTGGTAGTCCACCCAAAGGAAGGTTTTCCAAGTAGAAGCTTTAGGATGTACAAAAAGCCGGTTCCCATACCTGGGCAAATAAGGTAGATGCATTTTTATTTTTGCTACTCCATTGTGCGAAAAATGTCTTTTAGAAAATGACGTTGGCTGCAGCAAAAGAAAATAAAACGGGGGCAAACATCATAAGCATTCGCAGGACGGCATTTCTGCTTTTCTCACAGGAAAGCGCTTCGTGATTTCCACCCGGCCAAGGAGAAACAGGTGCGAAGGGCACACCTTTCAACCACAGAGCCTCGTTTTTTTAAAAAGCTTTCCTGAAGGCTGCGGGCCCTTTAAATGTTCGCGCTCGGCCCGTGCTGCCTTCGGCTGGGAAACCCCGTGTCGCCAGTGAGAGGTGAAACCAAGATGGCGGCCGCATAGTGACTGAGACTGGGGCAGAAGGACACGGGACGGCCACCGCTTCAGCCATCCTCCCCACCCGCAGAGGGGATCCACTTCTTTGCCGGGTGCACGGAAGGACTCCGGCGGCGTGAAAGGGACGAGGGAGCTCGGCGGGAGTGCCGGCAGCATCCGGAAGAGCGAGCGCAGGAAGAACATGGCGGCGGCATCGCGTTGAGAGTGCAGTCATCGCTGCTCGTGAGGGGGGGGGGGGCGATCACGCCACAGGAGACGGGCGCCCACGCCGCGGGTCGTTCCGCCGCACGCGGGCCTCTTCCTCTCCCCGCCCCGGTCTCGGCAAGCGCGGCGTCCCCCCGTGGCCCCCTTTTAGGTCGTGGCCTTCCCTGGGAAAGAAGGGGCGGTTCCGTCTCAGTCCCTTCGCCTGGCTAACGGAGCGCGAGGAAAGGGGCTTCGGGCCTAGCAGCGCCTTGCACAATAGGCCTGGTCTAAGGGGAGGATTTG
The DNA here is from genome assembly GCF_051295495.1 of Thamnophis sirtalis. Lineage (NCBI taxonomy): Eukaryota > Metazoa > Chordata > Lepidosauria > Squamata > Natricidae > Thamnophis > Thamnophis sirtalis. Next base: position 136,008,443 of record NW_028261381.1, on the reverse strand, counting down.
ACCCCCTTTCCTTCCCCCCCCCCGCTTCCCCGTTCCCCTCCGCTGGCCTTCGTTCGCCCCCTTCTCAGGATGCCCGGGAAATATCCACGGATTTCCCTCCCCGTCCCCGTGGCGTTTTTACCTCTCCTTTTGAAGGCTTTTTGCAGGGCCAGTTAAGTCCTCCCCACTTTTCCTGTCACGGGCCTGTTTTCCACTTGCTGCTTTTCGGTTCACCTCATCTGCCCCCTAACCAGCGTTAGTGTTCTGCACTGCTGAATTATTTGTTTTTGGTGGTGGTGGTTTTTTCCCCCGCTTTGAATCGCCTAGATTCCTCTTTTAACTGTTTCCATTTTCATCGCCCTCTTTTCGTTTTTTCCTAGTGTTTTCTTCTGTTCTTTCTCTTTGAAATCTTGGCGTTTTTTATTTCCTGTTTTTCCCCTCTTCTTTCTACAAAACTACCATTTTGACAGCAAAAAGTTCTATGCTCCCTTGGTAGCGTTGCCTTCTGTTTTAAGTTGCCCCCCCCCCCTTTGGGGTGATGCAGTTATTTTAACAGTCCCGATAAAAGATCTGTTTGGGGTATCGTGTGGGACTCTTGCTCCCTTTTCTGCTCCCCTTCATTGAGGGGGGCAAAGCCCCCCCATCACAGCTCTTCTTGGTAGACTATCACAGACCCTTGTGGTTTGGAAAAGGCAGAATGACCGATACTCGGAGGAGAGTGAAGGTTTATACATTAAATGAAGACAGACAATGGGATGATCGGGGCACTGGACATGTGTCCTCTGGCTATGTGGAAAGGCTGAAGGGCATGTCCCTGCTTGTCAGGGCAGAAAGTGATGGTAAGTATAGCTGAACAAGTCTGCATCAAATATATTAATCCTTGTATTAATGAACTCTGGCACATTCTAATAATTGGATGTGGGGCAATGCATTTTTGTATTGCTTAAATTGGATGAGAATCAGGTAAGGGCTATTTTCTATATGATAGCTTTCACAAAAGACAATTTTCATCTGTGTTCATGTAAGTTGCATAACAGTCATCAAAGTATGTGGCTTTAAATACTTCTAGATGGCAGACTATGGATAGTGTTAATTATTTAAAGTATTCATTAAACTTTTCCTAAACATTGAAAACTTTTCCTATGATACCTAAATAACCTAATTGTTTAAGCTTATAGTATTCTTGTTTAACCATTAAAATACTGTATGGCCAAATATTTAACAAAATGTCTCCAGATCTTTATACTGTATTAGCTTAGAAACTTTGTAGACTATTTAAAATACTTTGTCATGTTTTCCATATCCTGTAGAAATTTTTTAATTCGTTTTTTTAATAAAAGCAAACCCTATCCATTAACCTCCCTTCTTTGACTAAATGGAATCCATAATTTGAGCATGTTAAAAAAAAATTAAACACTGTTTCCAAAGTTGTCAGTTTTGGAGCATGTCTCTATTTTCATTTAAAATCTTTTTGTGAAACAGAAGTGAATTTTAAAGGTTTCAATATATCCTATGTATTTTAATTATTACCAATGAAATTTAAAATCCCATCTTGTCTCAATGTATTAGTACTCCTGGCTATTTGGCCATGTCATTCTTGTGTTTTTAATCATATAGGTGAAAAATTTCACATAACAAGTTTGAAGGTTTTTCTTCTAAAACCAAGCATGAATGAAGCTAATAGATAGGGGAAAAATAAAACTGGAATCAATTTGCCACCAGTTTCAGTATGTTATTAATTAACAGTAAGTCACATTCACTTCAGTGAAACTTGTTTTTAATATGTGCATAAAATATCTGATTTTAATTAAGAGATGTATTTGCTTAGATTTGTATTAAAACACAGTGACGTGGTCATAATTTTAACCAAATACTCAAAAAATCTCAGAATATAAAATAATTTAGAAGGTTGCAACAGATTATCAGAAATGTATCTTATGTTTATTATACTAAAAATGTGAAATCCCTCATTTGTGTGTATTAGTATAATAATGTATTTCTGTGCTGTACCTGGCATTGTAAATACTGATTGTAAATAGATCAGTATTGCGCACCAAACAGAATATAGACCATGTGACATTTTGGATGGCAAGATGTATTTGATCTTCCTCTAGCCAACCCTCATATGGTCCCTTATATGATCCTTTCATCATAACAAGATTATACTTTGAATAATATATATCCTTGGGAGGTGGGATTGGTAGTTGAGGAACAAATTGAACTCTAGACATTGTATGTCTATGGAGATTATCAGTAATCCAGATCATGGTTGTCCCAAAGGTGCTTTTCAAGAGGCAACTGGACTGTCTAGAAGTCCAGTTACCTCTTGAAAAGCACCTTTGGACCAGATACTACAGTTTTGTGATAGGTCTATAGGAAATTACTGTGAATTAAGTAAATAAAGCTTTATTAAGCTTTCTTCTCTAGCAGGGAATTGAACTAGAAGACTCCAAGGTCCCTTCTAGCCTTATGATTCTATGATAGTCTTTTTATTATGAGTAATTTGAACACATTTTGTGATTTTTATTCTATGGGTATTCATACATTGAGTTTAGGCAGTCATTTTAATCATTACCATTAAGGAGCACACTTTAATGTTATTGTTAAAAAAGAGTATCAGATAGGATATATTGAAACCTTTTAAAATATTTTGAGACAGTCCTTTAATGTTTAAAGAATGGGTGTCTTTTTTTTTTTTTTTGCCTGGATGTAAACATGAACCATTGTTATCATTCCTTATTACTCTGTTGTGTACAAAGCAACCATATGGATAGAAAACCTGTGTCCTCTTCACCTAAACAGCATCTTTGTGGCAAGTCACAAAGACCTACTCAAATAGCCCCACTCATGATTAGAAAAGTCCAGCATGTTTCAGTGGCATAGAATTTAACATCAGATATAGGGCTGATATAATGATAAAATAATGACGTGTGGAGTCTTTGGTGCTCTCTAAGGTTGGTTGTTTTCAAACTAGGTAATGTGCTAGAATGGAGTGGAGTTTGCTCTCTTTTTATATTCTAGTGACTAACTCTGTGAGTGTTGGTGGGAGTGTTCTTGGTGAGTCCTTAATTAAGCTGTTGTTTCTGTTAGGTTGTCTGAGTTGGTAACTTCTTGATTGGAGTATTGTTTGCTTCTTAATTGTTGCTCTAAAGTTAATCTTTATTCATGGGGGGGGTTGATTGCTGGCAAGGCAGTGTTTTGGGCTTTTGTTTTCCTTTTGGTATTTTGAGTCTTTTTTTAATGGTACATAGATGTTGTTTATCTACATACTATTCAGAATAACAATTTGTGATACTTTACTTATTGTTAATTGTTTATCACACAAATCAGTGCAATGCAAAATGACGCCTAGGGTTTGTTGTCAAAGTACATTTTGTTATAGTTCACCTCTTCTTCTGGTGACAAGTTATAAAGCACTAAAATCATATTTAGCAGTTAGCAGTTTAGCAGTTAGACTTATATACCGCTTCATAGGGCTTTCAGCCCTCTATAAGCGGTTTACAGAGTCAGCATATTGCCCCCAACAACAATCTGGGTCCTCATTTTACCCACCTCGGAAGGATGGAAGGCTGAGTCAACCCTGAGCCGGTGAGATTTGAACAGCCGAACTGCAGTCAGCTGAAGTAGCCTGCAGTGCTGCATTTAACCACTGCGCCACCTCAGCTCTATATTGCACAACAATATAACCCTAACCCATTATAATAATTTCAGTCTAGTTTTATTTCGGCCTTATTTGGAGCAGATTTTTAGTGGAAAAAGTATACTTTAATAATTTTGAAATACTTGCTCCATTTCAATATTAAAATATATAAATAATATAAATGTTTTTAGTATTTTGTGAAAATGTTTTGATTTCCCATGTCAATTTCAGTGAACTTTATCTTTGTACTCTAAGGTAACCGTTATAACTAAACACACCATTATTGGTGAGAGTGTTAATATTTTAACCATTAACTTTATGACATTTTAGCAATACAAAACTTCCTTCTAGTTGAACTTTGAGGAAATGACAACTTTAAAAGAAACTTTATTATGTGATTAAAGTCAGTGTTGTTTCTATTTTTTAAAGAATTTTCAGTTATTTTCAAAATGCTTTATACCATTGTATTATAAAAGAGATATTAACATAGCCCTGACAGTGTCAGTTACACTGGGAATCAGTTTTAAGAATAAGATTGTGGTCTCTTTTTGACACAAATACTTCTTCACTTTGCTACCATCCTAATTTTTCAACTGTTATTCAGCCTTATCAATATATTTTATCTGTTTTTATATAATTTTCAGGTGTTGTAGATCACCCAGAGGCTATTGAAATTGTGTAGTTTATAAATTAAAGCAAGTATAATCTGGTACTTGGAGGTACCTGTAGATTACAGTTCCCAGATTTCATGATTGTACATCCAGCATATCTAGGTGATATCAGATGGGCGTGGGTGGGGCTTTTGAGCCACTGATTTAATAAATTATAAAACTATGGCTAATGGTAGCAGAAAATATTCTGTATTGCATACAGAATGTTGCTTCTTTCTGACAGAGACAGTGAGCGCAAATCAGTAGTTTCAGTGGTCTGGGAAATAATCTTTAGGAATTATTTCCAAACCTGGAAAGTTCATAATTGCCATTTAATATTTTTAAATGATTAGTGTGCAGTAGTGTGACTGAATTAATAAATGTGGCTTAAAAAGCACAATTTTAACTGTGGGGCTGTTTTTAGGAAATTTGTACTAGCTTTTCTTACCTTATCTCTGTATCGTTGATTGCCTATATTTCTAATTGTATAGAATAATGATACTTTCTGTTTATGCCTTTCAAAAGCTGAGAAAAGGTGTTGATGGTTGATTCTTCCATTTGGATTTTTTTCAGATAGTTTTTATCGCAATGAATATTTATAAGAAAACACATCCAGAATGATAACTTGAAAAAATCTGCTTATCCAGTCTAATTCTTGCTTTAATTTTAAATATTGCATGATTTAATCATTGTCAGTTCATAGGAGAACTCCCTATAGGATAAATATTTAATAAATTACTCTTTAAATAGGCATGTGTTATCTACTAATAGATAGGTCTTTTAATTTTAAAGCATTCTTTGTAGAATGCTATGCACATTTAAAATCTATTTTATAAGCACAAAATATGCTGCACAAATGGAAATGGAACCAATCAAGTGGTTGATTTGATTGTGTTGTCTCTGCCTTGGGGGTGGGGTGACTTTTTCATGGGGTTTTATGTGGTGGATTTTTTTAATGTAAGCCTCGTGGAGTCACCTATGTATGAATTGGGCAGCCATAATAAATATATTTAATAAATAATAAATTTGCTGTAATAAATATTGCATTTCTCCCCTACTCTTTAGGTTCTCTACTTTTGGAGTCCAAAATCAACCCTAATACTGCCTATCAGAAGCAACAGGTAATAGTTTACTCAGTTTTATTTCCTTGTAATTAATGAAAAAATGAAGATATACTTCTTTATGAAGTATAATGATGATAAAGATGGAGAATTTATGTTGATAAAACAAAATTACAACAATTTATTAAAGTTAAAATAGAACAAACAAAATCTTACAAATTAATTTCAAATTCATAGATTTCAAGTTGATTGAAAAAAATGTTTTTATCTCTGCTATGAACCTCTAGCATGATATTGAAAATAGTTTTATCAAAAATATGTAGCAAGCATTACAGTCTTTTGATAGTCTACTAAAAATAAAGAATGGGTCAAAATTGATAAATTAATTGTGAATGAGAAGAATGAAACAAAACTAAAGTCAAAGGAATTTTGTACTATTATGGCCATGTGGGTAGAATTGATAAAATAAAATACCCAAATCAAGGAGTATAAAGTAGTACAAAAATTTAAATAATTAACGGATGTCTTGTTACATTAAGAATGGATGAATTAGCATGATTTCAAAATGGATGTTCAGAATCAGCATACTTTATCATAAAATTAATCAGCTGCCATCAAACATGATATTGATATAAAATAATTTTAAGTAAATGAACCAAGCAATTGTAATTCACATGCTACAGAGGCATTGTATGGATATTGTCATTGTGCGACACATATCCATTTCTTTGCACATTGTTGCTAGGAAAGTAATTATTATAGTAACTCTTAGATAATATTTTATGTCCTTAAATATATTTGAAGTGCAATCCTGATAAATACACTTTGAGGTAAGAAGAGGCTGGTTCTGAATTTGCATCTCTTCTGAAGCAGCTTGTTGACCTTCTTACCTCAAATGCATATGTTGGTTAAGATTATCATTTGAGCCCCCAAAAAGGCACCTCTTCTTTGAGGAGGTGTTACCAGATGTATAGTATTTTTACCCAGAGTTCTATAAAACTTCTGCTTTGCATGTCCTGACTGACTACAGCTCTAGTAAATTCTTATGTATGTATTTATTAATTTTGAAGGACACGCTGATTGTCTGGTCTGAAGCGGAGAACTATGACCTGGCTCTTAGCTTTCAAGAAAAGGCTGGTTGTGATGAAATATGGGAAAAAATATGTCAGGTAAGATGTGTACTGTGAATGTTTATCTGCCATAATTAATGCAATTAACAATACTAAATAATCATCTCCATTTTTCCCAAAGGTTTCACCTCTTGAAATTCATACACTGTGTTTTCAGAATTTTAGTTGGAAATAATTTAAAGGAGTTGTAAGTAGACTAAAGGTGTAAGCAGATTCTTAAGTAACAAAATAAGTAGTACTAAGATATCAGGAGCAAATGTTTATATTTTAATGTGAGCTTATTTTCAGCTTCACATATGCAGGTAGTCCTAGAGAAAAAACTGTAATGGAGCATGCCTATCATGGTCACGTTACAACTGTCATTAAGTTAAGCATTTCACCTAATGACCCCATTCCTGCTTTCCTCAATGAATCATTAAATGAAAACATAGGTCATTAAATGTAATTCAGGTTGGGGAGGCCCTTGGAGGCCTAGCACAGGTCCAGGCCCGCCTGCCTTGGCCCTCCCTTCCGCACTGGGGTCTCCAAAGACTTTTTTCCACTCCCACCAAGTTTACCCAGACCTTAGGACTGATTCCTACCCCACCAGGCCAGACACCCTCCTCCTCAACCTTTGAAGAACTAGGCTTTTAGAGCACTGGAATGGATTGCTTCTTTGCACAGCTGCTGGTTGCAATTTTGGAAGTGGCTGCTATTTTGTCCTGGCCACAAAATAGCCAGGTTTGTTTTGCTGCCATGTGACCTGGGGACAAGTTGCTTGCTTCTGCTGTTTTAACAAGGTCTGCATAGCACTGAAGAAGCCTTCTGCAGCATGCAGAAACTTCTTCGGTGCTGTTCAAACCTTGTTAAAACTGCAGAATGAAGCAGTTTGTCTGGTGGTTACCATTTTGTCCTTGTCCACAAGCAGCCAAAACAAAATGGTGTCTGCTTTCAAGTCATTGCTGTGTCGCCCTGGGACATGTCGCCTACTTTCCTTCCCCAACACAGGGTGCAGAGAGCTACAAAAGGTAAGTACAATGACTGATGGGTGTATTAGGAGCAGGTCCAAGTGCTGTGGAGTCTGGTGAGGTGGGATGGGGATGAGAAAAGGCGGAGGATGATGTTCAAGTGCCAAGTGGCTCACAGCAAGTGGAGTTTTGCACCCTTGCATACGTGCCTACCACTCAAAAGGGACCATCCCCTCTTCCCCCCATCCCACCCCTTCAGGTTAGGAAAGGTGGGGGACCACAGCCTTAAGTGACCTTTCATTTCTCGTGGAATACCTGTATAGATCAAGAAACTGGAAAACATCAATTTGTAATAGAAGGCTCTCTTACCCTCTGGAAAACTATAAATTATTGATATGCCATCTTGATTTAGGATAAATTCAGGGCAATTTACAACAGTTAAATGAATGTTGAACTAGAAATATTTTAAGTCAAAATATAAAAGTACATGCCTACATAATAATCTGAGGCTGTTAAGAAAAAGTGAAGGTACAGAAAGTTGTTAGTGTTACATACTATTAGTGGTTACATCCGCAACTTAGGAGTCCTCCTGGATCCACAGCTGACTTTTGACCACCAGCTGTCAGCTGTGACCAGGGGGGCATTTGCCCAGGTTCGCCTGGTCCGCCAGTTGCGGCCCTACCTAGATCGGGGGGCCCTCACAACAGTCACTCGAGCCCTTGTGATCTCCAGACTGGAATACTGCAATGGGCTCTACATGGGGTTGCCCCTGAAGTGCATCCGGCGACTACAGCTAGTCCAGAATGCGGCCGCGCGAGTGATAGTGGGCGCACCTCGGTTCGCCCACGTTACACCTGTCCTCCGCGAGCTGCACTGGCTACCTGTTGGTCTCCGGGTGCGCTTCAGGATACTAATGACCACCTTTAAAGCACTCCATGGTAGTGGATCTGGGTACTTGAGAGACCGCCTTCTGCCGATTACCTCCCTAAATCGACCAATTAGATCGCACAGACTAGGCCTCCTCCGAATTCCATCAGCCAGTCAATGCCGACTGGCGACCACACGGAGGAGAGCCTTCTCTGCTGCTGCCCCGGCCCTATGGAACGAGCTCCCCATGGAGATCCGCACCCTCACCACGATCCAGACCTTCCGCGCAGCCCTCAAGATCTGGCTCTCCCAGCAGGCCTGGGAATAGGTTTCCAATCACCCGCCCGAGTGTTTGATTGCTGAATGAAAGTTGTGTTTTATTATTTTTCTTTTGTTCACCAATTGTTTTGTTTTGACCTTGCACCTCCCCTCCCCTGTGGTTGTAAGCCGCCCTGAGTCCCCTCAGGGAAAAGGGCGGCATATAAATCCCAATAAAACCTAAAAAAAAAAAACCTAAAAAAGTTATTTTAAGCATTTTGTTATCTTTATTTTTAACATATATTCATTGGAAATGCTAGCTATAATATCATAGCCTTTTATGTAATTGAACTCCTTGATTCATGGCTTCGTTCTATGGTAATTGGTAGTGTATTTAAGTTTTAATGTGCTTTATTTTGCGTTTATTCATGCAGATCTATAATTCTCAATTCTATTAAAAAATAACAGTAATACATCTGTATAGGTTTGTAGACATTTAGCAACTGAGATGGTATACTTTATAGTTTTCTTTCTCTTTAACAGGTTCAGGGAAAAGACCCTTCAGTGGACATTACTCAGGATCTTGTGGATGAATCTGAAGAGGAACGTTTTGATGATATGTCATCTCCAGGTCTAGAGTTACCGTCCTGTGAATTAAATCGATTAGAAGAGATTGCAGAACTTGTGGCATCTTCACTGCCTTCCCCATTGCGGCGTGAAAAACTTGCTTTAGCACTTGAAAATGAGGGCTACATAAAAAAACTCTTAGAAATTTTTCATGTGTGTGAGGACTTGGAAAATACTGAAGGACTACATCATTTGTATGAAATTATTAAGGGAATCTTCCTCTTGAATAGAACTGCACTTTTTGAAGTCATGTTTTCTGAAGAATGTATTATGGATGTAATTGGATGTCTAGAATATGATCCTTCTTTATCACAGTCACGGAAACACAGGGAATTTCTGACAAAAACTGCAAAATTTAAAGAAGTTATTCCAATATCTGATCCGGAGCTGAAACAAAAAATACACCAGACATACAGAGTACAGTATATTCAAGATATGGTTCTACCTACTCCTTCAGTATTTGAGGAAAACATGTTGTCTACGCTTCATTCATTCATATTTTTTAATAAAGTAGAAATAGTTGGTATGTTACAGGTAAGTCTGGATATTTTTTTAATTGAGTTTTTTTTTCATTTACAGGTGGTCCTTGCACCAGCCTTACTATTAAAAGTAATATTGCATTTAATGCTGACAACACATCCTTCACAACAAAGTGCCATAAGTGTTATGGATAGGGTGAAGAAAATAGTTTTGAATTTGAACCACTTCTATATATTTTGTTTTGAATGTAAAATACTTTTTAACAGACCAGTTTTACATTCTGATAATCTCTGAACATTTGAAATGTTTTTGCCTTTCTATAAAACATCAGAGGTTGTTGACAATTGCAAGGCTTAAAATGCTAAATAGAAATATTTTTTCTTAAACAAATAGATAATTTTTAATATATAATATAATATATATATAATATATTTTGGGCCGTTCTAAGTAAAAAGGCAGAAGCTGTTTATAAAACAAAGACAGATATTTTTAGCACTTGCCATAGCAAAAGGTGAAAGCATCTATGCATGAGCAGGTTGTTCAATTAATGTAGCAGCTGCACTTTTCTCAAGGATATGGTTTTTTAATCAAGGATTTATCAATGATACGATTCTTTGAGCAACTGGCTTATAGATGTACATTTGACATTTAGGGATGGTCTATGACAGCTCGCTATGGCCAAGCCACCAACTTGTCATGGAATAACTCACCATGTGACAACTCACTGGGACAATTCAATGCTGAATTAATCATTTCATTTAGTTACTTTTATTATTGGTGATCGCATTATAATCAAACTTATTGTAACTCTTGTATTTTTAGATTGAGTTAATGTTATTATTGACCACTGTTCTGTTGAAATTAATTTAATTTTATGTTTGTTGAATTACCTTGTGGTGAGTTGTCCCTGGCAAGTTGGGCAAGTTGGCCATTCCCTTCAGGGTTTTTTGAAAGTTGCTAACCAGGAATGGAAATGATAAACAATTAATAGATTCATATAGCTGAAGGAGACAATGTATGTTTTATGCTCTTAATACTCTGCTTAGTGCAGTATCCATTAAAATACTACTGGACATAGCCAACCAGCCTATGTTTGAAGAACAATTGATACTTTTTATGGCAGTCTCTTCCACTGTCTTTCAGACAGTTCATAAAGGAAATTCCCTCTGATGTTTAGACTGAAGTGTTTCCATGTAGTTTTATTCCATTGGTTCTGATCCTTTCCTCTGAATTGGACAATAGGGAATAAGCCCATTCCAGCTTCTGGTGGCACAGTGGTTAGAATGCAGTACTGCAGGCTTTTTCTGTTGACTGCCAGCTGACTGCATGCAATTTGGCAGTTCGAATCTCACCAGGGTCAAGGTTGACTTAGCCTTCCATCCTTCCGAGGTCAGTAAAATGAGGACCCAGATAGTTGGAGGCAATATGCTGATACTGTAAACTGCTTAGAGAGTGCTGCAAAGCGGTATAGAAGTCTTAAGTGATATTGCTATTCTGTGTAGCAGCCCTAATTTAGATACCTTAAATTCTGACTAGAGAGAGGTAGCACATTTTCATGATAATGTCTTGGTTCTACTTGATC